>NW_026728705.1:334944-637389 GCF_030684315.1 Stegostoma tigrinum
TAAAATGTTTCTCCCCAGTGTGAATGACTGGTGTTCACTGAGTATCAGACGTCGGAGTGAATCCCTTCCCACACTCAATGCGGGTGTACGGTCACTCTCTAATGTGGCCATGCTGGTGTATCAGAAGCTGTGCTTGTTTAATAAATCCCTTCCCACACACTGAGCAGACGAATGGTCGCTCTCCAGTGTGACAGGCCTGTCATATGTGAGGTGGGAAGAACAGGAGAATCCCTTCCCACACATGGAGCAGGTGAATGGTTTCTTCCCACTGTGTACACATCAATGTTTAGTGAGGCTGGGTGACTGACAAAACTGACTGAAGCTCTTCCCATGTTGAGAGCAGATGAACCCCCTCTCTCCAGTGTGAGATGTCTTATGTGACTTTAGGCTGGAATGATGCTGATCTCCTGACATCTCTCCAGATTATATGATCTGTCAAATTCTTACCCATAAACACAATGCGTGTACAGTTTCTCTGCTCTGTGGGGTTTCTTTTCAGAATGTCAACTGGATGATGTTGAATAACTTCTGCAGTTAGCTCACTGGAACATTCAGAATCAGGTGTGTCAGTGTGCGGGTGATGGCGCTTTCCCACTCACACTGATGTTTGATTTTTTTTTCTTCCACAGTCATACTACATAAACATACTCCCTTCTGGTTCTGATGAATCAATTAACTCTGTTGCATCTTGACACTGTGTTTGATTTGACTCTCCCATCTTCATTGTCTTTCTTTCTATTACTCTGTGAAATATTTACAAACACCATCACTGTCTGTACAGGGTAACATCTCAAACAAACAAATTCAATTTCGGAGAGATAGTTTTCCTTTATTGCACCCACCCCAAAACTTATGACCCACACTAAAAGATGTGAAAATCAGTACCACAGGCAAAAGTAACATTCCTGAATAAATCAGGTCGTTCTTCGCACTGTCTATGAGGCATTGTATACCCTGAGGTACCAACTTGTGATGGGAAATACCCAGCCCAGTGGTAGACACTACAAGCTCCCTGCCCAGAGAGAGGACACAAAAGATGGATGGTACCGTTTGCTGTTAGTAGGAACTGCCAATGCTGGGGTATGAGATAATAAGGTGTGGAGCTGGATGAACACAGCAGGCCGGGCAGCATCAAAGGATCAGGAAAGCCGACATTTCAGGTCTGGACCCTTCATCAGAAATGGGGGAGGGGAAGAGAGCTCTGAGAAGAATAGAGAGAGGGAAGTTGGTGAAAGAAGGTGGTTAGAGGAGCAGATAGATGGAGAGAAGACTGTCAAGTCATGGAGGTGGGGATGGAGCCAGTAAAGGTGAGCCTAGTTATGGAGTTGGGATGGGCGTTGGTCAGTGATGAGGGAGGGATTGATAGGTAAGAGGGAAGACAGACAGTCAAGGAGGTGGGAATGATGTTAGTTGAGGTGGGACAGGGACAGGGATGGACAGGGAGGGAGTGAGGGACAATGACAGGGAGCAATGGACAAGGACAGGGAATGATGGGGCCAAGAACAGGGACAGGAACGGGGTCAGGGAGGGGGACAGGGAGGAGGACAGTGAGGGTCAGGGAGGGAGAGAGCGACGTGGAGGAAGGGAGGGAGTCAGAGACGGGAAGGACAGGAGAAACGTATGGTGAGGGATGCAGTGAGGGACAGGGAGGGAGCGAGGGACGGGGATGGTGCGAAGGACGGGGAGTGAGCAAAGTGTGCGAGGGAGCAAGGGACAGGAGGGAGCAAGGGATGGGGAGGAGCGAGTGAGCAAATGACAGGATGGATGGAGTGAGTGTTGGGGAGAGAGGGAGAAAGGGACGGGGAGAGAGGGAGGAAGAGAAGGAGAGAGAGGGAGAAAGGGACAGAGATGGAGGGATTGAGTGACAGAGAGGGAGAAAGGCTGGGAATAAAGTGGGGAGGGAGGGAGCGAGGGCTAGCGAGGCAGGGAGTGAGGGATGGAATGGGAGCAAGGGAGGGAAAAAGCGACAGTGAGGGAATGAGGGAAGGAGCCAGGAACTGAAAGTCAATGAGGAAATGGGGAGGGCACGAGGGAGGAGGAGTGAGGGAAGGGAAAAAGTGAGAGAATGGGAGCAAGCAAGGGATGGGGACGGAACGAGGGAGCAAGGGACGGGGATGGAGCGATGGAGTGAGGGATTGAGGGACAGGGAAGGAGCGAGGAACGGGGACTGCTTGATGAACGGCGAGGGATCGAGGGACGGGGGCAATGGATGGAAAGGGAGCAAGGGAGGATTGGGTATGGGGGAGCCATGAATTGGGTGGGAGCGAGGGAGTGAGTGAACGAGGGAAGGCGTGGGAGGGAGGGAGCAAGGGATGGAAAGGGTGGGAGCGAGGTCAGCGACGCAGTGAGGGATGGGGAGGGAAGAGTGAGGGAGCGAGGGACAGGGCCGAAATGAGGGAGTGAGGGACGGAGGGGAGTGAGGGTGCTTTTGAGCGAGGGAGCAAGGGACAGGGAGGGAGAGAGGGATGGGGACAGAGCGAGGAAGTTAGGGATGATGAGGAGGTGAGGGATGGGGACGGAGCGAGGGATCAATGGACAGAGAGGGAAGAGTAGTGAGGGAGTGAGGGACAGAGATGTTGGGCGTGAGTGACAGAGAGGGAGAGAGGGAGGGAGTGAGGGGTAGGGAGGAAGGCAGTGAAGAATGGGGAGGGAGTGAGGGAGAGGGAGAGCTCCTGAGATGGGGAGGGAACAGGAGATTGAGGGATGGGGAAGGAGGGAGGGAGGGACCGAGAGGGAGGGAGGGACGGTGAGGTTGCGAACAAGCAAGTGAGTGAGTGATGAAGTGAAGGAGTGAGGGAATGATTGAGAAAGCAACGGTCGGAGTGAGGGAGCAAGGGATGGGGAGGGAGGGACTGAGCGAGGGATCAGAAAGGAGTGAGGGATGGGGAGGGATTGGGTGAGCGAGGGAGTGAGGAACAGGAAAGGAGGGAGCGTGCAAGGGATGGGGAGAGAGTGACTGAGGTAGTGAGGAACAGGGAGGGTGTGAATGATGGGGAGGGAGGGAGTGAGGGGCAGGAAGGGAGGGAGCCGAGGGATGGAAAGGGAGAGAGGGAGGTAACGAGGGACAGGGAGGGCGGTAGTGAGGGACAGGAAGGGGCTGAGAGAGCGAGGATGGCAAAGGAGCAAGGGATGAGGAAGCAGTGAGGGAGCGAGGAAGCGAGGGATGGGTTGGGAGCGAGAAAACGAGGGATGGTGATGGAGGGCGGGATCAAGGTTCGGGGTGGGATGGAGCGAGGGACAGGAAGGGAGCAAGCGAGGTAGTGAGGGAAGGGGAGGGAGCGAAGGATGGGAGGGAGAGAGGGACGCTGAGGTGGTAGAGAGGGAGCAATGGACAGAGACCGTGAGAGAGGGAGGGAACAAGGAATTGAGCGAGGGTGCGAGGGATGGATCAAGAGAGAGACAGGCAGGGAAGGAGGGAGGGAACAAGGGACTGGAAGGGAGGGAGAAAGGGACGGGGAGGGAGAGTAGCATGTGACGGGGAGGGAGTGAGGGAGTGAGCGATGAGAAGGGAAGGAGAGAGGGATGGGGAGGAAGGAATGAGGGGGCCAGGTGCGGTGTGAGGCATGGGAAGTGAGCGAGGGGGTGAGGGAGCGAGGGACAGGGAGGGAGTGAGACGAGGAGGGAGCGAGTGAGTGAGGGCAAAGAATGGGGAGGGAGGGAGCAAGGTAGGGTGGGGAGAGGTTGAGAAAGGGACGGGGATGGAGGGAGTGAGGGATAGAGAGGGAGGTAGGGACGGGGAGGGAGTGAATGAGCGAGGGGAGGGTGCAAGGAAGCAAGTGAGTGAGAGAAGACGTGAGGCAGCGAGAAACAGAGTGAGAGAACGATGGTCGGAGCAAGGGAGCAAGGGATGAGGAGGGAGCGATGGAGCGAGGGATGGGCAGGTAGTGAGGATTCGAGCAAGAAAGCGAGGGTGAGAATGAGGGAGCGAGGGGCAGGGAGTGGAGATGCAGTGAGGGATGGAGAGGGCGGGAGCAAGGGGAAGGGAGAAAGGGAGCAAGCTACGGGGAGAAAGCAAGGGACAGGGAGTGAGTGAGGGCTGGGGAGCGATTGAATCAGATAGCGAGGGATGGGGAGGGACAGATGGAGTGAGGATTCGGGGAGGGAGTGAGGGAGTGAGGGACGGGGAGGGAGTGAGGTCTGGGGGAGGATCAAGTCAGATAGTGAGGGGTGGGGCGGGAGAAATAGAGTGAGGGATAGGGAGGAAGTGAGGGACAGGGAGGGAGCAATGGAACGAGGGGCAGGAGGGAGAGATGGAATGAGGGACGGGGAGGGATCGAGTGAGGTAGCAAGGGACGTGGAGGTCGCAAAGGAGCAAGGGACAGGGAGGGAGTGAGGGCCGGTGAAGGAGAGAGAGAGGGAGGGTTGGGAAGGGAGTAACAGAGTGACAGGCAGGGAGAGAGTGAACGATGAAAGGGAGAGAGGGAGGTGACGATGGACAGTGATGGTGGTAGAAAGGACGGGGATGGTGTGAGGGAGGGGGAGGGACCCAGGGATGGGATAGGAACAAGGAAGTGAGGAATGGAGTGAGAGAGTGAGGGACGGTGAAGGAGGGAGGGAGCAAGTGGTGGCGAGGGAGTGAGGGATGGGGAGGGAGCAAGGGGCACAGAGGGAGCAAGGGATGGAGTGAGGGCATGAGAGACAGACTGAGTGAGCGAGGTACAGGGAGGGAGGGAGCAAGTGACGGGGAGGGGGGAACAAGGGACCGGGAGGGAGAGATGAAGTGATGGACGGGAAGGGAAGGAGAGAGGGATGGGGAAGGAGGGAACAATGAATGGGCATGGCATGAGGGATGTGGAGTGAGCAATGGGGGCAAGGGAGCGACGGACGGGGAAGGCCGGGGTGGAAACAAGGGACAGGGTTGGAGCGATGGGGAAGGAGCGATGGAGTGAGCGACTGGTAGGGATGGAGCAAGTGACAGGGAGGGAGGGAGAGAGACGGAGACAGCGACAGGGACAGGGGCTGGGGTACAGGGGCCGGGGCCCAGGGAGACAGATGCAGGGCTGGGGGCCATGAGGCAGGGCGATACAGAGGCAAATGAGGAACTTGAAGGGAGAGAGAAGCACAAGGAGGAGGGGGGTAGAGAGAGAAAGTGGGTCAGAGATAGAGAGGTGGAGACAAGGAAACAAAGGCTTGAGAGGTGTGAGCGAGGCGGGAGGAAAGAGTCAAAGGGTGCAGAGGTGGATGGGGAGAGAGGTAGAGAGGGGCAGGGGGAAGGAGCGAGGGAAAGAGTATGATAGGGGTTGAGGGAGAGGTAGGATCAGAGGGAAAATACAGAGTGGGGGATGGGTTTCACACAGGCAGAGGGTGAGAGAAGTGGGTGCAGATATTCAAGGAGGAAGGAGAGAGAGACAGGACGCAGGGAGAGAGAGAAGGAGTGGTTTGGAGAGGGTGGGTGGAAAGAGGAAAGGAAGAGAATGGAGAGAGAGATGGGGAGTACGGAGAAATGTTGGTCAGAGAAGGAGAGAGGGAGAGAGTGAGCGAGGAGGAATAGGAGAGCGAGGAAGAGACAGAAATATACCAGAGAGGACTGCAAGGACAGAGTGACTTAAACCCAACTCCTGAGCACAGTCCCGAAATCCTCCCATTCCCTTGGGGCCGAGCCTGCCTCTCTCCAGCTGAGCTTCTTCAACACAAAGACAAACAACAATATAGTTTGCTGTGCTGCTTGGCACTTTTTAATGAACGTTAATTACATATTGAAGTTATGGATGCGGTCAGTGGAATGGTGCCTTTTATCTTTGGCCTGTGAGTTGAGAGAAACATTGACATGTTTCACTGTAACCCCCTGTGGGATAAGGTTGGATAAGCCAGCACTACCCTCAGTCTGTTACCATAGCGACAGGCTGCTTAATTGCTGAAACATTGAAGTGTAATGGGAAAATCCTGGATGGGTTGATTAATGAGTGAATTTGATTGATTGATGAATTTGGGTAAAGGGATATTTCAGCACATTCTTCAGCTGCTGCCTGAACTTAGTCTGGGTCACGGCATAAATCGCGGTGTTTGTGCAGCAACTGAGGAGCTGCAGCATGAAGCCCAATTCTTGCACAAAGAAATGTAGATACACAGGAGTATACACTATATACTGCAGCCGGAACCAAATAGACAACACCATTAACATTGACCATAAAAGGATGAAATTGGACGAGATGACAAACAGCAAAATAATGGATTTTTTTTCGATTTCTCATTTCTGTGTCACACTGACCATCCCCATTGGTGTGAGCCCGGAGTCTCCTGCGGGCTCTGCTGGTCACTAAAATGTGTCTGACGGGGAAAACTTTGAGCAGCAGAATCAGGAGAAATGGGAGCGCCGGGGTTAGAATGTGGTGGAGGAACTCGATTGTGACCCAGACATGTGATCATCGAACATTGATTGTTCCCTCACAAAACCAGAGGAGGTTCACCAGCCAATAGCGAGCTGTGAACGTAAAATACCAGAAAATGTTCTTTAAACAGCTCAGCACAGTCACTGTTCCCAGAACCACAGCCGCCGTTTACTCACTGCAATATTTTCTTTTCAGCTTCTGGCAACAAATAGCCACAAATCGATCGAAGGTGAAAGTGACGGTGAACCAGACAGAACAGTCAGTGGCTGCATAAAGCAGGACGGCGTGGATATTGTTTACAGGGAAATACAGCAGGGAATTAAACTACTGCGGATAAAGAAGGGGAATGTGTCTCAATATCAGGTCAAGGATAATGACCAGTAGATCTGCCAGTGACCTGGCCCCCTAATAACGTCTGACGCAGGGAGACAATCCACAATCGTTATATAGCAGGACACAGGTCGTCACTACGTTCACTGTGAGGAAGGAAAACAAATAAATTATACATCAGCCCGGGGCCAAACTTCCCAGTTGGATTGAGGACCCAGTGACATTTTAATGTATCACTGATTTATTGAAAAAAAACGAAGCTGAAATAACAAACAGTAATGACTCAATTATTTTACAAAAAATGTAAATGTACCACACAAGAAACTCTCCCCACCCAAACACACAGCCACACATCCATAAGAACATTCTCACACTCTCAAACACTCGGGAGCAGGCACATATCACTTCTTTACAGTTCCTGATAAGGATGGCGATGACGTTCCCGTCCTGGGAAAAAAAAACAGAGGTTGGAAATTTCTGTCCTTAAGTCTATTTTGTGGTCAGTTTTGGGTTGTGATGAAACATGTACACAGGGAAAGTGTATTCACCTCTTTAGTTGCCTGAGGGGATTTTGAAACAGTGCCCCCTCTCCCTGGAATTGGACCTATTCCCTCAGGATCATATCTTTTGTTCAATTAGCTGACATCCAACAGTTCACAAATAATGTCAGTTGCAGAATGTTCCGGGGAATGTTGGTGACAGAATGTTCCGGGGAATGTCGGTTATAGGATGTGAGGGAGTCACAATGATCCGCACCACAAAGGCCATTCTGCCCATCAGTTTTGGTGAGACCCACTCAGCCTAGTGGTTGAAATCTCTCCCCAAACTCAACACAACTGGCAAACATAAATTAAAGGCATTGCCAGAGCAGCTGAAGTGGTCAGTTATATCAGATTCTCAATCCACCTCACAGAACCAGCCCAGACACCACAAACCCAGATGAAATATCTTTTCAGCATGGAGAATGTGCAGACCAGGCTAGTGTCCAGCTCAATACAACCCGGCAATTTGTCTAGAGTGGGACACTGTGCAGGCCTCACCAGTCAAATAGAGATCAGTCCAGCACGGGGAGTTGTGCAGACCACACCAGTGCATTGATCTATAAATTCAAACCAGGTATCTCTCCAGCACAGGGGGGCTGTGAAGTGAACACCACTGAACTGATCTGTAAACCCGGAGCAGTTACCCTCCCAGCGTGTAGATCTGTACAGACCACCCCAGTGCAGTGCTTGGAATGCTGTGTTAAATCGCTGCCCAGCCTGGGGAAACTTTCAGCCCATGCTCGAAGTGTCAGGATGTGGGACTCCCATCCATTTACAGCTCCATATCTCCAATGTGCCATGACAAGGGGTGCCATGGGTGTGAAAGTCATTTCCAGAGAGAGATGGTGGGGAATCAGTTTAAATACGAACAAATGGGATGGGTTAGATATATAGACAGAGAGGGGGAGGTTGAGACACGGTGTCATGGTAGGATGTGTTCACAAGTTTAAACTGCTGACATGTCGACATTTTGATAGCATCTTCCAACATGGGTCAGTTTTTCAGAAATGATGCGTGAATAGGATATTGCTGTGAGTTGAGATGATGGAGAGTTTTGAATGAGCATTTGTTCTGCATTTGTGACTGAAAGTGTGGTGAGCACAGTCTTTGGCTCATTGGGCTGAAACTGACAGTAATTTGTCTCAGTGACATTTTAATTGAGGGTGACAGAGGGATAGTCTGCAGGAGGTCAAGTTGGTTTTCTGTTGCTATCTTATCAAACTCCCCTCATTATCTACCTACCCCAGCAAATGCCATTCCTCTTATCCAATGCCAGCCTGATTTTCCCACCCATCATGGCTGGTAATAGTTCCCATCGCCTGGATGGCTCGGGCATTCCATGATTCCTGGTGCAGTTGCCATCTTTAAAAGGTCAATGGGCACACATTTGACCCATCTCAGTTCGGAGCCAGCCTGCATGAACCTGGCATGTTAGGGGCAATTGCACCAAGATTCATCAAAAGGGACAGAGACGTCCTGGTCGATGGGCTGGTACAGAGAAGGACAATTCTCTTCCCAGAGGGATCCACACCACCAGACCCACCGAGCATGCCCTGAGCTCACCACCCAGCTCAGTGCAGTACCTGCAGTCTGTTGGAATGTCCAGTGACACAGTACAAGCAACAATAACCTTCCCCGCTCTGTCAGGGTAAGTATCACCGTGTTCTCTCTGCTCCATCTCTCTCTCTCTCTCTCACACACACACACACACACACACACACACACACACACACACACACACACACACACACACACACACACACACACACACACACACACACACACACACACACACACACACACACACACACACACACACACACACACACACACACACACACACACACACACACACACACACTCCCCGACACTGATAACACTGCGTGTATCCAACACTGTCGACTGATTCAATCTGGATACCTCACATTCACCTGCATTCCCTCCCTCCCTTTCCCCCATTCCAGGAGAAACAGACTGGAATAAGACAGGTACGGACAAGCAGGGTGGAGATTTTTCCCACCTCAGTTCCCTCTCCCACCTTAGTCCGCCGCATGGGGAGGGCCCTGGAATGCGGCGGAGAGAATCAGGACGACCCGTGTGCACTTTCCAAAATATAAATGCCCCACCGACCGAGTCAGGAGCTATGTTCAGTGAAGGGTAATTCTCATTTTAAACCCACTGTCAGTTCCATTCCCACCTGACACAGCTTAGAAACTGTACTCCTGATGCCATCTCCCTTTTATATCGAGCCGGTTCAAATGCAATCCCCAAAGTCTCGGTGGGCAGGAGGGTGGGCTCACAACACATCGTCTCCACCAGCTCCCAGGAAGGAAGCACGGAGTCTCCCTCCTACACCTCCTCCTTCAGACAGCTCAGATAACCTGTAACTAACCTGTAATATTTACGAGTCTCCCAACTTGTCCTTGCATCTTCATTAATCAAGCATTGAAAACCTCATAGAGTCACAGTCCCCATGGAACAACTGAACTACTGTCAGACTCACTGGAGTGAGCAAACACTGATATACTCTCTTGGAGTGACTCAAATAATGAAATGCTTTCCATGGAATAACAGAAATCCTGACACACACCAGATAGAATGAATGAAATATTGACAAACCACAGAGCCAGAGAAATTCTGATAAGCTCCCCGTATTTGTGTAAGTGTCGGTGTATTTGTGTATGTCTCTGTGTGGGGCAGGTCTGACAGTCTCTGTGCTGTTTGATGTGATGGAATGCCCCCCTCTGCTGGTCCCCACACGCCACTGCACAGGTAGCAGCAGAGGATGAATATCATCTGGGATTTATTCAGAGACGGCCCGAGAGGGCACCAGTTCAAAACACCATCCAAACTGATTTCTTCTTCACGTACTGATCTAAGAGTCTTTTGAACTTTGTTACTACACCTACTTCGACCATTTTGTCAGAGGTTCATTGAATACATGAACAATTCTTTGCAAAATAATTGCCCCATTCCTTTTTTGAAAAAAAATGTTTGCTCCTCAAAATTTGAAATATCCCCATCGTCTTGAAATCCTCCACCTTTGGAAAAAGGTTCTGACATTCAGGTTATCAGTACCTTTCATGAGTTATAACCCTCACTCAGGTCACCCATCAACCTCCCATGCACAACTGTGAAATGTCCCAGCCTATCCAGGTTCTCCTCATAACTCAAACTATCCATTCCCAGCGACATCCCCGTAAATCTCTGATGATCCCTCTGCAGATTAATATTATCCTTCCTATAACAATGCAATCAGAACTGGACACAATTCTACAGACGATGCCTCACCAACATCCTGTACAATCTGAAAATGACATCCCAACTTCTGAACTCAAAGGTCTGAGCGATGAAGGCAGTGAACTAAACACCTTCTTAACCACCCTGTCCATATCTGACACGGGCTTCACAGTACTGTACCTGACAGTCTAGTCTCTGTTCTGCAACACTACCAAAGGTGCTAATTTCAATTGTATAAGTCCTGCCCTTGTTTGTTTTTTTTCCAAAAACAATGTCTCACTTTTATGCAAATTAAACACAATCTGCCACAGCACAGCCCAGTGAGTGATAATCCCACAACCCACAAAACCCTGATATGTTTTGAATGAACGCCCCATCTCCGGAAAGCAGACAAACTCTGGGGACTTTATTTTCCAAAGACCCTGCACTTGGTTTGCCTTGTGTGGGCAAGAGGAGGGGTGGCGTGTAGGTTGCAGACGAGCCAGTGGTGAGGAGGCGCAGGAATATAATGTATTGCTTTGTAACATTTAATGGCTTTAGGACGAGGGCAGTCACATATTTGAGGAGGGAAATCGTGACCCGCAATACGGTCTTTTGGGGCTGGAACTTTTGTCATCTCTGGTCTTCAGTGATAATACCAATTCGAGAATCTTCATAGTGCAAAGTATGTCTGCAGGATTTCTTTTCCTAACGTTGCTGTCTACAGATAATAGTCATTTAAGCTGGAAATCATGGCCAATCAATTAAAGATGGTCCTAGTTTATCTCAATGGCAGAGCACATGCACTCAACACCCTGTAGCTGAGGCCAATACCTTGCATGTGTTCAGCACTGAAAAATCTTACCTGTGTAATTCAGTAAAGTTCACCAGAACTTGATATATCCAAACTCAGTTGATAGCTGGCATGCAAAATGTGACTCAAAATCTGGGCATGACTTCGTCCTTGTGTAATGGGCAGCACCAATACATCTGTGCGAGAGCTCTGGATTCAATTCCCATCCCTGAACCTGTGGTAATGTCACTAGCTCTGGAACAGAAGCTCTGGATTCAAGTCCTGCCAGTCTCGGAGGTGTGTCACATCCTGTCAGAACAGGGCATTGAGCAAATTTACAGAAGACTAACGTTGCAGAACCAGGGACTATTGCAGTGCAGTGGTAATATCCCTACCTCTGGGCATCAAGGTCGAGATTCAAATCCCAGAGTTGATTCATAATATGTTTGAACAAGTTGGTTGAAATTTTTCTCGAGCAGTAACTTGGTCGAGAAGGAAGAGCTATCAGTTTTGACTTTCAAAATTGAAGCCCGGGATAACAGAAAGCACAACAATTCTATTGATTGGAGTCAAATTTGCACCTTATATATGTTTATAAAATCATGAAGGGCATGGATAGAGTGAATAGTCAGGGTCTTTTTCCAAGAGTATGGGGGTCAAAAGTTAGAAGAGACAGGTTTAAGGTGCGTGGGGAAAGATAAAAAAACTGGAATGAATTGCCAGACGAAGTGCTGGAAGCTTCTGAAAACAATATTTTCAAGGTATCTGGATGGGTACATGAATTAGAAGGGCCCAGAAGAATATTGACCAAATGCTGGCAATTGGGTTGAGATTAATTTCGGATATCTGGTCAGCATGGACATGATGGACCAAAAGATTTGTTGCATTTTTGTGATTCATTCATCCAATTGTTCAAGATCTCTTTGTGATCTAAGGTACCCTTCCCTGTCTTCGTTCAAATAATCTCAGTATCCTCTGTAAATTTACTCATCATGCCTTCGATAATTTTCATGTAAATCACTTATTTAAATGACAAACAAAAGTAAATCCAGCATGACCCTTTTGGAGCACAGTTTGTCACAGACTTCCAATCTGATGAACAATCCTTCGTGACCGAGTCTGTCTCCTGAGTCCTGAGTAGAAATGCACACACACACACACACACACACACACACACACACACACACACACACACACACACACACACACACACACACAAACACACACACACACACACACACACACACACACACACACACACACACACACACACACACACACACACACACACACACACACACACACAAGAAGAGAGACACAGGCACAGTCATGTCTTTAAGATAGAGATACATACGTTTGATTGATAAACAGATCAGGGTCATGGTGAGAAGCCAAGAGAATTGTTTTGAGAAGCATGACAAGCATAATCGAACAACAGAGCAGTCTTGATGGGCCAAATGGCTAATTCTGCTCCAACTTCTTATGTTGTCTGGTCTGACGTTTTGGGAATATTTTCCCAAGAGAGCAGTGATTACAGAGTTTGATCAATACTTTACTGAACAGAGTCAATCGGAATACGGAATAGGTTTGAGGGGATGAATGGTCTTTCTCTGTTCTTATTTGTTGTGCTCTTTAAAGAGGAGGAAACTTGCTGTGAGGTTAACACACTTTAAGGTGTCTCCCAATAAACATTGAGTTCAGAGTATTTCATTCTATTTAATATTGTGCTGTCTGTAGTGTTGTCATCCCCAGGGAAAATTGAAGACTGGGTTAGTGATGATATTCAAGGCAGAGCTCAACTGACCTTTAATAGACAAGACAGTCCATTATTGGGAACAAATAGGAAAAGGATGTTCAACCACAAACAAATCAGCCACGATCTTTCTAAATTGTGCAGCAGGCTCAAGGGTGCGATAGGCCAACTGCAGCTCCTATCCTTTGTGTTGTTCTCTCACTCCTCCCCTCGAAGATGTTACAGGGGGACAGGATATCCCCATTCAAAAAGTCATGGTTGTGACAATGAGATAGGAGATCATTCTTTCTCAGGAATTATCTGCAATAAAGTATTTAGACATAGAGTCAGAGAGACAGAGAGATATACAGCATGCGAACAGATCCTTTGGTCCTACTCAATTACGACATCCAGATATCCAAAATAAATTTAAGCCCATTTGCCAGCATTTTGTCCATACCTCTCAAAACTCTTCCCAAACATATACTCATCCTGATGCCTTGTAAAAGTTGTAATTGTACAAGCCTCCACCACTTCCTCTGGCAGCTCATTCTAAAAACACACCACCCTCTGCATGAAAATGGTGCCCCTTAAGTCCCTTTTAAACATTTCCCCTCTCTCCTGAAAGCTGTGCCGTCTCGTTTCTGACTCCCCCACCCCGGGGAAATGCCCTTGTCTCTTTACACATCTGTGCCCCTAAGGCTTTGCAAACATCTGTAGGGTCACTCGTCAAATGCCTTTTAAATTTTATTTCATTGTGTACCAATTGTGGCAATTTTTCAACACGGCACCCACAGCCACAAATGAAGTTAATCATTAAGGTTATCTGTATTCATGGTGTTGTTAAAGGGACGAATGTTAACCAGACTGATAGCAAATGTCCCGTGACTGCTCAGTACATTTCCGGAGAAAATTGAGCACCTGATTAAGAGTCACACTGGATTTATTGCTGAATCTGAAAGGCAGCATTTTTGACTGTACAACATTCTACTCAAATGTCATTCTATATTCTGTGCTTGTTTTGTGAATGCTCAAGGATCCGGATCATTGACAGTACAACCTCTACCTGATGATCTGAGAACAAATGTGGTCTCAGCCGATGGTGTGTTGCTGAGCTCAGATACACCTCGACAACCAGCTGCACAACACAGGAGAGACACTGCAACCTTTCTCAGCTGCTACACAGCGAGCCCTGGTTAGCTAACAGGAAATGCAGACTAGACATAATTATTTTCAGTTCGGAAAGCTGCAACTACTGGAATTCCTCAGGGATCAGTGTGAGGTCATCAAAAGTTTATAAACTAGATTACCGTTTGGATCAAGGGCTGAGAGGATTGGAGCTCCATTTGCTGGTACACCAGCACAGTCGTCCAATAAGATGTCGAGCAGATACAGAACAGCTACAACGGGCTGTAGACAGGGGATGATAATGAGCAAAATTTCGGCATTGCAAATAAAACAGTACAGTGTGTGTTATTGGAAGTTTGTGTTTTGGGGACAGGATAAAACAGCAGTAAATTACATGACTGGAGAATGAATGCTCATGTCGGTGCGACCGAGGGATTTGTGCGTCCTGGTACATAAATCACATAATATTATTCGGAAGAAGTCAATGTTGATTTGGAAAGTGAATTGAATGGTTTTGATTCTTGCGAAGGGTGCCGGGTATGATCTTAAAAATGTTACCCTGCCTCTGTACAGGGCATTGCCGAGCCCACATTTGACGATCTGTGTGTAGTTATGATGCCCTAAACTGAAAAAAAAGACACAACAGTTTTTGATTTTTTTCAAAGATGGTTCTCTGTACACTGTCCTGGGATGAAAGCATAATGTTATGAAGGATTAACAGCTCAGAACGAGAAATGTTCTTCTTGACTATATAAGATTTTGCAGAGAGTGTAGCTGGTGAATACCTGACGGATATTTCCTCGTGTCTGGGAGAATAAAACTGAGGAAGAAATTTAAAAAGAAACAAAACAGGTTCTGAGGAACAAGGCCCGAAACGTCAGCTTTTCTCCTCCTCAGATGTTGCTTGGCCTGCTGTGTTCATCCAGCTCTCCACGTTGTTATCTTGGATACTCCAGCACCTGCATTCCTCTTCTCTCTGGTTCTAAGGAAGGCTCACTGGGCCTGAAACTTTAACTCTGATTAACTCTCTTCATAGATGCTCCCAGCCTGCTGAGCATTTCTAGTAATTTCTCTGTATATTTAGGAATAAGATGCATTCATTTTAAGACAGATATTGTGAAGGCATTAAAAAGAATAAATTATGCACGCACATATAAACATATTTTTAAATCAAGTGGGCCCATTTGTTGCGAAGGAAATGTCTCTGTGTACGACAGCAGCAATGATGCACAGAAATGGAGCTGGAAATGTAGAGGAAACATATAGTTCGGACAAAGTTCAAGGAGACCTCACATGTTCCAGTTTGGGGGTCGAATAATATTATGGCGTTATTCAACTGAGAGAGGGAAAAATATTGCAACTTCGCTATTTAGCAACGGCCTATTGCACCCGCTCTCTTTCCTCCTTCCTCATCACAGCAATACATGAGAGCTAAACTCCGGTCAGTCCTCTTTACACTCATACAAGATTCATGACGAGGATTCACTGGAATCTCCCACTGACTGAAGCAAAGGGAATTCAGCAAAATCTATCTGTTCCAGGAAGTATTCCCATTGCGAACACCTTGTATGAACAGAACACATTTGGAAGCAGAATAACGTATGGGGCAATCTCACATTTTTAATTATCATGAGTTCAACTATTATGTGGACAAAGTTATTTCAAATTAACATTTAAGTTTATCATCAAACGTATGTGTGTGTATGTGTGTGGTGGGGGGTGGGGGGGGGGGAAATGTCAACAGACATATTTGAAGATCCAAACTGTTTTACATTCTCCGTTCCATCAGCTCGAGTAAATTTACTTTGTTCAAAAACGTACTTTTTAGCAAATTAAAGAAAACTGCCTGACTTGTTTCTAACACTGACCCTGAGCCAGTCTGAGATCTATATCATCGGACACATCACCAACCTGGTTACATTTAGAATTTGTTGTGACCAGTGGATGAGTGGACTGGAAAAGGAAACAGTGACTAGCCAAGCCAGGGAACCATAGACCAGTGAGGCTGACATGAGTGCTGGGTAAGATGTTGGAGGGGATTCTGGGGGATAGGATTTACATGCAATTGGAAAGGCAGGCATTGATTAGAGATAGTCAACATGGCTTTGTGTGGTGGAAATCATGTCTCACCAACTTGATTTTTGAAGAGGTGATCAAGAAGAAATCAGTGTGGCAGACATTTTTTGTTTATATGTGCTTCAGGAAGGTGTTCAATTATGTTCTGAATGATAGACAGGTTATTAATGGAAGGGCACATGGAATCCATGGGGAGATAGCCAATTGAATTCAAAATTGCCTTGAAGGCCGAGTATTGTTTTACAGACTGAAGGCTTGTGACAGGCGGTGTGCCACAAGTATCAGTGCTGAGTTCACTGCTTTCCATCATTAATACAAAGGATTTGGGTGTGAATATCAGAGACATGGTTAGTAAGTTTACAGATGACATTAAAAAGTGGTGCAGTGGCAGTGGTGAAGATTATCTCAGAGTGCAATGGGACATTGATCAGATGGGCCAATGGGCCAAGATGTGGCTGATGGAGTTTATTTTATATAATGAGTGGTTTGCATTTGATAATGTGAAGCAGGGCCGGACTTATACAACTAATGCTGGGGCCCTGAGGACTGTTGTTGAATAAAGAGACCTTGGGTGCAGGCACTTAGTTCCCTGAGAGTGGAGTAGCAGGTAGACAGGATGCTGAAGGACATGTTTGTCACGCTTGCCCTAATCAGTCAGAGCATTGGGTATACGGGTTGGGATGGCATGTTGCTCCTATATAGGACGTTGATGAGGCCACATTAAGAATATTGCGGACATTTTGCTTGGCTCTTCTAAAGGAATGATGTCGTTAACCTTGAGAGGAGCACAAAAGATTGACAAGCATGTTCGTGAATTGGAGGGTTTGAGCTACAGGGCGATGCTGAATAGTTTGAAGATTTTTCCCCTAGAGTGTTGGAGGCTGAGGGGTGACATTACAGAGGTTTATGAAATCATGAGGAACATGATTAGTCTGAATAGTCAAGATCTGTTTCACAGGAGTCACAAAGTAAAGTGCATATGTTGAAGGTGAGAGGGGAAAGATATAGAAGGGAATGTGGCGCAACATTTTCACGCAGAGAGTGGTGTGTGTACAGAAAGTGCAGCCAGAAGTGGTGGGGACGGGTGCATTTACACAGTTAAAGGGAACCTGGGTTGGTAAGTGAACAGGAAGGGTTTAGGTGGATATCGGCCAAACGCTGGAAAAAGGAAATCGATCAGATTACATAGCTGGTCAGCATGGACAAGTTGGACTAAAGGGTCTGTTTCTGTGCTGTGTGAGTTTCTGATTCTATAAGATGGATGCGAGGGAATTGTAAACGGGCATTTCAAATTGGAATTCTCTTCCCCAGAAGTCGGTGGTGCCTTTCTGTTTACATTTATTCAGAGCTATATTGGTGAAATAGTTGACAGATGTAGTGAAAAAAACCGAAGCTTCTCAAGCCGTTTACTCAAGTTTTATTAACTTGACAGCTTTGTGCCTCTTGTTCAATCTCTCCCTCAAAGGAATCCAGGGCACAATAACCTCACACAGTTACAGGATTGCCACAGGAGTCCGCACATCGAGCTATTACACAGGAACCCAGGGAAGCCCAATGAGGCACTTGGCACTGCTGTACAGCCCCTTGAGTCACTGACATATGAACAGGAGGAGGCCATTCAGCCCATACAGTCACTTGCATGGAAACAGAGTGAGGCAACTGATGCTGCAACATGAAAAGGAAATGTAGCAGAGGCTGCACAGATAGTTGCTCCACGCTGTTCCTCGTGCCTCCATTGCTCGTGGTATACATGTGGTACATTAAAGCAGTTTTACAGCAGTGAGATGGAAAGCCTAATGTTTTGTGCAAAATCTCAAGGAGGCATCGTCCGAGAAGACAGACTTGTGTTCTCTATGGTGATCAGAATGTGATTGGAATGACTTTCTGTTTCAGAAGTCAAGTATTCTGGCTGATGTTAGGATTGTGAACAACAGAACAATCAGTGTAGGGTCACATATTAACGTGGGGAGAGTTCATTCAGAGTCTGCTTTTCTCTCTCAGTCGACATGGGGCTCTATGTAATTCTACATGTAAAATCTACATGTATTTACATCGGTAAATTATGGAATTTCTCACCATAGCAATGTGTTTTTTGGACATAATTGTTCACTGCCGACCCTAAGTTTTAATGGAATTATCTATTATTCTTTCACAGCGCTACAGATAAATCAATTAATTTCCTCATGGTCCCACCATCTCAGGGATGAGACTGGTGATACAACATATTCAGAGTTATTAGTGGAGACGTGGTGAGCACAATATGATGCAGAGGATGTGAGCTTGTCTTGTTTGTGTCTTGTTAACATTGCACTCATTAGAGAGAGCCCATCTCTAGTTGGTTGGCTTATTTACTCCCATTGTACAGCTGTTTCTCTTTCACCACAATTAAAAGTCCATTTGTATTTTTCGCTGCACCCTTTGTTTTCTGTCACCACTCCCCCAACCTCTATCAAGTTATTAAAAAGATCATTTTCCAATCCTTTTCAGTTCTGAAGAAGGGTCTTGCTGGACTTGAGACCTTAACTCTGTTTCTCTCTCTCCACAGATGCTGTAGACCTTCTGAGTTTCTCCAGAAATGAATCGGCACGAACTGAATTTTCAGCAAGACAAAGAAATTTGGAAATCTGAAACAAGAAGAAAAATTGATGGAGAACCTAGGAGCTTTGAAAAGGCATCACTGGAGACAGTAGTTTAACTTTGCTTTCACTCTAGAGATGCTGCCAGATCTGCTTAGTTTCTTCAGCAATTTGTGTTTTCGAATAAAATTCAAAAATGTGTATCAAAGCTACTGAAACTCCCTGTCCGACATGGATCACCAGACACTGAAAAGTGAATGACAGTGCAAGCTGCACGAATTAATTGGCTCTGAAACGCCATAACTCTGGCATCACTGACATTACAGAGCTCTTAATCATGGTCAGGGAGAGAAAAAATCACTTTAAAACCCTCCTACTGTGTGGAAACAATTGCTCCAGCTTAACAAGTCCACACCGACCCTCAGAGCATCCCATCCAGCCCCATTCCCCTCTTATCTACCTAATCTACACACTCCTCAACACGATGGGCAATTTGGCATGGCCAATTCACCTCGCCAGCACATCTTGGACTGTGGGCGGAAACCAGACGTTCTGAAGGAAACCCACCCTTCGGGGAACTCTAAAGCAGCAGTGCCAAGCACTGAGGCACCGTGACACCCGAAGATACCCTTCCTGGAAGGGAAACGGTTCAGATGAATGTGTTAAAGGGTTTTGAGGAATGTGACAAATTGGAGGCGTGACACCATGGAAAGAGCCACAGAAGAATGAGAATATTAAAATTGAAGTGTTACCACATCAGAAAACAGAGGAGGTCACTGCATATAAGGGCAGTGGGGACTTGGTCTGAACTGTGAGACAGTCAGCTGAATTACATTGCACTTACACACTCCAAAACTGGACATTCAACTGGTGATGTAAATCACAGCAGCAGCAGAAGCAGAAGTGTATTCTACCAGAATCTGTGACTTTTTGTCCCGGATTACCATGGAGCTGATCAATGACTCAGTGATGAATGCAGGCAGGCATGTCAGAGTCAGAATCATATTCACCAGAAACTGATGGCAACTGGTTATAGCTACTGCATTCAACTGCTTGCATTACAAACAGTAGAACTAACACATTACAGACAGGGCAAATTGATTGCAAGATCAACAGACCAACTATCCTGCTCCAACCAGTCAAAAATGGTGATGGGGGCAGTAGGAACTGGCGATGCTGGAGAGTCTGAGCGAACAAGGTGTGGAACTGGATGAACACAGCAGACCAGACAGCATCAGAGGAGCAGGAAAACTGACGTTTCAGGTTTGGACTCTTCTTCAGAATTGGGGAGGGGAAAGGGATTCTGAATTAAATAGAGAGAGAGAGGAGGTGGATGGAAGGTGCATAGTGGAGCGGACGAGTGGAGGGAGGACGAACAGGTCAAGAAGGCAGGGATGAAGCCAGTAAAGATGAGTTTAGGTAGGGAGATGCGATGGGGGTTGGTCAGTGCTGAGGTATGGGCTGGTAGGTGTGAGGGAAGACAGGCAGGTCACGGAGGCGGGGACGAGCAGGAGGGCTGGTCTTGGGATGCGGTCATGGTGGGGTGATTCTGAAGCTTGCAAAGTCCACATTGAGACCATTGGGTAGTAGGATTCCTGGGGGGCTTTTCCTACATTTTTCGTTGTGGCTTTGGAGCAGGCCCAGGATGGACATGTCGTTCAAGGAGTGGTGCACGGAGATGATGTGATTCAAGACTGGGAGATGTTGTTGTTTGTCATGAAACGAGCGTACATGCTCCGCAAAGCTGTCCCCGAACAACTGCTTGGTTTCTCTAATGTACAGGAGTCCACATCGGGAACAAAAGACACAGCATATCACATTAGCGGATGCGCAGGTGAACATCTGTTTAATTTGGCAGACTTTCATGGGGCCTGGGATAGGGGTGATGGGGGAGGTGTAGGGGCACGTGTAGCATCTTCTGCGTTTGCAGGGGAAAGTGCCAGGGTGGTGGGGCTGGTGGGGCTGGTGGAGAATGTGGATCGGATTGGGGAGTCACAGAGAGAGTGGTTCCTCTGAAAGGCAGATAAGGATAGGGAGGGAAATATGTCCTTCAAAATGGGGTCAGATTGCAGGCGGCGGAAATCGTGGCGAAAAATGCATTGAATCTGGGGGTTGATTTGGTGAAATGTGAGGACAAGGAGAATTCTGTCATTGTTTTTATTACAGGGATGGGGTGTGAGGGCTGAAGGGCGGGAAATGCAAGAGATGCAGTTGAGGGCGATTTCGGCTACTTTTGGGGGAAATTGTGGCACTTTTAAAACGAGGACATCTGGGATGTCTGGGGCTAGAACGCTTCTTCTTGGGGAAAAATGCGGCCGAGGTGAAGGAATTGGGGATCGGCTATGATATTCTTGCAGGAAGGTGGATGAGAGGAAATGTTGTCGAGGTAGCAGTGGGAGTTGGTTGGCTTAAAACAGACATCAGTTTCCAGGTGGTGATCAGAGATGGAGACAGAGAGGTCTCAAAAGGAAAGAGATGTATCAGAGATGGCCCAGGTGAACATATGGTTGGGGTGGAAGGTGTTAGTAAATTGGATGAACTGTTCAATCGCCTTGGAGGAGCATGAGGCGGCGCTGATACAGGTATCGATGTAACGCTGGAGGTGGGGGATATTGCACTGTAGCTGTGGAAGATGGACTGTCCAAATATTCTGCAAAGAGGCAGGCATAGCTTTGGCCCATGCGGGTAAATGGCCACCCCTTTCATCCGTAGGAAGTGTGAGGAGTTGAAGGAGAAGATGTTAAGGGTAAGGAGGAGTTTGGTTAGGTAGATAAGTGTATCGGTGGACGGGGACTGGTCGGGTCAGCGGGAGGGGATGAAGCAGCGGGCTTTTAGGCCATCTGCATGGTCAGTTAAACAAGTCCCTGGAAGAGAGGGTTCCAGAAATATCCCCATCCTAAATAGTGGAACTGCCCTGCACATTAGTGCAACTTCAAGGATGTAGTATCTGCACCATCCTCAGCCA
The DNA here is from genome assembly GCF_030684315.1 of Stegostoma tigrinum. Lineage (NCBI taxonomy): Eukaryota > Metazoa > Chordata > Chondrichthyes > Orectolobiformes > Stegostomatidae > Stegostoma > Stegostoma tigrinum. The sequence continues at coordinate 356,635 of NW_026728705.1, forward strand.
GAAGCATCGATTGATGATTCACCTCACCGTCATCATGACCTCCACAAAATCACAGATACCAGTCTTCAACCAATTAGATTCGCTGCACATGATGCCAAGAAAAATATAACGATAAAGTAAAGATACGAAAAAGATAACTGGCCCTGATGCCATTCCTACAATAGCACTGAAGGCTTGTGCTGTACAACAAGCCGTGCCCCTGGGGAAGCTGTTTCATTCCAGCTCCAACTTTGACACCTACCTGGCAATGTGGAGAATTTATCAGCTATGCCCCATTTCCTAAGAGGAGCATAACTGCAATCTGACCCATTGCCATGCCCCTAGTCTCATTCCAATTGTCGAATTGTTTGAGGTTGTTTTTGACAGAGCTGCCAAGCAGCACAGAAGTAACCTGCTCGGAGTGGTTTCTGATGGGTCCCCATGTGGAGGTGGTACTGTTGTTGAAATATCATTGGATTTCTAATCCAGACGGGGCTAATACTTTGGCAGCTGGGGGATATTAAAAACAGTTAATTAAATATCAAAGCCTCATATCTGGTGTCAGTAAAAGTGACCTTGAAGCCAATATCAATGGTAAACATCAATATACTTCACCAACACACTTCCAGGATGTAAATCTACCGTGTTGTCCTGATCTGGCTGAAAAGCAATTCCAGACACACAGAGATAATGGGAACTGCAGATGCTGGAGAATTCCAAGATAATAAAATGTGAGGCTGGATGAACACAGCAGGCCAAGCAGCATCTCAGGAGCACAAAAGCTGACGTTTCGGGCCTAGACCCTTCATCCAGACACACAGACATGTGATGAACACTTCAATGTTCTCTGGAATAGCCAAGCAAGACACCCAATTGTATCAAACTGCTCTGACATCTTCAAGGATAAAATCGGATGGTAGACCCAGCTTCGGTATCAGAAAAGGGAAAAAAGAAAAGCTGTTGTGTTGAACCTACAGAGGCCTCCTTCCTCATATCTGAGAACTTGTGAGAACATTTAAACAGCTTTCCCACAGACTGTACAGAAACATCGGGAAAGAAGAAGGTCATTCAACCCATTTATTGTTCCCCATTCTAGGTCATGGCTGAACAGCTCTTCAATACACTTCTCCCACAAGTGCACATATCCCTTAATGTGACTAATACTTGTATAAAATATAAAGTAGGAACTGCCATAATTCCTTTGGTCGACTGATTTTCCCCAACACTCAACGTAATGTTGATGATCCTCTGTCCTATACTTCTGTTGTCTGCTCATCCATTTAGTGTCTAGAGCCTTGTGTGGCAGAGTATTCCCAAGGTTCACCAGTCTCTGTATTCAGACTTTAATACTCATGTCGCTTCAGAGTGGCCTGCCCGTATTTTACACGTCCCAGCCAATTGCATTATTCTCCCTGCTTCCAAACTGTCTCACTCTGTGAGAGTTTTATACAATACACTGAGATTTTCATTCATTTCCATAAACCTCATGGAATTTCAGCCCAGCTAACTTGAACTCAGCTCAGACAATAAGCTTGTCATCCCAGAGATCAGTCAGGCCATCCTTCGCTGTACTCCCTCAATATGAAGTTTATCCTTAATGAGGTAAGTGGACCAAAACTGCACGCAACACCACACAATGTTCGAGATATGGCCTCATCAAAGAACTGGTCTCCAGTAATATAAACAGCTTTCTAACACCATCCTCTGTCTCCTGCCATTGAGACAATTTCGAAAGTAACTTGCCAAATTACCATTGATACCATTGTGTTTTACTTTCTTTATCAGTTTCCCATGTGGGACTTTGTCAAAAGGCCTTGCTGAGAAACCATACAAGTGACTATCTTGAAAGAAATCAACCCAATTTCTTAGGTATGACTTTCCTCTAATGAAGTCACCCTGACTATCCCTGATCAAAAATTGTCTCTCCAAATGCAGAACAATTTTCTCCTTTCCTATTTCCTCCCACTGTTTTCCTAACACAGATCTGATACTCACTGGTCTATCATTGCCCAGTCTATCTCTGCAACCCTTCCTATAAAGAGTTACTACCCGAGCTGTTCTTGAGTCCTCTGGCACCTCCCCTGTGGTGATTTTTATAAATCTGGGTCAGGGATTTCCCTCTCCTGTCTCCAACAGCTTCCTGTGATGCAAATCAGCCAGACTAAGGGATTTGCACAATTTTGCAACAGACAAAGCCATCAATCCCTGCTTGCATCGTATAAACGTCTGCTCAAGAGCTTCACAGTCCATCTTCTTGAATTCTGTCCCCAAAGCCTTGTTCTCCCAAGTAAAACAGCCGCGAAATACTCATCTTTTATTGTTCTCCAGCTTCACACTGATTGTCCCTTTGTTTCTGATAGGCATTAATTGGTCCCTATTATTCTATTCTTCATCTCCCTCATCTCACCTGCTTGCTGTCCTCCATGCTCCTGTGTTAGTAAGTCCCATCTATGTGAATTTTATAAGTTTCGTTGTGATCACACTCAGTCTTTGAAACTCTGGAGAACACAGAAGAAGTTTTCTGATTAGACAATCTTGCCATTTGTAGAAGTAGTCTCGAGAATACACATTGCACTTCCTCTTTGTTCAGCGTATTCTTTCTTCGAAAACTGTATGCAGCTCTACGCATTACTTCGGGTACAGCCTCATTAACACTCCATGGAACTGCTGCAGGACATCTTTCCTTCTGTATTCCGATTCCCTGTAAATGATGGTAATCCTCGATTTCACTTTCCATTTGCATCTGTTCCTCCCAACACCCTTTGCTTCAATTTACTAACTCACTGTGTGATCTCTTGGAAAATCCTTCTGAATATCCATATGTAATACATCCACTGGTTCACCATTGTCTATGCCTGTAAGAAACATATTAAAACAGCTTGAAAGTGAAAGCTTGTCAATTTTAATTTTCATTTCATAAATTCATTTGTATTCTCTAACATTTTGCAATTAGTTTCTAAACATCCAATGTCACATCTTTTATAACAGATTCTAACAGATTCCCCCTGTGAATTACATGTTAAGTGGTCAATAGTTGGCCAGTGTCCCTCTTCTTCCCTGCTTAAACCGTTTGATTATTTTTATAATGTTCCAGATATCCAGATTGGCTTCCGGCCTTTGCAGAAAGTATAGGAAAATAACTCAGTAATACCCAGTTCTATCAATATTCTAATGTTGCTTCTTCCGAAATTCTATGATGAGGTACACCTTGTCAGAGTTCTCGATGTTCAAACCAGCTATGTTTTCAAATACGACCACATCACTGTTATGGGTGATTTTAGTGTTTACTTACACAAGCCCCACAGCCACTTATTATGTATGGGAGATTTCCTGGATCTTCCTCCATGAAGACAGACCCAAAGTTACTATTTAGTTTCCCTCTGATGTTTCCATTCTCTGCAATAAATTATGCTGTCCATACATTCACTGTTCCATATTTGACCTTATTTTCTTTTTTGCTTTCTAGATGCCTTTATATTTCTTGTTAGTTTACATTCTTGTTCTATTTTCGATCTTTAAAAATCTGTCTCTTGTTTAAATGTCTCTGAATCCATTGGTTTGCCACTATCCCTGGCATTTTCACAGTCTACTTCTTTGCATTTCATGCAATTTTAAACTTCTTTCATTAACAATCTTTCAGTCTTCTCTCCCTTTGCTGTTTGCACTCTGGGGGTATATGTATATTGTACACCTTACAATGTGTCTGTGAATCACAGATATTGTCAGTTTTTCATTAAGACGTTTTCCATGTAGTTTTCCAACTCACTGAAGTCATCTTGCCTCTCATACCTTCATGGTTTGCCAGAAACAGGTTTCTCACTGTAATTACAAAAAAAAAAATCTGATGACATGTGAAAATCAAGATCAACACTCTCAGGAGCTCCTTTGCAGCAAGATTTTCAATTTGCTGTTCTGATCACACAATGGTACATCCTAAACAGCCAGATCTCTTGCTTGGCACTGAACATATTGTTAAAGCAAATCATGTTACAGGCACTCATGAAGTGCATTTTATCAGCATTAGCATTTGCATGGATAAACAGAGTTTAGAGGAAAATTGAATCTGTCCATTATTACTGCAGAACCCATAAACTTGTATATCTAATTTCTTGTTATATAACATAATCAATGTTTATATTGCGGGTTTGTTTTTGAAAAATAACTCTCATAAATGTTTGCTTCCCCTTGCTGTTTCTCAGCTCCATTTTAACAGATTAACGAATCTGAATGATATGGCCTCGAAGGAGATTAATTGTAGATTCTATCAGGATATTTTGCAGGGCCGATCTCAATGTTGAGATCATCTCACCATGTATTATTCATTCTTCACAAGTGTCATGATGACATTTTTACCAGATCTCTCATTGAGAAGGACAATGTTCTGGATGTGCGTTTGCTCGCTGAGCTGGAAGGTTCGTTTTCAGACATTTCGTCACCATTCTAGTTAACATTATCAGTGAGCCTCCGACGAAGCGCTGGTGTTATGTCCTGCTTTCTATTTATCTGGTTAGGTTTCCTTGGGTTGGTGATGATGTTACCTAGAATGGTGATGAAACGTCTGAAAACGAACCTTCCAGCTCAGCGAGCAAATTCACATCCAGAACCTCAACCTGAGCTACAAATCTTCTCAAAACTCGCAAGGACAATGTTATTTCGACAATGCTGTGCCTTCATCCAGGCAGCTGACACTGCTCTAATCTAGGTTAGGAACTTTATAACAGACTGACAAAATGTTGCATCTACTGTACAGAATTTAGTGAGATCACATCTGGAATAGTATGTACAAACTTAGTCTCTTTATTGAAGAAAGGATATTGTTGCATTGGAATCAGCTCAGAGAAGGTTCCCTCAATTGGTTCCATCAATGAATGTGTCATAAAACAGAAATGGACCCCTGTTTGAGAAATAAAACTGAAACACACAGAGAGGAGTGCCTCGCGCTATAATCTGCAAAAGGCAGTGTGGAAAGTGGTGTAATCTTTTTATTCATCAACTTTTAACTGTTAAATGAAATAGATTCCTGACACTCATATTACGGTCGACAAGTAACAATTTATTCATTTAACAGCAATCCTGAAAAAAATGCTAAACTATTAACAACCCAAATTAACACCTGCTAATGACTAACAATTTCCAATCAATTCAAATTCTAATGGCATACTTCTCCAATAAATATAAGTTCCAAGTGTAAAAAAAAAGAAATAGAATTTGGTCTTACAACTTTTGAAATGCTCTGTGGCTTCTGTGCTCTTTCAGGAATATTTTCTGTGTCGAGAATTCTGTCACAAAATTTTAAGCAGTTGCACCGGAGGTACTTTGTTTTCAGTTCTGTTTTCTCTGAGGCTGAGAGAGTTCTGTGAGAGCCAGTGATTCTCTCGTTGTACTGAGTGTTGTTAACTTGGGCGGCCGGCAGTTAGATCTCCTGTCTTTGTCCAACAACCACTTTTTTTATACCCTTGACAACATATCAATTTCATGCAAGAGGATCAGTCCTATGTTGTTAAAATCATGAGATTCAATTTTATTGTTTTGAGTATCTAAGTGCCTGGGTCATATCAATTGCATACATTCAAAACTCGTTGTCTTGAAAAGAAAATAAATCTGATACTTGGCTTGCTAACTACTCTGCCCTTTCACACAAATGCTTCAATTCAGGTGCTCTGTGCACCTTCAAACGCTCCCGCAGCAGCCCAAAGATGTGAATTTTGAAGCTTGAAGCATAGAGAAAAAGCACATGGACTTTTAAAAGGAACACGTACATTTTTTTTACCATTGCCACTGCAATTTGCGAACGCCAATATTTTACAAGCATCAAGTTCTAACATCCCGCCTCCCAGTCCACAAATACTCGACCTAACTTCACAACAGTGAAAACGAAAGGATGATGAGATTAACCCGATACACATTGGAGTTTACAAGATTGAAAGATAAACTTATTTTTACATAGAATGTATCCATTCAGCCATCTGTGCCTCTTGCACAACAATCAGATGTGACATTTTAGAGCTGTGTGCCCATGACACAGAAATACAGATAGATGTGAAAGAAATAGAAAAAGTTAGAATTCTTCACTCGGGACAAAAAGTAATGAGCAAAGTTTTGGGATTCAAGGTAAATTGTTAGAATGCACTGTGAGGGAATTAATAACAGGAGATTTGCAAAGTCAAACGACAACCCATCACAGCCAGGATGGTTTCATGAAGGATAAATATTTTCTTAAGTTTGAATTATTTGCTCGAGTCCTCGAAAGATGGCAGCACGGTAGCTCGGTTTTTATCACTGCAAGCAAGGTGGATAATGAGGCTCCTGGAGATGTAATACATCTGGGCTTGCAGAAAGCATTGCATAAAGTGCCAGACAAATGATTAATCCATAAAATAATAGCACATGGGATTAGGAGTAACCTTTTTAGCTTTGATAGTGGAATGGTGATCAAACAAAATAGACAGAGATGGAATAGATGGTCCTTTTCGTGTTAACAACTTTTGAGGTGCCACACACTTTAGCTCCCAGTCCCAAACTATTTGCAATCTGTGTTATGACCTGTATAAGGGGATAGAAAATGCTATCGCCACATTTTAGAAGACTCGAAAATAGATGGAGAAACAGGATATTATGAACATGTATGAAATGCGTAAATGGATTGGAATCCGTGCAGTGAATGGACCAACATGTGGCAGATGAAATTTAACTCGTGTAAGTATGGTGTTATCCATTTTAGCCACAGGAATAGAAAGGCGACTTAGGATCTAAATGGAGAGAAACTTCAGAGTGTTTCGGTGCAAAGGGATCTGAGCTTCATTGTATATATCACAGAAAACCCACATACCTAAATAGCCTGATCCCTAACTTGACACTCAACGTGTTGTTAAAGCAAGCCATCTCATACACGCTCACGAAGTGTATTTTTCCCAACGTTAGCATTTGCTTGGATAAATACAGTTCCAAGGAAAATTGAATCTGTCCTTTATTACTGTAGTACCCACAAATGTCTATATCTAATTTCCTGTTTTATAGCATACCAAATGTTTATATATCACAAACCAGCAGGTAATTCGCAATGCAAGTGCAATTTCAGCATGTATTTCTTCTAAGAAAAAACAGAGTTTATAAAACTTGGGATGCATTGCTGCAATTTTGCAAGCATTTATTGTTCCTTCAACTGGAGTACTGTGTACAGTTTAGAGTCCTGACTGAAGGAGGGATGAAGTTGCATTAGAGGCAGTTAAGAAGAAGTTCTCCAGATTGACTCCAGAGACGAGGAGTTTGTCTTATGGAGAGAGATTGAGCAGACTTGGTGTATATTCTCTGGAGTTTAGAGGAATGAGAGGAGATCTCATTGAGATCTGTAAGAAGCTAAACGTGATTGAGACTGTAGATGTGGAGTGGATATTTACACTCGTGGCCAAATCTAGAACAAGAGGCCACAGCTTTCATATAAGGCAAGGCAGATTACAAGTGGGGATGAGGAGAACTTACTGCTCTTAAAGGGTTGTGAACGTGTGTAATTCATGACCCCAGATTGCAGTGGATGCTGAGACATTGGGTAAGTTAAGGATTATGGAGAGCAGGTAAGAAACTGGCGCTGAGCCAAGATGACATCAACCATGATCGTAGTAAATGCCCGAGCAGGGTGGAGGGGCTGAAAGGCTCACTGATACTCATCGTTCTTATTCAGCCCTTCGCATTTGCCACACAATAATGAGGGAGGGCTGTTTATCAACGGGAAGAAAACATTCGGGGTAAATCAGCCTTGATCAGTTTGGCAGAATGTAACAAGTGGAAACACACTGAAGGCTAGTGCTGGGTCCTGTATACAATCAATAACAATGAATTGGAGGAATGGAGCAAATGTGCTGTAACTACTTTTGGCGATGACACTAAGATAAGTGGGAAATTAAATGATCAAGTCATGATGCCTGTAAATGAATATCAACAGGGACAGTCAATAGATAATAGTTTGGCAGGTGGCATGCCCTTCTCTGAAAGACGAAACGCGCAAATTCAGCTCAATTTCACATCCTGCTCCATCATTGGGAATATGTTAAAGTCCATTAAAGTTGGAATGCATGAGAATTTAGAAGTACAATATAGAATCAAGCAGATTCAGCATGGTTTCCTGAGGGGAAAATCAGAGCTACCAAGTTAATTAAAATATTTTCAGGTGGAAACAAGCGAGATGGGGGAGGCAATGGCCTCGTGGTATTATCGCTGGGGCTGTTAACCCAGAAACCTCTGTAATGTTCTGGGATCTTGGGTTTGAATCTGGCCATGGTAATTGGTGGAATTTGAAGACAATAAATCACTGGAATTAAGAATCTCATGATGACATTGAAACAATTGTCGATTGTCAGAAAAACCAATCTGGCTCACTAATGTCCTTATTGGAAGGAAACTGCTGCCCTTACATGATCTTGCCTACAAGTGACCTGAGATCCACAGCATTGTGGTTGTTTCTTATGTGCCCCCGGGCAATTAGCGATGGGTAATAAATGCTGCCTAATCAGGGCTGCACTCATCCTGTTAATGAATAAAAAACAACATCAGGGACAGGAGTTACCTGGATGCTCTACTTCAGGAGGCAGTCAGACCCTTCAGATTAATTAGCACAAATTCAGTCAGTTGTCAGGAACGAAAAGGTGTGACCATGAGTGAGACAGTTCGATGAAAACAAAGGGAGTGCTGATGGAGCCTCAGCGCTTGAGATGGTCGAACAGGCTCGAGATTCTTGCTGCCTGTGTGGATGAGAGCAGGAGCTGCAGGAGGATGAGCAAATTGACGACAGCGCTGTGGTAGAGGGGACGACTCAAGAGGCGGGAAAGTAAAAGAAGTGTAGCTGTAATTGGGGATAGTATCATCAGGTAAATAGTCACCGTTCTCTGTTGCCAGAAACGGGAGTCCAAAAGGCTGTGTTGTCTACGTGGTGTCTGTGATCAGGTATCTCATCTGTGCTGCAGAGGAGCTTGGAGTTAGACGGGAACAGTCATATTATCAGCATAGATAGACAAGAGAAATGAGATTCTGCTGAAGTAATATGTGCAGCTCAGGTCTAAATTAAACTGAACAACCAAAAAGGCACTAACTTCTGGATTATTACCTGATCCATAAGCAGACAGGAACAAGGTCAGCAAGGTTAAATAGGTAAATACATGACTGAGATTGTTGTGGGAGACATGGGTTCAAAGTCATTGGACATTGACATCAGTACTGGGGAAGGACGGAGCTGTTCTGATGGGACAGACTCCACCTGAATCATGCAGGGAACAAAGCCCGGGTGAATGACATAACTCAGGTGTGTGTGTGTGAATAATAAGGTTGTAATAATGGTTAATTTTAATTTTCCAAATATTGACTGGCACTTACCATCATGTTAAATGTTAGGATATTATTTATTTTTAAATATGCTTCAGAAATTATTATTGGACTGGAGGCCTGCCACCAGGAGTGTTCCACAGGGATCTGTTCTGGGTCTTTATTTGTCTGTCATTTGTATCAATGATTTGGATGAGAATACAGAAGGTTAATAAGATTATGGACGACACCAAAACTGATGGAATAGTAGGCAGTTACGAAAGTTTTCTGCGATTACAGAGTGAACTTGATCGAATAGCTCAATGGATGAAGAAATGGCAGATGGAGTTCAATCTGGATACATGCAAGGTATTGCATTTTGGTGCAACAATCTAGGGTAGGCTTATACAATTCATGGTCGGGCTTTGGGGTAGCATTGAAGAACAGAGCGACCAGCTGGTGCAGGTACATAATTCTTTGAGGTTTGTGTCACATGGAGACAGGGTAGTTAAATAGATTTTTGGCACAATTTCTTTCATTGCTCAACCTTTCCTATATAGGAGTTGGGATGTTATATTGAATTTGTGCAGGACATTTGGGGGCCACTTCTGGAATATTGTGATCAAATATGTTTTTTCCGGTTTTAAGAAGGATGTTGTTAAGCTGGAAAATATTCAGAACAGATTGATCAGGATGTTGCCGGGTATGAAAGGCTGGGGTTGTAAAGAAAGACTGGATAGGCTGGGACTTCTTTCACTGAAGTGTAGGAGGTTGAGAGGTGATCTGACAGGAGTTTCGAAAAAAAAGAGTGTCCCGATAGGGTTAATGATATTGTCTTTTCCATAGGTTGGGGTGTTTCAAGACGAGGAGGCACTTTTTCAAATTGAGAGGAGAGACATTTTAAAAATATATGAAGGGCTTTTTCACACAGAGGGTGGTTCTTGAACTTCCTGATGAAGGTGTGGATGTGAGCACAATGACAACATTTGAAAGACATTTGGCGAAGTACAGGAATAAGAAAAGTTTGAGGGATATGAGTCACAAACAGGCAGGTGGGATTAGTTTAGTTTGGGATTATGTTCGGTGGGGACTGCTTTGACCGAAGGGACTGTTTCCATTGTATACGAATATGTAAACATTCCTACTCGAGCAAGAGCAAAATGTGACCTTCTAATGGGTAATAAGGCAGAGCAAGTGACTGAAATGACAGTACGGAAACACTTTGGAATTAGAGTGAACAATACAGATGAGGGTAAGTATTGTCAGGAATTAATAAAAAAAGGATTGTGAGTGTAGAAACTGCAATGGGTAAGAGTGTATTAAAAATACAAAACAATAGATATTATTTTAAAACTTTATAGCTAAATGCACATGGCATTTGGAATAAATTGTTAAGCTGACAGGACAAACAAAAAAAATTCGAAATGACCTGGTGGGGATCACTGAAACATGGTTATGGGAAGACCAAGACTTGCGATTTAGTGCTCGTGGTAATCAGTATTCCAAAAGGATGGACAAAAGGGACCAGGAGGTGGAGATGCTGTATTGCTCAAGATGAGAGCAAGGCTGTATTAGGAAATTATATTGGCATGAGGGGACAAAATGATATATCAGTCTGGGTTGAAATGGAAAGTAAGTAAAGAAACCTCTTGGTAGGATTAATTTTCAGCCCCACTCCACAGTCCTTCCAAAGCATAGGTCATAGTATCAACCCCGAAATAACAAGGCCTTCAGAGAAGAACACAATCGTAATTACGGGTGGTTTGAATATGCTTGTTGTTGGGATCAATCAATTTGGCACAGACAACAATTCATAGAGTGTATGAGGCATTGATTCTTACAGCAACATTTCATCGAAACAACCAGAGGACTCGTTACTTTAGATTTGGTATTATGTTACGAGGAAGTATTGATAAATGGTTTTGTTGTTAGGGACATGCTAGGAGCAGTAACCACAACATGAGAGAGCTGCAAATTCGGATGAAAGCCGGAACACAAGAGTCACACAAGAGAGGTTTGGTTTTGGGAAAAGATAACAATACAAGTCTGAGGGAAGGATTGTCCCAAATAGACTGGGCAAAAACGTTAAAGGACTCGGCGTTTGAAAAATAGAGGCCAATATTGAGAAAAATGCTAAGTACCTCTCTATTAAAGTAATTGTCTGAGAGGAAGAGAAATTGTATAGGGGTGGCGGGGGGGAACATTCATGGCTTGACAAGGAATTCAATGGCAACATGAAGACAAAAACTCGGTTATATCATAGTGCACAAGTTAGTCACACTTTGGAGTATTTGGGGAGGCAGTGCTCGAGTGGTATTATCACTGGGCTTTTAATTAGCTGACACAGATAATGGGGTGGGGACCTGGGTTCGAATGCTGCTGTGACAGATGGTGGAGTTTGCATTCAAATCAAGAATTAATGGACCAATACTGGCCATGTACCAACTGTCAGGATAAACCCAAGTGGATCGCAAATGTCCTGTCAGAAAGGAAACTGCCATCCTTAGTTGGTCTGCCCTATATGCGATTCCTGACCCACTGCAATCTTGTTGACTTTTACCTGCTCTCTGGACAATTTTTCATGGGCCCAGCCAGCGATGCCCACACCCAGTGAATGTTATGTGGTTGGCATGGAGGAGCTGAACTGAAAGGTCTGTTTCCATTCATTACAACTCAACGGCTTTGTGATTTGGTTTTGGTGCATACATAGTGCTGTTGGGAGGAAATCTCAGCAGTGTATGTTGTGTGTCAGTGTTGCTGGGAGTAAGCATTACGGGAAGGGAATAGAGTGTTAAACAAGTCAACTACTTTCTCCTCGATAGAGTTGTTGCAGCTGTGCTCATCCAGGTACCTGAGGATCTTCCATCACATTCCTGCCTGGTTCCTTGTAGATAGTAGAAAGGGTTTGGATAGCTTTAGGAGGTGAGTTACTCACCACAGAATTCCCAGCATCAGATATGCTCATTTACATGGCTGCGCCAGTTGAATTTCTGATCAGCAGTTATGCACAGGATATTTGTCATTGGAAGTTATCACACTGAATATCAACGCAGAACTTTTGGATTACCTCCTGCTGAATATGACAACTGCCCAGCAGCTCTGAAGAAATATTCCTGTTAGACATTCATCAGCCAAACCTGAATGGTGTCCACATATTTTGGAATAAGGACAGGGACTGCTGCAGGAACGGAGGATTGTGAAACGGCGCTGAGGAATTAGTCGAGTGTCTGGTATATTCCTCCCCTGTCAATGTGGTCTGTTATTTTTCGAGCATTCACAATCCTAGAAAAAAACAGAAACATTGTCTTTCGAAATGCACCTTTCACACATGAAACCTGATGATGGAAACAATCAACAAGTTCATGAGCGCTGGAGGGAAATGGGAGTTTGCAACTGGCAGGAAAACATGTACATTCTCAAAGTGCGTATGTGGGAGGGAGGGGCTTATTCTTCTTTTGAGAAATGACACCCTTACAGCTAAAAGTATTTATTATAATGAAGGAAAAGCTGTATCCATGCCATTGGTTTTGTTAAAATGGTAGTGGCAAACTGCAGGAATAATGTTGCACTGATCATTTGAAAAATCCTCGTTGTTTTCAGATATCATGGCCTGTCCAAAGTTGAGTCAGTGCCAATACTCCATGAGATGTTGCTGATTTGTAAAAAAAAAACACCTACTAAGCACAGTTGATGAAACTGAAAAAGTAAGTGCCGTTGGCTAGCACTTCGGAATACATCAGAGCTTTTATGGCTGCCACTGCACCGCATCATACAATTGAGAAAAGGGCCATCGAGTCTGCCCCGCCAGGTCCTGATCCAAGTGCTTTTTAAATTTTGTGATGTTACCTGCCTGAACCACCCTCCTCAGCACTGCATTTCATACACAAATTGCACAATTCCTTTCTTAATCTCTTACCTTTCACTTTAAAAGTGTGCCCCTTGTTCTTGACTCTTCGTGGAAGGTGAACTGCTGCTTTCTGTTCAACCTGTCTGTGCCTGTCATGCTCTTACATACATCGATCAGGCTCCCCCCTCAACTTGCTCTGCTCCAAAGATAATCACAACCAAATCTCGTCTCTCTTCACAGTTTGAGTATTTTCTTGCCTTGCTACTTCTGAAGTGCATCAACTCACATTTATCAGTGTTAAACTTCATCAGGAACTGATCTGGCCTCTGAACAACCTGTTTATATCGTCCGGTCCTCCCCATTGTGAAACACTCGGCTAATCTTTGTGACGTCCACAACATTATTTATCATATCTTCTCTCCCACATTCTCATCATCATTATATATGAATATCACAAACAAACCTTAATTTTCTTCCGTTTCTCCAGACGTTATTCGGAGAGGAAGAATTAAAAATTCCAGACTATTGTTTTTAATATTTTGGTGAATTTACAGTTCTTTTATGAGGGAGACGCAAACAGTATTTTGGACATGGAGTTGAATTCTCCTTTTATATTCTGCCCCTCTGCACGTTATATCCTTAAGGCTTTAACGTCATTAATGGTGGGTTAGGTTTTGGTATCTTGCACTGAAACTTTTATACTTTACATGGGACTGGAGCGTGTTCTTCGTAACAGTCCCTGCAATAGTCAGAGCTGAATGAATTTTTCAGATGCAGGATGTACACAGCCTCATTCATGAAGATTGTTTGAGAGCACGAGATTAATGAGGACAGAGATACAGTTAGGTTCTGGATCATGGACACATTGCAGGCAATCAAACCATATTCTCGTGTATGCCTTGAATAAAAAATGTTAAGACAATGCATGAGGGGAGAAAAATATTTAAACTGAACTTGCTGGAAATACAGAAATGCTGAGATTGTAAAATCTGAACAAGCATCAAGTGTTCAAAAAGAAACGGAAGAAATATTTCTTTAATTATCCATGGATTTTCCTGAACAGCAATGCTTGATCAGAAATAAATCTCACTTCTTCACACGCATGCTCTTCCTGCTTACTCAGACTTTACCCGCCAGTCCTCTTCCTCCTTCCTTTCACTCCTGCTTCCCCTGCACTGCCCCTTCTGCTGCTACATAGCCTTCCACTGACCATCTCCCTTCACACTCCTCTTCTACCACCCCTGCTGCATGCCATAACTCTGTCCTGGTTTCTCCCACCTCCCCATCCCTCCCTTTCCTTTTTTTATCATCCAACGAGGATGATGGAAGCTGCTGATTTCCATGTAGATATTGGTCATCAGTGAATCATGAGATTGAAATGATCAATGTCCAATAGGAGCAGAGAGTAGTGTGTGTTTGCCACTGTCTGATGCACTCGAAATGGGACAGTTTTGTTTGCCATCAGACTGAGTGTGGCTTCGGTCTGACCCTCTGACAGAGCATTTAACCAAACTGCCTCATTAAGAACAGGAAAAAACATCAGAATCGGAAGTCCATGCCGAAAATTTCATTGGAATATTGCGAGGCCAGTGAGTACATTGTTCACATAAACTGTTCTAGACTGTCATGCTTTATTGTTTCAGCTGATGCTCCAATGTCACTTGAAGTGAGATTAGAGTAACTTCCCATTTCACTAGTCCAACTTGACTCATTGCGGCATCAAGGACCCTGAACAATAATGTGATCAATGGGAATTGAAGAGAATCCTGTTCTGGCAATGTCCTCGACTGAGCAATGGAAGCACAATCTCTGCAAATTATCATTTAAGTCACATGCTATCCTGGATAGAGAATAAGTTGCTGTTCCTCCACGATAACGTGATAAAATAAAAATTCTTGGTATCTCCTGACGAACAGATCTGTGCATACATCTGCCGCACTTGGATGAGAAGAGTTTCAGGGTGGCAGCTCTATGTCCGAGCTATTGGTGATGATCAATAAAATCTTCCCCTGCTAGTGCATGCTAATATCAATGGATAATAGTGTCCTACTTAAAATATCAAGATACTATATTTTTCACAGCTTAGACTAAAGCCTCAAAAAGGTAAGACTTTGCGATATGAGCGTAGGCGCAGTGACATAAGGAGCACGGCATGTCATTGAGGTAATAATCCCTATAATTTTCAATCAATTACTTTCAGACATCAATGTTGAGCACTAAAGTGACAAGCTACCAAGAAGCTGACCCCTCCGCCTGGCTCTATCTGGTCAGATGGACAGAAACTAGCAGAGAAGGTGATGATTTTACCTGGGACAGAATCCTGCTTTACAATCAATGTCTGACTGTTGCTTTACGAGTCTGTGAGAACTATAATGCAACTCATTTTTACATTTTGGACAGCGAAGAGTTAATATCACTTCAATTCTTCTCTGTTTTAAATTCAACCAAATGCAATGCTTTTTTTCAGTTGAAAACAACTGAAGTGACAATAATTAAACTACCAGAGTACATACCTAGTTATTGTAGAATTTAGTGACGATCGTAAACAGTTGAATCATGTTCACACCATGCAACAAATCATCTTGTAACTAGCGAATCTGTTACAAATAAACTCTAAAAACCAAACCCTGAATTCAGCCGCAGTGCTACCCGGCCTCACCACTGCCTCCAGAACAATGGCCATCACCTAAATCTCTCCAGAGAGTATCTAAATCAAACTTTGACTGATATTCACACAATCACTCACAACAGACGTGTTCAGGCATCCCTGAACAACAAGGAAGTGCATGGGGCAAATTGGCCAATGAACTTGCACCAGACTCAGTCCTGGTGCAAATGCAGTTCAACATTTGTGAAAAATGACCTGCTAACATCCTTGTCTCATAAGTTTATCTCTGTTGATGACTTCTGGTGTGCCACCTAATTTCTGTAATTTTGCACCTTGGACCCGATTCTTAATTAAGGACTCCTGCAGCATACGTTGCCTTATGTTGGGTCCCTCATTAACAATATCCAGTGCATGTCAGCTCCACACGGCAGTGAATTGCCCAGCGACGATGATGGTCGGCATGTTCCTAAACGAACATTCTTGTGTGTGATTGGAAATAGAATTTTCTGTGGCATTGTTCTCAGCAAATCTAACTATTGATAGCAAAGTCACATCAATGAATGCCAACATCCATCGATAATACCCACTTGCTGAATTTCCAAAAAACACAAATCTATCCATTCATTCACTTAAATTTTATGATAACAATATGAGGACACAGTGCAGGAATCACAATAAAGGACTTTGAAATGATAACACCTATTGCCACATATAAGATGAAATTCTTGTTAATTGCAAGGACTTAGAAAATACACAATGATTTTTCCCCTGCACTAATATATAATGTGCTCATATTTACACACAGTCGCTTTGATGGCAGCAATATCATGGTGTCAGATAAAACTTTGACAAGCGACCCTCCTGTTGAGTCGCCACTCTTAGCTGGTGGATCAGCCTGCATATTATCCAGTCCCTCCAGCTGTTTGTTCATATCACAGAAAATGAATGGAATTAGTTGAAGATGGCCACGTGTAATGCTGGGAATCTTAGGAGGAGGCTGAGTTCGACCATCACATGGATACTTCTCTCTGAACATTGCTGTGAGTATTTCAGGCTCATGTTTTCGACTGTTTTGAGGAAGGGTCACTGGACCCGAAACAGCCACTCTGTTTTTTGTTCTTCACAGATGCTGCCAGATCTGCTGAGTTTTTCCAACACTTTCTTCTTTATTATTATCTTTTCTGCTGGTGTCTTCCATCATTGAGGAAGGCAATATTTGTGGAACATCCTCCTCCTCCTCCTCCAGTGGGTTCTTTGATAGTCCAACTCCATTCAGGACTGGATGTCACAGCATTGTAGAGATTAGGTCTGATTCATTGGCTCTGGGTTCGCTGAGATCTATCCATTGTTTGCTGCGTGTTCTAGTTGCGGAGGAAGTGATCTTCACTTCATTCATAGATGGGTTAGCTGCTGTTATTGGCAGGCTCTCCTGTATTGTTCATTGAACAAGGTTTATCCATGACTTGATTGTCATAATAAAGTGTGGGATATGCAGTGTAATCCTATTCAAAATCGTGCTGGAGTAAATTTCCGCTGTTGCTGGTGACCCATATCACGTCTCACAGTCCAGCATTGAGCTGCCACATTTATTTGAAATCTAACCCATTTAGTAGTAGTGTCATACACATGATGGAGGGCATTCCCAATGTAAAAATAAAACGTCATTTCTCTAAATAGTGTGTGTAGTAGACACTGTTACTGATACAGTCATGGATCCATGCATCTGCATCCAGCAGATTGGTGAAGATGAGTTCCAATACGTTTCTCCCTCTTTGTCGGCCCTTCCTCACCAGTTGCTGCACCAGCCCAGCAGCTATGCGCTTTCAAACCCAACCATCTCAATCAGCAATGCTGCTGCCGATTCTCTCTTGTTGACAGTTTTCAATTGGGCCAGTCAGGATACATTGCCTATTTTCCGCACTCTCTCTCAGTGTTTCCTCCAAGTTCTATTCAATGCGGAAGAACACCGATCCACCAGTTCAGTGAGATGATTCAGACAGAAATTCCTGTGTCAAAGTCTGATCTGACAGGATGAGGCTTCGTTGTGCCACATTGTCGCTTGACTGGTCTGTAGCATGGCTCTCCCAATTTTGTCACTAGTCCCCAGACACTAGCAAGGATGACTTTGCAATGTCTACAAGGCTTTGTATTTTTGTGGCTGTCAACTGAAGAGGCTGAAGGGGCCGGCTGTGCTGTAAAACGCTGATTCTATCGCTCCTGCGATTGGATCCTCCAAGGTCTCACTCCCACTACCTTGTCTGTGGCACAGATTTCTACAATTTGGTCTCCATTAAGCTACTGTGCAATGCTGTGTTTTTAAACTGCTCAGCTTTCCCTCTAAATTTGCTTGTTATTGCCTGCAAGAGCTGCATCCATCTCCATCCCTCCCTATCTCTCTGACCTTCTCCAGCCGCTTCACCCCACATATCTAGATAAGCTCATCTGACCCCTTCAACCTACCGATCTCTCTCACCTCGTCCAGGCCCACTCACTCTACTTGCCTCTTTTATGTCCTCTCCCCATATAGCTTTCTTATCTCTCTAACCTCCTCCTGTCCCTTTGCCCTCTATAATTCTCCGACCTCCACCAGCCCCACTCAATCTCCCTATCTCCCCAACCCCTCCAGCCTCTACAAATCTCTCCATCACTTGAACATCCTTCAGCCCCTTCACTCCTCCCTTTCTATCTAACCTCGCCTAGCTCATACAACTCTTCCTTTCTCCATAAGCTCCAGCCATTACCCTCTCTTCCATCCTGTGAACGAATGAAAAAAACAAACTCTGTTGAGTGTTCTAGCATGCACAGGCCTCGCTCTCTATATCATGTCTCTGGCCCCACATTCGGATTTCTGTAGCTTTCTCCAGCCCACAACACCTCTAACCTCCTCCAGATTTCACGCCTTCGAATTTCTGTAATCTCATGCATCAGCTACACTGCTCCCAAATTCTGTCTTTTCCTCCTTCCCTATCCCATTCACCTCTCAGTAACCTCCTGCAGCATCTACTCCAATTCATATCTCCTCCAGCTCCTTCAGCTCTCCCTATTCTACAATTTTCTGAGCATTTACACTCCTCAACTTTTATGTAGCCTGCCGCCGCTCCAATAACCTTCACATTGCTGTCACCTTCTCCAGCATCTACATCTGCTCCCTATCCCTGTAACATTTTAGAACACCTATACTCCTCTATATCTATGTAAACTGCTCGAGCGTATGCATACGTTCCTTTTTTCTGTAACTTGCCCCAGCCCCTAAAACTCCACCAGAGTCTGCAATCCTCTCTATCTGTCGAATCTCCTCCAGCACCTTCACTCCTACCTTTCCATCTAATCTCCTCCAGCACATACAACCCTCTTTATTGCTGTCACCTCCAGCTACTACACCTCTCCCCCATCATGTAAACGAATGTGAAGACAAGATCTCTCTAAAGAAAAACTGTTCTAGCATGCACATGCCTCGCTATCTCTGTGATGTCTCGAGCCATGCATTCCTGTTTGTATAGTTTCTTCCAGCCGATAAAACCCCTAACCTCCTGCAGAAATAACTGACCCCAATCTCTGTCACCTCATCCATCAGTCTCCCTCAAAGTCTGTCATTGCCTTCTTCCCTTGTCCATTCCTCCTCTCAGTAACAGCCTCCAGCATCTACTCCATTTCATATCTCCCCCAGCCCCTTCAACTCTTCCTATTTCTAAAATTTCCTCCAGCACCTACACTCCTTTTCATTTCTTAAGCCTCCCACAGCTCTGATAACATCCATTTCTCTGTAACCTTCTCCAGCATCTACATGCAATCCGTACCCCGTAACATTCTCCAGCACTTATACTCCTCCATGTCTTTGTGACCTGCTTGAGCATGTCCACATGTCCCTTGTCCCTGTAACCTCCCCTAGCCCCTACAACTTTCTTGTAGCAGGTGACACGGTGGCTCAGTGGTGAACACCAAATCCTCACAGCGCCTGGGACCTGGGGTCAATTGCAGCCTCAGATGATTGTCTGTGTGGAGTTTACACATTCTCCCTGTGTTTATCTGAGATTCCTTTGGGTGCACTGGTTTCCTCCCAAAGTCCAAAGCTGCACAGTTCAGGTGGACTAGCCGTGCTAATTTGTTCATAGTGTCCAGTGATATGTAGGTTAGGTGGACTGGCTATGGATATTACATCGATGGTGTGGGTGCTTTGCTGATGTGGACCTGTTGGATCACTCTGCGGATACTATACTATTACCCAGGAACCTCCTCCAGATTTCACTTCAGCCCACCTTTTTAACCTCCTTAAGATCACATAGCCTTACTTATTTTTGTAACCTGCTCCATTCCCTGCATCCACCTCATCTATAACCTTCAACAGCTGTTCCAGTTCTCCCTATTTCTGTAATTAAGTGCATCTCCTCCACCTCGCCCTAGCTCTTGAACATTCTCCAGCATGTAAACCATCCCCTGCTCACGTACCCTCCTCCAGCACCTGCATCCTTCCCTCACTCTGTAACCTGCTCTAGGATGGACAATCCTCCCAATGTTAAAATCTTTCTCCAGCATCTGCAATCCTCCCGAGCTAAGAAAACTCTACCAGATGCAACACCCTTCCCTAACTGTGCAACGTTCTGTAGCCAAGCCCCACTTCCTTATTTCGGTAATTCCTCCAGCCCTTAGAACCCGCTTAGCTCTGTAACCACCATCACCTTTTGCAGCCCTACCTTTCACTGTAACCAACTCCAGAAAATATACTTATCGCTATCTCGGACACCACCTCCAACCTCTTCATTCCTCCCATCCCTATAATCTCCACCAACTGTTCAAGCCCTCCTGATCACTGTCACCCCCTGCAGCATGTGCAGCGCTCTTTGTCTCTGTACTCTCCTGCAGCTCATACTCTCTTCATTATCTCTGTAACATCGTCCAGCCCTGCACTTCCCGATCTCTGTAATCTCCAGCAGCAGATGTATTGCTCCATGTCTCTGGAGCCTCCTCCATTCCCAACAAGACTTCTTCATACTGTAACCCCTACCAGGTATCCCTGAACTCCCTTTTGCTGTAACTACCTGCAGTATGTACATAGTCATATATCTCCCTAACCACCTTCAGGCCCTCCATTCCTCCACATCCCTGTAAGAAGATGTCATTCTTCCCATTCTGTGTAACCTCCACCAGCCATGCAGTCCTACCTCTGAAGCATCCAGTAACCCCTCTTTATCTCTGCAAGTTGCTCTCCAACCATGAGAGCCCTCCCCATTGCAGTGATCTCCACCAGCAACTGTACCTGTTCAAATCTCTCGAAACCCCTCAAGCCCCAATCCTCTTCCTTATTGTTGTGACCTCCTCCAGCTCTCTAACCCAATCTTCCTCTCACGGTGAACTCCTTCAATGCCGACATCCTTCCTTATCTCTGTTACCTGCTCCAGCAGCGGTTGCAGATATATCACATTGTTCAATTCTGGCCACTGAATTTTGGTCATGTTTGGACATATTTGTACATTTCCCAACGGGGCGGTTGGCAACAATGAGTTTGCCAATCCTCACTTTTGTCTTGTACTTCTACCATTTGTCATCGTTTTGTTTCTAGTTTCAACTTTATCTTTTTGTACGCAAGCATCTTTTTTTCCTTTCTTCTCTCTCTTTTTCCATTTCTCTCTCTTTCCTTCCTCCATCTTCTCTCCCTCTTTCTCTTTCCCACTCCTCTCCCCCTCTTTGTCTTTCCCTCTCTTCTCTCTCTCGTTGTTTTTGTTCTGCTTGTAAATATAATTCAAACAGTTTCAATGCCAATTTCGTGTCCAACTACAGCTGTCTTATTTTCAATTTCGTTTTTCTAAAACCCTGCAATTTCCAATTTCTCTGGTTTACCCATATGCTTGACTGACCCCTCTACACTTTCAGCTTTCATCTTGCCCCTGAGAACCCAAATTAACTGTTTGATGATTGTCAATGTGTATCCTTCCTCTATTTATGTAAACATTTGCTTTGGAAAATTTGGGAAGCATCTTCAAACCCCAGAACCACTTTACAAATGTTAAGAGCCATTTCCCTCACTTTCAACTTAACCAATGCAAAGTAAACAAAATTAAACAGATTTGTCTCACCTCATCAAGGATACTCATCACCAACCCTATTTAAGTTTGTCAAAATCCATTCAGATCCATTCATATCCGACACACAAACAAAGCAGATCTTAACTTGAGCCCCCAAAATTACAGAGAAGGGGAGATTAATTGAAAGAAAATCCCTGATATTCACTTTATAAGTAACAAGTAACAAGTTATTTATTTAGCTCTAACGATGAACCCATTAACACTACTCCTAACAAGAAAAAAAACTTTCCATTACAACAAATTCTTCCCGTCTTGAACGAAACTGTATTGATGCACTGCTCCAATAAACAATTCCCAATTATATAAACCCAAGTAACAAGAAAATAATTTAGAATGTAGTCTCTGGAAGTCTACAAGCCTTTCTTTTTCTTTCCTCAAGTCATAAGCACGTTTCTTCTACTGATCCAGCTGTCAGGAATGTTAACTCTTTGAAGTCTTCTGTGAGTATTCTTAGCTGGAAGTGCCATGGTACTTCTTATCTAGTGGTGCTGCTTTCTTCGAGTGCTTAGCAATTTCTTGTGAGAGCCAAAGGCTTATTTCTCAATGGTTTCATTCTTGTCCAGATTTTCTTTTAAAAAAATGCTCTTCTTATATACCTTTAACGCTATTTCAAATTTCTTAAAATAGCATTGGTCTCAGGTTGTCAAAACTATCAGTATTAAAGTATTCTGGCTTTCAGTCACTGAGTCCTTGTTTCAATCAATTGTTTGATTCTAGCTCATTGCCAAAACGTCAAAACAAGCCAAAGTCTTACAGTAACACAGCCAAATGGTGCATATTTCAATTTCAGAATTGACTGTACATCTTCACCTACACACAGACACATTTTTTCCTGGACAATTCTCCAAATTTATATGAGCACTTTACCCATTCAATGAACTTTTTATGAACAAATTTTAGCTTCCTGCCTACCACTTCACAACTCCTCTTAACAACTTCATAACGCCTCCCCCATAAGAAAGAAATACCATAAGAAAACTAAGCCTTCATTGAAAAACAACTTTCTGAATGCCATTATCATGAGATACAAAGGTCAGTAATTGAATGTTACAACTTTCGTACTAATTCTCTTAATATATACAGCCATACCCGTTCCATCTTATCCACAGATTTTTTTTAAACTCACAATGATGCATCTGCAATAATACTACTATGACCCACAGCATGTACAATCTACAAATTACAAGCCTGCAACATCAAACCCCAATGAAATAGTCTTGTGTTTTTGTCATTCAGTCTATTCAAAAAGATGAGGCAGTTGGATCTGTACACAGAACCGTCTCTGATGCATTATGTGTAACATCAACATTAAAGTGTTGTTCAGCCAGTACCAAACTCAATAACTCTTTTTCAAAAGGCAATATTTTATCTGGTGGATGTTGAGTTTCCTTGAAAAAATATCCAACGGGCCTTTCAATTCCGCAATCATCCTCCTGCATCAAAACAGCTCCAACCACTACACTGCTGGTGTTGTTAGTGACATTAAAATGTTTTCAGAAATTAGCTGTTCCTAAAACTGGTGCGGTGGTTAATACAGCGTTTAAATTCTCAAATGCATCCTGGCATTGTTCTGTCCACCGAAATTTCTTGTTCTTCTTTCGCAAATCCATCAGCGGCACAACAGTGCTACTTATGTTTTATACGAACTTCCAGTAGAAACCGGTCAGGATCAAAAATGGAAGTACCTCTTCCTTCGAGAATGATCTTGGAAAGTCCTCAATGACCTTCATTTTCACATTCATCAGACTCATCTTCCATGCCCAATGTTGTATCCCAAGGCCCTCACTTCACCCTTCATGAATACAGAATTGCTCAATTTACGACCAATTTTTCCTCCCACAGTCTTTCAAAGAGCTTGGCCAAAAGTACCATGTGATATTTCAATGAATGGCGAAAGATCACAAAGTCACGTGTTTGGACAGAACGACTCATCAAACCTGCCACAACACTATCATAAGTCTTTGAAATGTGCCTGGCGCGTTCTTCATACTAAAAGGCATTCCATTTAATTGGGATTACAAACACATAAACTTCTCCTGTTGTCTCTGACACATGTAATTGCCAATAACCACAAACCAAGTCCAACTTGGTGAGGTAAGTGATTGGCCATTTTTTCCCACACAATCCTCCAGCCTTAGCATTGGATATGAATCCAATTTAGTTATGGCACTGACATTCAAATAAACCACGCAGAAGGATTGAGTACCATATAGTTTGGCAACCAACAGGATCAGTGAACTCTCTTCACTTTGACTTGTCTTTGTGAGGTATTTTTGCAGCATCACCGCCAGTTCTTTCTGTACCTGTGTGCCTTCAAGAGGATTAAGACTGTCAGAGGTCTTTTTTTTTGAAACAGCGTCACCCACATCTCCTTCATGCCTGATAGAATTAGCCCTCCCCATTCTCTTCCTGTGTATGTTCTCTATTGCTGCAACGAGCCTTTCAATTCATTTCCCTCTTCCTAAGACAGATAGCTCACTGTCTTACCCCATTTTCTGAGGAGTTCCTTACCATTTAATTGAAGGCACATCAAAATCAGATAATTTGTATTTTGATTTGCGATGTTTTGAGTGTCAGTGACATAAGTATCTTTTCCTCAGTTTCCATTCCAAAGGCTCTGATTTTATTCCTGCCTGAGGCTTTCTTACCATTTGACATGTATGACAGGAATGATAAAATTCAACTACATCTTTATATAATTCAGGCCAAGAGAATTGCTTTAGTATTTTAACCTCACACTCCCTAATTCCCAAATGTCTTTCTATCAGTAATTCGTGTGCTAGCTGCTATACTTCCTGTCTGTATGCTACCAGTAACAACATTTGGTGCTCTTCCGCCCATTTCTCTTCTGCATGACTTGTTGTGGACTCCATTTTTGCCTTCAGATTCTAACATTAAGTTAATTAGATTCCTCACAGTGTGAAAACAGGTCCTTCGGCTCAGCAAGTCCACACTGCCCCTTGAAGCTTCCCACCCAGACTGATCCCCCTTTTATCCCACACACCCCTGAACACTATGGGCAATTTAGCATGGCCAATCCAGCTAGCCTGTACATCTTTGGGCTGTGGCAGGAAACTGGAGCACCCAGAGGAAACCCACGCAGAAACGGGGAGAATGTGCAAACTCCACACAGAGAGTCGCCCGAGGCTGGAATCGAACCCTGGTCCCTAGTACTGTAAGGCTGCAGTGCTAACTACTGAGCCACCGTGCCACACTAATAACCATATGGAAAAATCATTTTTAGTCCTTTTCTGAGTAGATGTTATGACATAGATATTTTATTGTCTCATCTTTTTGTTGAAACTCCAGTAATCATCAGAACTAAGCACCTCTGGCCGATCCGCTCCCTGTTCAGATATTTCCTTTACCCTTTCATCAAACAGGTCAGCGAACTGGACCTTCGTCTTCCTCTTCAGGTTTTGTTTTAATCTTCTTGCTGTAACTTATGACTGTGGGAGTTTGTTACCACACGTTCCATAAAATTTCCAGGGTATTTCTTTTTTTTACTTCCACTGGCCCCTGGTTTTCCTTTGGCTTCTCCAGCACAAGAGGTGTGACTCCTGCCTTTTACCCTGCCAGGTCGTTTCCAATGACCACCTGTCTTCCTGGAATTGACACTCTTTCAATTGCTCCCCCTGTCACATCTCCAGTCTTTACAAAAGTTTCCACTCTGAACTTACTCAGGGGAATGATAAATATGTCTCCATCTATTCCACAAAATACTACTGTCTCAGATAACATTTCAGAAGGAGTGCAAATACTTTTATCTCTCAGAATTAGAGTATGATAAGCTCTATATTAGTCAATATTTTACTTTTTTACTTCCCTCCCCTTTTCTTCCTGAGTAAACGTTATAGAGGTCAGGCACCATCTCACTGAGTCTGTGACTCGGCTGCTCACTCTCCCGCAGCTCCTTGGGATTTTTTTTGGATTTTCTTCACTATCTCAACTAAACGCACTCGTTTAGTCGCATTGACCACATCCTTTTTCCCAGTGCTTTTCTTCAGCTACACGCACTGTGGCTCTGTGTGTCCCACCTCATGAGAGTGAAAATATCTTTTCCCGGTGCCGTATTAAAACCACTGGGACCGTAATTTTATACATCTCTCTCCATTACAGTGTAAACTCCTGATGTCTCTTGCCGTCATTTCACCTGCATGAATTTATTTTTTTCACCTGTGGTAAACTGCTCAGAGTGTGATCCACTTTGTTTTTTTTTCATTGAAACATTTCCCCTTTTTTTCCCACTTTACATCCTCAGGGAATGAATTGCTGTCGGAAGCAAAATATTGATTTTTGCACGAATATGTATTCATCCACCACCTCAGCAGCTCTTCTAGGTGTTGAACTTTCGGTTCCTCAAGATGAGTTCTTTTCACTTCTGGAAATGAGTTTTTAAACGTCTCCAACAGAATAATCTTTCTAAGGCCCTCATAAGTCTTTTCTGTCTTTAAAACTCTCGCCCAAATATCAACGTAATTTTGTTTAATTCTTTCAACCTCGACATAGAACTGACTATGTTCCTTCCTTATATTTCTCAACTGTTGTCGATGTGCTTCTGGTCCCAATTTGTAGGCACTCGTAATAACCTGTTTAAAATCTCCATAATCTCTTGACAAAGCATCTGACAGTGCTGCAAACACCTCTCTCGCTCTGCCTACCAATGTGGTCGAAAGGAACATTAGCCACAGACCCCCTGGCCAGTTCCTGAAAGGAAATGTTAAAAAAGGCTTCTATAACCTTTTCATCGAATTTTGGTAATGATTGGATATATTTGTATATATGTTTATTAGGCTGCTGGTGATGAAGACTTTGTTCATTCTCACCTCTAGCTCGTACTTTTCTTATTGCAATTTGAAATGTGGGATAACAGGGTGTGGGATAACAGGGTGTGTGATAACAGGGTGTGGGATAACAGGGTGTGGGATAACGGGGTGTGGGGTAACAGGGTGTGGGATAACAGGGTGTGGGATAACAAGGTGTGGGATAACAAGGTGTGGGATAACAGGGTGTGGGATAACAGGGTGTGGGATAACAGGGTGTGGGATAACACTGTGGGATAACAGGGTGTGGGATGACAGGGTGTGGGATAACAGGGTGTGGGATAACAGGGTGTGGGATAACACTGTGTGGGATAACAGGGTGTGGGATAACAGGGTGTGGGATAACAGGGTGTGGGATAACAGGGTTTGGGATAACAGGGTGTGGGATAACAGCGTGTGGGATAACAGGGATTGGAGTAACAAGGTGTGGGATAACAGGGATTGGAGTAACAAGGTGTGGGATAATAGGGTGTGGAGCTGGATGAACACAGCAGGCTGGACTTCATCAGAGTTGCAGGAAAGCTGATGTTTCGGGTCTGGACCCTTCTTCAGAAATGAGGGATGTGAAGACCAGTCTGAAATAAATAAAGAGTGAGGAGGTGGTGATAGAAGATGGATAGACTAGCAGATAGATGGAGAGAAGATGGACAGGTCATGGAGGCGGTTATGGAGCCAGTAAAGGTGAGTGAAGCTTTGAAGTGGAGATTGCAGTTGATCAATGAGGAAGGAGGGGCGGGTATGTGGGAGGGAAGCCAGACAGAGCAAGGAGGTGGGGATGAAGCTAGTAGAGATGGGACAGGGAAGGACAGGTAGAGAGAGGGACAATGACATGGAGCAAGGGACAGGGACAGAGGGAGGGCGAAGGAACCAGGGGTCGGGACAGGGAGGGAGTGAGGGACAGGGAGACGCGGGAAGAGAGAGATCCAGGGACAAGGACTGTCAAGGATTGAGAAGGACAGGGAGTGAGCAAAGGACAGGAAGAAAGGGATAGATAACGTGTGTGGGACAGTGATTGAGGGACAGGCAGGAGCGAGGGACAGAAACAAGGACAGGGAAGGAGCAAGAGACAGGGAGAAACTGGCAGGGAGGGATATGGAGGGAGCGAGGGATGGTGAGGGAGCGAGGTAAGGGGAGGGAGTGATGAGAAGGTAGCAAGGGCCATGTCGGGAGAGAGTGGTGGATGATGAGGTCGTGGAGAGGGATGAGGAGGGAGGGAAGCCATGAGGTTTGCGGAGGGAGAGTCGGGGAGCAGGGGAGGAAGTGACAGGGAGTGAGGGATGTGGAGGGAGTGAGAGATGGCAAGGGTGTGAGGGACGGGAAGGCAGGGACAAAGGGACAGGGTGGGAGACACGTGAAGCGCGGGAGCGACGAATGGGGAGGAAGGGACGTGCACGAGGGAGCAAGGGGAGAGAGAGACGTAGAGAGGGACAGGGAGGGAGGTTGGTTTGGAGAGCGATCGAGGGATGGGGAGAAATCAAGGGACATGGAGAGAGTGAGAGTGTGAGGGTCGGAGCGAGGGATGGGGAGGGAAGGAAGGAGCAAGGTACAGGGAGGGAGGGAGCAAGGGACTGGTAGGGATGGAGCGATGGATGGAGAGGGACGGAGATGGAGAGATGGCGAGCGAGGTCGAGGAACGAGGAACGAGGAGGAGGGGATCAAGGGATGGGAAGCGATGGACAGTGAGCAGGGGAGCAACGGATGGGGGACTGAGCGAGTGAGGGACTGCGCGACAGGGAGGGAGCGAGGGAGCATTGAGCGGGGAGGGATGGAGTGAGGGACAATCAGGGAGGAAGCATGGCGGGGTGGGAGGTGGGTGCAACGTAGGGACGGGGAGACAGTGAGCAAGGGAGTAAGGGTCAGGAAGGGATCAAGGGTTGCGGAGGGATTGAGGGACAGGGATGGTGGGAGGAAGTGAGTGAGTGATGAATGGAGTGAGGGTGCGAGTATTGGAGCGAGAAAGATAGGGATGGAGCAAGGGATGGGGAGGGATGGAGCGAGGGATTGGGAGGGAGTGAGGGACGGCTAGGGAGTGAGGGATGGGGAAGGAGCCAGTGATGGACCGAGGTACGGTGGGGGAGTGAGGGATGGGGAGAGAGTGAGGGAGTGACTGGGAGGGAGGGAGGGACGGAGAGGGGCAAGGGAAGGAGCGAGGGACGGGGAAGGAGAGATGCAATGAGCGGGAGAGATGGGAAGACAGGGGGGAGTGAAGGTCGGACAGGGAGTGAATGCCAGAGATAGAATGAGGGAGCGACAGGCGGGCAGGGAGTGAGTGAGAGAGGTAGTGAGCGAGAAAGGGAGGGACAGAGCAAGGTACCGAGGGATGGGGAGGGAGCAAGGGAGCAAGGGACAGGGAGGGTGGGAGGGAGCGATGGATGGGGAGGGAGGGAGCAAGGGATGGGGGGAGGGAGGGATGAAGAGGGAGAAAGGAACAGAGAGGGAGAGACGCAAAGCTAGGGAGTCAGGGATGGGAGCGGGGTCAGAGGGGGAGCGAGGGACTGGCAGGGAATGAGGGACAGAGTCAAGGGCAGGGAGCAAGGGGCAGGAACTGGGAGGGGGACAGGGAGTGAGTGAGGGACGGGGAGCAAGGGACATTGTGGGAGTGACGGACAGTGAGGGAGGGATCAAGGGACGGGGAGGGAGCAAGTGAAGGAGCATGGGACAGGGACAAAGCGAAGCACTGGGCGGGAGCCATGGGGAGGGAGCAAGAGAGGGAGCAACAGGGAGGGAGCGAGGGAGAGGGAGCAAAGGAGCAACTGAGGGAGCAAGGGTCGGGTAGAAAGAGACAGATGGACAAGATGGTTGCGGGGAGGGATGGAAAGGGAGGGAGGGAGTCCACGATGTATGGAGAGGGAGGGTCGGGGAGCAGGGGAGTGCGGGATGGGGACTGAGGTAGCGAGGCACAGGAGCAAAGGACAGGGAGGGAGCAAAGGATGGGAATGAGTGATGGGGAGAGAGCGACAGAGATGGAGTGAGGCAGAGATGGACAGGGAAGTTCCGAGGAGTAGGGAGGGAAGGAGCAAGAGACAGGGAGGGAGTGAGGAAGGGAGTGAAGGATGTAGACGGAGCCAGAGAGGAGTGAGGGATGGGAAGGGAGAGAGGCAAAGAGGGATGGAAACAAGGGACGTGGAGTTCGTGAGTGAAGGTACGTGGGACGGGGAGTGATTGAGGGACCGAGAGGGAGCTACAAGGAGGGAGAACGGGAGAGGGAGTAAGGGAGCAAGGGGTGGGTAGTGAGAGATGGGGAGGGAGGGAGGGTGGCCGTGATAGACGGGAAGAGAGGGACAGGCAGTAGGGGAGTGAGGGATGGCAGTGTTGGATGGGGCACGCGCTAGGGATGGGAATGCACTGAGTGACAGGGACAGAGAGAGGGAGGGCAGCAAGAAATGGGGTTGGAGGGGCGCAACAGGGAGTGAGTGAGTGAGAAGGAACAAGGGAGTGATAGGCAGGAAGCGTGGCAGAGGGAGCAAGGGATGGGGAGGGGGAGAGGGACGGGGAGGGAGCGAGGGATGGAGGGAGGGACATGGACTGGGAGGGACAGCGAGGTAGGGATATCGTGGGTGTGAGGGACAAGGAGGGGGCAAGGTACGGGGAGGGACTGAGGGATGGGGAGGGAGTAAGGGACAGGGAGCAAGGGACAGGCAATGAGCGATGGGGAGGGAGCAAGGGAGTGAGGGACAGAGAGGGAGAGAGGGACGGCAAGAGAGTGAGGGAGGTTGAGGTTGTGAGGGACAACGAGGCACGGGGATGGATGTAATGGAAGCGATGGAGTGAGCGACAGGGATGGAGAGAACGAGCGACAGGGAGGGAGGGAGCAACAGGGAGGAAGGGAAGGAGAGAACGAGAGGGAGGGACGGAGAGCAAACAAGGCAGGGGCTGAGGTTCAGGGGGATGGGTCCGAAGGAACCAGAAACAGGGTGCAGAGCCAGGGTGACAGGGGACAGGGAGCCAGGGGCTTACAGAGATAAGTGAGGGACTTGAAGGGGAAGACAAGGGCAAAGAGGAGGCGGCAGAGAGAGTGAGAAAGAGAGGGGAGAGAGAGAGAGAGAGGGGGAGAGAAAGTGGGTCAGAAATAGAGAGCTAGAGGCAAGGATACAGGCAGAGTTTGAGGTGAGAGTGAGGCACGAGGAGAGCGACAAAAGGTACAGAGAGGGATGGGAAGAGAGACAGAAAGGGGGAGGGGGATGGAGAGAGAGAAAGAACTTGACAGGGGATTAGGGAGAGATGGGGTCAGAGGGAAAAATACAGAGTGGTTGATGGGGTTCACACAGGCAGAGGGTGAGAGAAGGGGGCGCAGACATTCGAGGGCAAGGGAGAGAGAGACAGGACACAGGGACAGAGGGAGAGGGTGGTTTGGAGAGGGTGGGTGGAAAGAGAGAAGGATGGGAATAGAGAGAGGGATGGGGAGTTGGGGGTGGATGGAGAAATGTGGGACAGAGAGGGAGAGAGCGAGCGAGGAGGGACAGGAGAGAGAGAATGAGACAGAGATATCCCAAAGGTGAATGCAAGGACAGAGTGACTTCAACCCAACTCCTGAGCTCAGTCCCGAAATCCTCCCATTCCCTTGGGGCCAAGTCTGTCTCTCTCCAAATGAGCTTCTTCAACACAAAGACAAACAACAATATAGTTTGCTGTGCTGCTTGGCACTTTTTTTAATGAACGTTAATTACATCTTGAAGTTATGGATGCAGTCAGTGGAATGGTGCGTTTTCTCTTTGGCCTGTGAGTTGAGAGAAACATTGACATGTTTCCCTGTATCGCGCTGTGGGATAAGGTTGGATAAACCAGCACTACCCTCAGTCTGTTACCATAGCGACAGGCTGCTTCATTGCTGACATATTCAACCGAAATGAGAAAATCCTGGATGGATTGATTATGGAGTGAATTTGATTGATTGCTGAATTTGGGTAAAGGGATATTTCAGCACATTCTTCAGCTGCTGCCTGAATTTAGTCTGGGTCACGGCATAAATCGCAGTGTTTGTGCAGCAACTGAGGAGCTGCAGCATGAAGCCCAATTCCAGCACAAAGCCATCTAGATACACAGAATCATACCCAACCCAATGCATCCGGTTCCATATAGAATACACCATTAACGTTGACCATAACAGGATGAAATTGGCCGAGATCACGAACAGTAAAATGATGGATTTTTTTCGATTTCTCATTTCTGCGTCACACTGGCCATCCCCATTGGTGTGAGCCCGGAGTCTCTTGCGGGCTCTGCTGGTCACTAAAATGTGTCTGACGGTGAAAAAATTGAGCAGCAGAATCAGGAGAAATGGGAGAGTCGGGGTTAGAATGTGGTGGAGGAACTCGATTGTGACCCAGACACGAGAGTCATAAACACCCAGATTTGCATAACAAAACCAGGGACTGTTCACCATCAAATAGCGACCTGTGAACATAAAATACCAGAAAATGTTCTTTAAACAGTTCAGCACAGTCACTGTTCCCAGAACCACAGCCGCCGTTTTCTCACTGCAATATTTACTTTTCAGCTTCTGGCAACAAATGGCCACAAATCGATCAAAGGTGAAAGTGACGGTGAACCAGACAGAACAGTCTGTGGCTGCATAAAGCAGGGTGGTGTGAATATTACACACGGGGAAGGACCACAGGAAATAAAACTGTTCCAGATAAACAATGGGAATGTGCCTCAATATCAGGTCGAGGGTAATGACCAGTAGATCTGCCACTGCCATGGCCCCCAGGTAACGCCTGACAAATGGAGACAATCCACAATCTTTATAAAGCAGGACGTATATCGTCACTACGTTAACTGTGAGGAAGGAAAATAAATAAAGTTTACATCAGCCTGGAGGGAAATGTATTAGTTTAGTTGAGGACAGAGTGAAATTTTCGAATGCATCACTGTACTCAGAGACTTACTGAAATAATTGGATCTGAAGTCCCAAATGCTGAGGTGTGAATTACTTGTAAAATGTAACGTCAAGCACAAGAAACTCTCCCTAGCCAAACACACAGTTAAACATTCATAAAAACAGATGGTTTCCAAAGCAGTCCCACACACTTGAACACTTGAGAGCAGGCACAGCTCACTTCTTTACAGTTCCTAATAATGAGGGTGAAGAAATTGCCTTACTGAAGGATTCTGTTCCAGTTTCTTGAAGACAATCGGAGTTTGGAAATTTCTGTGTTTCAGTCTCTATTACGGCCAATTTTTGGTTGTGAAAAAATATGAACACAGAGAAAATGTATTCACCCCCTTAACTGCCTGAAGGGCTTCGAAACAGTGCCTCCTTCTCCTTGGAATGGGATCTGTTCCCTCGGGACCTAACCTTTTGCTCAATTAACTGACATCCATCCGTTTACAAATAATGTCAGTTACAGAATGTTCCGGGGCATGTCCGGTTACAGAACGTGATGGAGTCCTTAAGATGCACATCTCAAAGGCCCTTCTGTCCATCAGATTTGATGAGACCCACTCAGCCTCGCTGTGGAAATTTCTCCCCAAACTCAATTCACCTGACACTTTACAAAAAAAAATTAAAAGAATACATTGATCATTTGATGTATGACCCTCTGTTTTGATTATACAAAGATCATCCCTTAAACAGAGATCTTCCCCCACCTCTTTTTCATTTTGTATAACACTTCTGAATGTAATATTTCCTGGATATTGCGTTCCCAATAATGAGGGAAACACTTCCATCATAACATTGGTAATGGAGAGAGATTACTGGGCTTAGTGATGAAGTGTGTAACTGGAAGGCTCACTCTAACCCACTCCCATATCGGAAGTGTTGCCTCATCTCCCTGAAGGTCTGCTCTCTGATGTTGCCACTGGTTCCGTTGCTCTCATTTCACACGGGGATATTTTGCTGTGTCTCGTTGGCAGTGGGGAGGGGGAGGGTATATTTAACCATATAACAAAGGAGTGGCCTTTATCGTATTTCTGCATGGAGACCCGAAGACGGTGGGAATGGCTGATTGTTTCTGAACGAAGAGACTGTAGCTGCTCCGGGGACAGTGGGTATTCATCAGCATGATGTACTGTGGATGGTCACACTGTAATGTTAATGGAGTGAGAGCCTTTCGGGTCTAATCACAAAAATGTGAACACAAATTTAAAAAATAGTCAGATCAGCTGAAGTGGTCAGTTATCTCACATCCTCAATCCACCTCACAGAACCAGCCCAGGCACCACAAACCCAAATGAAATATCTGTTCAGCACGGAGCACTGTGCAGACCAGGCGAGTGTCCTGCGCAATATAACCCGGCAATCTGTCCAGAGTGGGACACTGTGCAGGCCTCAACAGTCAAATAGCTATCAGTCCAGCATGGGGAGCTGTGCAGACCTCACCAATGCAGTGCTCGGTAACGCTGTGTTAAATCGCTGCCCAGCCTGGGCAAACGTGCAGCCCATGCTGGAAGTGACAGGATGTTCGGCTTCCATCCATTTACAGCTCCATATCTCCAATGTGCCATGAAAAGGGATGCCATGGGAGTGAAAATCACTACCAGAGAGAGATGGTGGGGAATCAGTTTAAATATAAACAAATGGGATGGGATGGATATATGAACAGGGAGCGGGAGGCTGAGAGACAGTGCCATGGAAGGATGTGTTCCACAAGGTTTGGAACGCTGACATGTAGATATTTTGATTGTATCTTGCAACAAGGGTCAGTTTTTTTTTTCAGGAATGATGCATGTATAGGATATTACTGTGAGTTCAGATGATGGAGGATTTTGAATGAGCATTTGTCCTGAATTTCTGACGGAGAGTGTGGTGAGCACAGTCTTTGGCTCATTGGGCTGAATCAGACACAACAACAAACTGCCATGAGAACAAAGTGTAAAGCTGGATGAACACAGCAGGCCAAGCAACATCTCAGGAGCACAATAGCTGACATTTTGGATCGAGACCCTTCGCCCGAATCTTCAGCTTTTGGTCTACTGAGATGCTGTTTGGCCTGTTGTGTTCATCCAACTTCACACTTTGTTATCTTGGATTCTCCAGCATCTGCAGTTCCCATTAACTCTGATCACAATTTTAACCTCACTGCGAAGCCCCTTCCAGGGATGCCAACAAACTGCCATTCCTAGAGGTCACAGTAGAGCGAACAGTCAATGGGGAACTTCAAACCAGCGTCTACAGGAAAACAACACATACGGATCAAATACTGAACTACAGGAGCAACCATCCCAACACCCACAAATTAAGCTGCATTAGAACATGATTTCAACGAGCCACCACACACTGCAGCACAAAGGAACTACGCAGAGCAGAGGAAAATCACCTATACAGCGTATTCAAAAAGAATGGGTACCCTATGAACACAGTCCGCCGATTCCTCAGCAATAAACCCAAACAGACAAAACGGTCTCAGAAACCATAACCACTCTCCCCTACATCAAAGACATCTTGGAAATGACTGCCAGAATACTCAGACCTCTTGGCATCATGGTAGCCCACAAACCCACCAACACACTAAAACAGCAGCGAATGAACTTAAAAAAGACCCTATACAGACAACAAGCAAAACGAACATCATGTGCAAGAACTGTGGCAAACACTGCATTGGACAAACAGGCAGAAAGCTAGCCATCAGGATACATGAACATCAACTAGCCACAAAAAGACATGACCCACTTTCACTGTTATCCTTCCATACGGATGAGGAAGGACACCACGTTCATTGGGACAACACATCCATCCTAGGACAAGCCAATCAGAGACATGCATAAGAATTCCTACAGGCATGGCATTCCAACCGGGACTCCGTCAACAAACACATTGATTTGGAGGCGATCTCCCAACGTCTGAGAAAAAGAACAGGAAATGACATCACCAACACAGGAAATGACATCACCGACCCAAGGAAACCTGAACACAAAAACAAAAAGCGGGACATTGCACCAGCGCTTCACCGGAGGCTCACTGTTGATGTTACCTAGAATGGTGATGGATTTTCTGGGAACGAACCTTCCAGCTCAGTGAACCCGCTTACATCTGGAACAAAATAAAGACCCACTCTCTTGTGGACCGAGAGGAGGAGAGTGCTGTGTTGGAGGTGAAAGGAGGACGTCGGGTTGGCTGTGCATCCTTGCAACCAGTGGATCTTAATGCTGGCTTCGGCCTCACGCTGGTCAGCGGAGCAGCCAACCTGCAACGATGGCCGCGGCAAGTGCTCGTGCCCCAGGTCAGGGGGTCCGGAATACCATCCACATTTCTGTGAAGAAGGTGGATGAACGTGCACCTGTGGACCACACCTTCTTCGTGAAGAGGGTCCTATTGGACTGTTGTGGGTTCGCTGCTGCGGACATTTACTGCCTGCAGGATTTCCCTGGAGGAGGTTTCTACTCTCTAACCTTCGGGAGCGCCAAGCTTTGTGAGCGTGACCTGAGGTTTTTAAGTAAAAAGGAGGTAAGGGCCCCCTCTCTGTACTGACTGCTATCCTGCTGTTCGTGATGACGGTTAAGAGGAGCCGTAAGGTCACTGTACACATGTACAACCCGTATGTGCCAGCAGCTGATGTCCTGACCTTCTTTGGAAGGTATATGAAGGTGGAAGGGGACCTAACCAACATAATGGACCCCTTTGGGATCTGGACAAGTAAGAGGCAGGTCAAGGTGAGGCTGAAGATGGGCGCGGATGGCAACAGCATACACCCACCGTCCAGCTTCGTGATCGGTGTGAGCAAGGGCTACCTGACCTACGCAGGGCAATGCAAAGTCTGCCATGCCTGTGGTAGGTTATGTCATGTGGCGGCCGACTGCAAAGTCACCATCTGCAGGAACTGCAGGGAGGAGGGACACCTTGCAAAGGATTGCCCAAAGGAAAAAAAAGCTGCAACCATTGCAGGGAAGCGGGCCACATCTACAGGGCATGCCCGCCTCAGGGGATCACCTACGCCCAGGTCGCCGGCAGAGGCAATGCGGGGAAACCCCCCGAGAAGAGAGGAAAGCACCAGGCCCCTGAATCGACCTCCCTAGTGTACAGGAGGGCCAGGTCGTGCAGGAAGGTCCAGCCCCGCAGGTTGGACCCGAGGCAAGCAAAGTGCCCCTGAAGGCTCGGCTCCCAACCCCCACGACAACCCAAAGTCGATGGAGGATGCGACAGGTGACCCAGGGGAGTGGTCGACGGTCCGGAAGGCGCGAAGGAAGGCGCACCAGAGGGCCCCAGCTCTGCAACCATCAGGCGGGAAGAGCCCGTTACAGGGGGTCTATAAGAGGTCCTCTGACAAGAGGGTTTCGGAGAAGATCCGCCCAATGCAGAAGCTGAAGACTTCCACTGAGAAGGAAAGCAGCACCCCACTTCTAGGGGACGGGAGGTGTATCGAGGCTCCCTCCGACACCCAGACACGCGCCACGGGGCCCCCTGGTACGACAGGTGGGAAGCAGGAAACAACGTGCGCCCAACCTGACCCAGAGCCGGACTGTCCTGCCTCCGTACCTCCGACGGGGGGATGCCACCTGTAGGGCAGCGGGGATGGTTTCCTGAGCCTGGAGAGCGTCCAGCAGTTGGTCTGGGCAATGGACATGAAGGGACATATGGAGGGGCTGGACCTTAGACTCGGGGAGGGTACTGCAGTTACTGTCCACAATGGGGGTACGAATTGCAAGCATTAATGTGCGCAGCATCAAGTCCACTGCAAGATGTGTGTCCACAT
The DNA here is from genome assembly GCF_030684315.1 of Stegostoma tigrinum. Lineage (NCBI taxonomy): Eukaryota > Metazoa > Chordata > Chondrichthyes > Orectolobiformes > Stegostomatidae > Stegostoma > Stegostoma tigrinum. Next base: position 393,897 of record NW_026728705.1, read on the forward strand.
TGGCCTACCTGACCACTGTCAAGGCAGACCTCTTGTTTCTGCAGGAGTGCGGGATACCGCACCTCAGCAGGTACGGAAAATGGCCGGGCACCTGGACGTGTGGGCCTTTGATCTGGTCGGGCGATAACGACTGTCGCTCCTTGGGCTTGGCTGTTCTGCTGCGGGGGTGCAACTTCACCATCTCTCAAGTTCAGGTGGTGGTGGGGGGGCGCCTCCTAGTGGCTGATATCACCTACAGGAACGCTCCCTTGAGGCTGATCAAGGTGTACGCTCCAACAGTACGGAGTGAGCCGTTGGCCGTCCTGCAGCGGCATCCACCCCTGCTGGCTGCGTCCAGGCCGGTTATCCTAGGCGGAGACTTCAACTGCATCATCGATGCAGATGGAAGATCCGGCGTGTGGACAGCGGGTGGGGGGAGTCAACTGAACGTCACGTCCAGATTCCTGATGGGCACGGTGAAGGACGCCAAGCTGCTCGACGTCTTCAGCACCCCTGCAGACGGAGCGCAGCAGAGGTACACCTGGTCGTGGTCAGACGGGTCTATCTGCTCAAGGATAGACTTCCTGTTTGCGTCACGGACGTTCTCGGTCAGGTCCACCGGCGTCGTGCCGGTGTTCTACTCTGACCACTGCCTCCTGCTGGCCGACTGTCACTCATAGGACCACCAACAGGCCGGCAAGGGGACGTGGAAGCTCAACACGGCTCTGTTGACCCCAGAGAACGTCGAGGAGCTTAAGAGGGAATACGTCGTTTGGAGGACCGTGAAACCCCTCTTTGAGTCTCCGAGCGACTGGTGGGAGACGGTGAAGGAGAATATCAAGGGGTTTTTTGTCCTCGCTTGTGTTCAGAAGACGAGAGAGAGGCGGGGAAAGCTGTCGCGACTCCAGAAAAGGATGCAGAACCTGCTCCTTCTGCAGTCGATGGGGGTCGATGTCACGGAGGACCTCCGCGAGCTGAGAGGCCAGCAAGTCTCGCTGTTTGCTGCGGAGGCCTCCAGGATAATCTTCCGGTCCAGGGTCCGCTCCATGGTGCAGGACGAGACGTGGTCGCGTTTTTTCTTTCAGAAGGTGCACAAAGAGGGCTCTGTGCTTAGCTGGCTAAAGAAGGTCGATGGCTTGGTGATGTTGTCTCGGCCCAACATTTTGAGGATCAGTAGATCCTTCTATGCTGGATTGTATGACACGAAGCCCACGGACAGCGCGGCCTCCGAGTTATTCCTGTCGTCTATCACGGAGGTCTTAGACGATGGCACGAGCGAGTAGCTGGACTGGCTGATATCCCTGGACGAGCTGACCAGAGCCCTCAAGTCCTTGGAGAGGAATAAGACTCCCGGGAGCGACAGCTTACCGGTCGAGCTGTATTCCGCTCTGTGGGACCTGGTCGGCCAGGACCTGCTGGAGGTGTACAATAGTGCGCTTCGGGCAGGGGAAATGTGCAAGTCCATGAGGAAGGGCATCATCACCCTCATTTACAAGAGGAAGGGAGAGAGGGAAGAAATTAAGAATTGGCGTCCCATTTCATTATAGAACATGGACTACAAAATCCTGGCCAAGGACATAGCCAACCTGGTCAGGTCTGTCCTGGAGTCAGTGATTCACCCTGACCAAACCTGTGCTGTGCCAGGCAGGAAGATCGCTGAGAGCCTCGCGCTCATCAGGGATACGATCGCCGACGTGCAGGACAGGAGGGCGGACGCCTGCCTTGTCAGCCTGGATCAGGAGAAGGCCTTCGACAGAGGCTCTCATGCTTACACGAGGGACGTCCTCTGCAAATTGGGGTTCGGGGAGGGCATCCACAATTGGATGTGGCTGCTCTACACCAACATCATTAGCGCAGTCTCGATCAACGGGTGGGAATTGGACAGTTTTCCCATCAGATCTGGAGTCAGGCAGGGCTGTCCGCTCTCTCCTGCCTTGTTCGTGTGCTGTGTGGAGCGCTTCACCGCATCCATCAGGAAGGGCATGAGCCTGAAGGACGTGACTATCCCAGGCAGCGGAGGCCTTCAGGTTTAGACCTCCCTGTACATGGACGAAGTCGCCGTCTTCTGCACCGATCGTCGGTCGGTGAGTAGGCTGTTGGACATCTGCGACCAGTTTGAACTGGCCTCGTGTGCCAAAGTCAATAGGGGTAAGAGCGGGGCCATGGTCTTTGGGAACTGGGACGACAGCTCCTTCATCCCCTTCACCGTCAGGACAGACTACGTGAAGGTTTTGGGTGTTTGGTTCGATGGAGCTGGGGAGTGCACTCAGACTTGGGAGGAGCGTATCACCAAACTGAAGGTGACAAAACATCTGAAAATGAACCTTCCAGCTCTGCAAGCAAACTTACATCCTGAATCTAACAATAATTTGACTCAGTGAAATTTTAATTGAGTGTGACAGAGGGATAGTCTGCAGGAGACTGAGCTAGTTTTCTGATGCGATCTTCTCAAAACTCCCCTCATTATCGACCTAACCCAGCACATGCCTTTCCTCTCATTCAATGCCAGCCTGATTCTCCCACCCATCATGACTGGTAATCGTTTCCATCCCCTGGATCGCCCACGTATTGCATGAGCCCTGGCACAAATGTCATTTCTAAAAGGCCATTGGGCACACATTTGACGTTTCTCAGTTCAGAGCCACCCTTTACGGTTTACTCTGAGCCTGGCAGATATGGGCCAATTGCACCAAGATTTGTTGAAGCGGACACAGAGATTCTCGTGGATGGGCGAGTACAGAGAAGCACCATGCTCTTTCCAGAGGAAACCACACCACCTCAACCATTGAGCATGCTCTGAGCTCACGCTGAAGCTCGGTGCAGTACCTGCAGTCTGAAGAAATCTCCAGCAGTACAGTATAAGCAACAATAACCTTTCCCTGCTCTGTCATGATAAGTATCACCTTATTCTCTCTGCTCCATCTCTCTCTCTCTCTCTCTCTCTCTCTCTCTCTCTCTCTCTCTCTCTCTCTCTCTCTCTGTCTCTCTCTGTCTCTCGCTCTGTCTCTCTCGCTTTTTCTCTCTCCCCCTCTATCTCCCTTTCTCTCACGCCTCAACAACTCCCCTCTGCAGAAAACACTGCATGCATTCCACACTGTTGACTGGCTCACTCCGGCCACCTCACCATTTATCCCTCACCTACACCATCACTAACAGCTGGACCACGCACTTTCATCCTCCCTCCCTCGCTCCCTCCCCGTTCTCACATTCCAGGAGAACCAGCCTGGAATAGGACAGAAACTGCCAAGCCGGGTGTTGGTCTGCCCGACGTCAGTTCCGTGCCATGCAGAGAGGAGCCTGGAATGAGCCAAAGAGAACGGGAACGACCCGTATGAAGATTCCAAAACATCCCCGCCCCACTCAGTAAAGGGTAATTCTCACTTTTCCAGCTCTAGTTCCATGTGGCACAGCTTAGAAACCATGTCCCTGTTGCCATCTCCCTTTTATATCGAGCCAGTACAAATGGAATCCCCACGGTCTCGGTGGGCAGGAGGGTGGGCTCACAGCACATCGTCTCCACCAGCTCCCAGGAAGAGAGCACGGAGTCTCCCTCCTACACCTCCTCCTTCAGACACCTCAGATACCGAAACTAACCTGTAATATTTACTAGTCTCCCAACTTGTCCATTTATCTTCAATAATACAGCATTAAAAATCTCATCGAGTCTCTATTCCAATGGAACAACTGAAATACTGTCACACTCACGAGAGGAACGAAAAACTGATATACTCTCACAGAGTGAATCAAATAATGAAATACTGTCAATGGAGCAACAGAAATCCTGACGCACAGCAGAGGGAGGGAGTGAAATATTGATTCATCACAGAACAAGTGAAATCCTGATCGGCTCCCCCACATCAGTGTAAGTCTTGTTGCTTTTGTGCGTGTGTGCCTGTGGTGTTAGAAATGATGCAATGCCACCCTCTGCCGGTATCCATGTGCCATTGCAGGGTTGTGGCAGAGGTCGAGAGTCATGAGGGATTTATTCAGAGAAAGGACAGGCCGGGCAGGGCCTCAAGACACCATCCAAACTGATTTATTTTCCATGTACTTATCAAAATGTCTTTTAAAAGTTGTAACTGCGTCCACTCCCCCCACTTCCCCTGCAAGTTCATTCCACACACAAATGACTTTCTTTGGAAAATAATTGCCCTTCATGTCTTTTTAAAAATCGTTACTCCATTAGAGTTGAAATATTTTTCTCGTCTTGAAAACCTTTACCCGAGGGAAACAAATCTGTCATTCAACTTATCCGACACTTCATGATTTTATAAACCACTATAAAGTCACCTCTCAATCTCCAACGCTCCAGTGAAAAAGTTCCAGTCTACCCAACCTCTCCTTATAACTCAAACAGTCCATTCCCAGTGACATCTTCAGAAATGTCTTCTGAAGCTTCTCCTGCTTAATATTATCGTTCCTGTACCAGTGCGACCAGAACTGGTTACAGTGCTCCAGAAGAGGCTTCACCAACATCCGGTGCAATCTCAACATGACGTCTAAACTCATAAACACAAAGGTCTGAGCAATGAGGGCAGCGTACTAAATTCGGATTCTTAACCACCCCGTCTGTATGTGTCTCTGTTCTATGAACACTACCAAAGGTCTGACATTACTTGTATGAATCCTGCCCTCGTTGCTTTTACCTGATGCGGATTCATTGGAATCTCCCAATGCCCGAAGCAAGGGGAATTCAGCCAAATCCAGCTGTTCCAGGAAGTAATCCCATTGCCAGCAACTTGTGTGGGCAGGATAACGTCAAATCAAAATAATATTTGGGAAGGTAAAGCAGGGCGAGTCTGACACATATAATAGTAGGGTACTGAGGAGTTTGGCCGAACAAAGAGCATGCTGTTTGAAAGTGGAGCCACAGCTGGACAGGATAGTGAGGAACATGCTTGGCATGTTTGCCTTAGCCATCCAGAGCATTGAGTATGGTAGTTGGGATGGTACATTGCACCTGTACAGGAGGTTGGTGAGGCCACTTAAATAATACAGTATACAATTTGGTTGGCTCTACTAAAGGAAGGATGTTGTTAAACTTGAGAAGTTGCAGAAAATAATCAAAAGGATGATCCAGGACAGGAGTGCTTGAGATATAGGGAGAGGCTAAATAATTTGAGGGTTTTTTACCCCTGGAGTGACGGAGGCTGTGGGGTGACGTTTTAGACATTTAAAAAATCATGAGGGGCATGGATAGTCTGAAGAGCCAAGGTCTGTTTCCCAGGATAGGGGAGCCCGAAAGGAAATGGCACAGGTTGTAGGTGAGAGGGAAAAGATTAAGAAGTTATCTTAGGAGCAACGTTTACATGCAGAGTGTGATGAGTGGATGGAAGGCACTGTCAGAAGAAGTGGTGAAAGTGGGTACAATTATACATTGTAAATGTATCTGGATGGGTACATGAATAGGAAGGGTTGAGAGGGATATGGACCAAATGTTAGCAAATGGGACTGGATTGGGTTAGAATATCAGCTCGGTGTGCACAAGTTGAACTTAATGGTTTGTTTCTCTGTATGACTGTTTTTGTTTCTGTAAGAGGATGAGAAGAAATTCTAAAAGGGCCTTTGGAGTGGACAATTTCATCCCCGGAAGTATGTGGTGCCTCTCTGTTTAAATTTATTCAAAGCTGAGGTAGTGAACTATTTGAAAGACAAGTGAGCCATAGATAATAGGATCCCAACAGGAAAGTGGGGCTGAGACCACAATCTGGTCTGTCACGCTCTTACTGGCTGGTGGATGCGCAAAGTGCCGAACGACCCACTCATGCTCGTCAGTCCTCTGCCCATATGTTCCATTCAGCCCCTCAAACCTGCGAGACAGGATCAGTTGGAGGTCTCTGACTACTATTACCTGGCGCACAGAAACAGAGGAGACTATTCAGCCCCTCAAGAATGTCGCAAATGGTTTGGGATGATTTGGGAAATGTCGTTGGAAAAGTTGGGTATGAAAGAAGCCCCTCGTCTCTGCTTACAGAGAATCACCTCTCTGCAACTTGTGCTTCATTTGTTGGTCATGCTACAGACCCACATTAAATGTGTGTGCAGCTGCGGTACCTCACTTGGAGATGTCTCACAAAATCCTCCGGTCTCTCTTAATGCAACATTCAAGAGCAGGCCTCCAGGGAAATAACAACCATTAACTTTCCATAACCAGAATATGAGAAGATTAGAAACAGGAGCAGCTCATTCCCAACGCGCCCAAAGCCTGCTTTACCCATCAGGGAGATCATGGCTGAGCTGATCTAGAGTTCTAATCACCTTTCAGATCCAAATCTTCATGGTCTACAACTCTCTGACAGGTCCGAATCCATCTGCCATCTTTTAAACTGTTTTCAGCAATCTAACTCCCCTACCTGTCTGGGATAAAGAATTATTGGCATTCACTAACTTCTGCTTGAAGAAAACATTCCCTGCTTCTACATCATGAGCTCTGGGTATGTACCAAAGAGGTGAACACAAGGAGTCAGATAGGAGGGATTGACTGTCATAAGAAGGCAATATTTAACTGAAGGTGGTATAAAGGAGCCCGAAGAAAATGAACTTAGTATGAATTAGTTGTAAACTCCCCACCAGTTTAAGTCACTCACAGCACAAAGAAATAATTTGAGGTGGGTGGATGCCAATCCTGTCAGTCCTGGGACGCCGCTTCAGGAGATCCTCAGAGTAGCTTCCTCAGCACAGACATCTTCTGCTGATTCATCAGTGTCTTTTTTCCAAGAATAAGAATGGAAGTGGGGATGGTGGCTTAAGATTACACAATGTTCAGAAAATTTGTCACCCCTCAGGTACGAATCAGTCTGTGTCCATGTGCAGCAAGGCCTGGGCAACATCCAAGCTTATGTACTTGAAGTGTATGTAACATCCATGTAACAGTATTTCTAGACATTGCACATTTGCACAGTACAAAGAGGAGCTTATTCAGCAACTCAAGCTCGCTTCACAGGAATATGAGGAAGCCATTAAGCCCGTTGAAATCATAGGCAAGAAGATGGATAGCTCATTCAGTCCATTCAGCCTAACACGCGAAGAAGAGGAGTCTAGTTTTATGGACCAGACGAGAACCCAGCAAAAATATTTTCGGAAATTAGCCTAGACCCTAACGAGTTCTGATTTTAAAGACAAGTGTGAAGTGTTACGATCCAGATGCCATCGGTTTGATTTTAATTGAACAAAATTTATTCAAATACTGTAGTTAAAAGACCACCAAAAAAGATGAATTTGGAATAACTTCACTCTGTTGGAAAGTGTAACAGAAAAAATAGTGAACACAACTATGACTAATTACCTGTTCCTGCATATTAATTTTAAATGTCTTCAAGGTAGAGATTGATAAATTCTTGATCTCACAAGGAACTAAGTGCTACAGGGAGAGCGCAGGGAAGTGGAGTTGAAATACCATCAGTCAAGATTAAAAGGCGGAGTGGACTCGATGAGCTGAATAGCCTTACTTCCAATACTATGTCTTATTAACATCCCATAAACACAGCCCTCGGCAAAAAAGAAAATTCAGACAAAGATTCTTGTATGCAGTTCTCCAATCCAGAAGGAAAAAAAAATCCAGTGGAAATTCAGTGAAAGCAGCAGCCAAGATACATCCACTGAAATATCCAACTTTGCTGAGAACCCAATAGCTTCTTATGCCAATAAAAACTCAAAACCCAGAAATCCTAATCTGTGAGAGCTGGTCACACTCATTCAGGCTGCATTACAAAAAAAAGAAGCGTCCCAAGCTATTCTCTCAAGTTAACTTAACAAGACAGCTTACATCTCCCTTTCAATCTCTCTCTTTAAAGAAATCATGACAAAACAATCTCTTAAAATTATGACATTGTCACACAAGTGAGCACTTCGAACTGCTAAACAGGAACCGGGGTAACCCAAACAGGCCTTTGGCCCTGTCCAATCAGATGAAGAAGGAGCCATTCATCCCCTTGAGTTACTTACACAGGGACAGAATGAGACCATTCAGCCCTGTCAGTCACTTGTATGGGGACAGAATGAGGTAATTGATCCTCCTGAATATTCTGGGCTAGAGGAGTTGGAACGTACCAAACTTCAATTTAATTAGTTTTTTTGAGTAATTGTTCTTTATTACTTCTAATCTCCCACAGTTTTACACTTTCACCAGTCACTCTGTCCTGTGGTATTTCTGGAAGATGTTCTGTGTTTTCCTCTGTGGAAACAGAAGTAATGTATTCTGCACAGCAGCGGGCTGGTGGGGTTTAGGAGAAGAGAGATGGTCTCTGTTAGCAAGTGAATAGATTGGAGCACTGCACTTTGGAGATGATGGACATAGCACCCACTCCTGTTCCTCAGTCCCATATCTCTATGTTCCATTCTGCCCCTCAAATCTGCTGCAGAGGAGCATTTGGCGACCACTTCCTCCTGGTAGTCAGTGAGTCCAAACAGAGGAGACGAGTCAGCCTCTGAGACTGTCATCCATGGTTTGGTGTGAGATGAAAAAATACTTTTGGGATAAAAAGAGTTTGTGCTTGTCTGACACACGGCCCCTCATCTCTTTTTACAGAAGATTCCCCTGACTCAATTTGATGGTTATGATGTAGATCCACGTTCACTGTCAATATAGCAGCAGCACCGCACACCACCTCCCCCACCCCACCACCCGCCATACTGCACCCAGAGATTGCTCACAAAATCCACTAGTCTCCCTGACTGCAACATTCCTGAACAGAACTTCAAGGAAAATAACAGCTGCTAACTTTCCAGGAACAAAATATGGGAACACCATAAGCAGGAGTCTGTTATTCAGACCCTCAAACCTGCCTTTCCTTTCAATAAGATCAGGGCTGTTCTGCCCTGGGCATCATCTCCTCTTTTGTGCCCAATTCTTTGTAGCCGTCAACTTTTTGATGTGTCAAAATCCATCAACAGCCCTTCCCCCACCATCAAACATTTCAGTGATCTAGTGCCCCAACCCTTTGGAACAGAGAAGCTCCAAATGTCACTACCCTCTGTGAAATAGAAACATTCCCCACGTGTACGCTGTGGCCTCCTGGCATGCATAAAATCTATGAACACAACGTAACAGCGACTGGCACCAGTAGCAACAAGTTTTGACTGAGAATGGTGTTACAATACCCCAAAAAAAATGAACTTAAAGGGAATGTGTTCTAAACTCTCAACTGGTTGAGTCATCCATAGCACAAAGGAAGCTGTTTGTGACTGGTGGCCATCAATCCTCTCAGACCTAGGATATCTCTGTCGGAGAACCTCAGTGTATCTTCCACGGCATAGGCATCTTCAGCTGCTTCATCAAAGTCTTTTCCCCCAACAAAAGATCAGATGTGAGGGTGATCACACAATGTTTAGAACAATTAGTCATCCCTCAGTTCTGGAAGCAGTCTGTATACATGCGGAGCCAGACCTGAATAACATTCAAGCTTATGTTGCTGAAGTGCCAATAATATTCATGTAACAGTATTTCTGTACACTGCTCATTTCACAGTAATAATAAAATAATTCATCCAGCACCTCAATCTGGTTTCACAGAAATAAGAGGAAGCCATTCAGCCCATTAATTTGTCACACTGTCAATGTCTTTTTGGACTTAATAAGTATTAGTCCATAACGCTGAATTTTAAGTGCAATCACCTCTTATTCTATCACAGCACAACAGATTAAACACTCATTTCCTTCACACTCTCTGCATGGTACTTTCATCCCATGAATCAGGCCAGTGAAACTACTTCACATTGCCTCTGTGACGAGGAGATCATTCCTTATTACGGAAAGAATATCTGCACACAGTACTGTAAATACTGCCTCAACAATATCCTACGACTGCAGTGTTTTTTTCCTATCATACTTGAATAATTTTACAACAAAGGACAACATACCATCTACTGTCCTGATTACTTGTTCCCCTGTATGTATTCTTTTTGTGACTCATGAACAGAGACTTCCAGGTCATTTTCGACAATAGGAACTCCCAACCTCTCACCTTCTAATAATTACAAATGAGAAGGATGGTGTTTGTTGCCCATGTCCAAACAATTTCTTTGCCTTGTAAATGGTTGTTCTCCAAGCACTGATAATTGTGATAGAGCTTGGGTAGTTACCTTAGTCCAGAGCAAGATCCTACTCTCTGTATTCTCTCCAATTTTAACCCATGTAGTATTTTTCCCCCGTACCCATGGGCTCTATTTTCTTTAAATCACCTCTGTGCAAAAATATCAAAGGTCTTCTGAAAGAAATCAAACCACCATTCCCGTTGGTTCTCATTTGTTGATGTTACAAACAGCACGCTCCACAAACCCCAGCAGGGCTATCAAAAATAATTTGTCTTTCTTGAATCTAGGCTGACTCTGTGAAATCATCATTCTCCAACAATCTAATAATCAATTCGAGTCAACAAAGATCAAACACTTCCCTCACAACTGACAGTCAAGCTATCTCCTATTTAGATTTCTGTTTACTTCCACTACGGATTCTGTGTACTCCATGATAGTAGACAGAATAAAATTGTGACTGTTCGAGTTGCTGCTTTTATTGAGGTATTTTCACTGATGAAGATGATTTCCTCAATTTCTAGGAGCAGTAATTATTGCATTATATACTGTTGCATTGTTTTGGAACTTTGAAATAAAAAGATCAAAACAAAGGTATCTCGAAAATGGGAGGACCTCAGTGAGCATTTAACACGTGGGAGGTGGTAAAAAGATCAGCGAAACTGCACAGCTGACTGACCAGGGAGACAACTTTCTTGGTTGATTCCCTGTGTTCTTCAAATTAAAGTACCCCCGGTCATCAGATTTGCATCTAGATAAAATGAACAAATTGACATTCACAGCTGACCTTGAGAAACCTTGGTATCAGAAGTCCACAGCCGGGGAAGATCTAATTGTCATTTTTGTCTAAAACTGCTCTGCTGTAAATCTACGATAGTGAGTAATGTTTTATTGTTATGTGTTATTGAGATCTGTCTCTAGATTAAACTTCTGAAAAAAAAATAACATAGGTACCAAGTTAGCCAAGAGTAATGGTTTTAGAGCAGTCAGGCCATGCTATTTTCTTGGTCTGTAGATAGTTAAGGAGCAGTGATGGCCTTTAGTAGTGTGATGTGCTCTTCCTGTCAGATGGGGAGAATTTTACGGAGAATGTAATTGAAGAATATGGTTACTTGAAGGGCGTTTAATTACGAATCCAATGGGATCGCATGGATCGGTTGGAGCGGCAGCTAGAAGCAGTGAGGAATTTACAGGAGCTGGGGAATGTGATGGGTGCTGTTTCAGGTGGCTGAAAAACTGCAGTTTCAGTCATGTCGACAGGTTACTTCTAGTATTGTAAGAGGTGTAGACAGGTAGTGCAGGAGTCTTCAGTGGCCATCTCCATCTCAAATAAGTATGCAGATTTGGACAATGGAGGGCATGATCGACTCGTGGGAGAATGTAGGACTCACAGCCAAGCTTCTGCAGCAAGCCTGGATCGACTTTAATGACAGGGTTACGTCAGGTTCCAACTGATTGATTACGATGGAAAACTCTCAAGTAAGAGACACAGACAGACATTTCTGCAGCTGACTGCGAGACAACAGGATAGTGTGTTGCCGATAGGCTGCTAGGGTCAAGGAAGTCTTGGGAGGGTATAGAATATTCTCACTGGGTAAAGAGACCAAAAGGAGGTTGGTGTTCACATTCAAAATAACACTACAGGATGAGTAAGAGACAGGACAGTAGGACTGCAAGGAAGGTAATATCTGAATTACTCTCTATGCCATGAGCTAGTCAGGATAGGAATAGGAGAATAGAGCAGATGAACGCGGCACTGAGGAGCTCGTGCAGGGGAAAAGGATACACATTTCTGCATTTTTGGAATCTCTTCTGGTGGAGAAGTGACCTTTACAAGGAGGTTGGACTGCACCTGAATTGCAAGAGAACTAATATTCTGGCAGAGTGAATTATTTGAGCCGTCCAGCAGGAGTTAATACGGTAAGATTGTCGGGGGTTGGTGGAAAAAGGAGGGACGCAGAGACATAGTGAAAAAAGGAGCAGTCTGGTGCTGGTGCAGTGAGAAAAAAAAAGTGCAAGTCAAATAGGCAAGGCATGCAGGAACAAAGCAGAGAAAGAGGTGGGACTGATAAGTTAAGCTACAATTATTTCAATGCACAAGGCCCATCAGTGTTGTAGATGAACTCAGGGTATAGTTGGTGACATGGGATTGTGTTATGACAGTTATTAGAGATGTAGCTCTGAGACGGACAGAACTGACCGCTTAACATTTCAAGGTATAGATGCTTTCAGACAGATAGGGAAGGGACCGAGAGAGGAGGGGAAGTGGACGATTGGCGTTTTTGATTTTGGATATTTAAACAGAGCTGTGAAAAAGGATGTACCTGATCTAAAAGCTAAAGTTCTAACTTTCAGCATGGTCAACTTGAATGCCTTCAGCCATGAAGTTTCGAAAGTTGACAGGGGGTGGATATTTTCAGCAAAAGGGAAGGCTTAGAATGGGGTATCTTCAAGAATTACATAACGAGAGTGCAGAAACAGTATGTTTTTTTGGGTGAAAGACAGCGCTGGTAGGTGTGGGGAATGCTGGATGACGAGAGAAATTAAGATTCTTAACAAGAAAAAGAAGGAAGCATATGTCAGGTATAGGCATCAGGGTTCAAGTGAATCCTGAGAGAAGTATAATGGCATTTGGAGTATGCTTCAGAAAGAGATCAGGAGAGCAAAAGGGGACATGAGGTAGCTTTAGTAAGTAGGGTTAAGGAGAAGCCAAAGGATTTCTGCAAATACTCTCAGGTCAAAAGAGTAAATACATAGAGAATAGGGACCCTTAAAGATCAGCAAGATCACCTATGTATAGAACCACAGGAAATGAGTGAGTTACTAAATGTACAATTTGCATCAGTGTTTTCTGTTGGAAACCAAATGTACTTCAGGGAAATTAGGGGGAAAAATAACAAAACCTTGAAAATTGTCCATGTTGCACCAAAGGAGACATTGGCCTGTTGAAATTCATAAAGGTAAATAAGTTACTGGGATCTGATCAGGTATATCCGACACATTTATGGGAAACTAGGCAAGTTATTGATGGGCCTGTTGCTGAACTGTTTTTATCATCGATCGCCATTGGTGAGGTGCTGGAAGACTGGAATTTGACTAACGTGGTACCACTATTTAAGAAAGGTGGGAAGGAAATAGTAGGGAATGAATGACTGGTGATCATGAGACCAGTGACGGGCAAGTTGTTGGCGGGATTCTCAAGGACAGAATTTACATGTATTTGGAAGGGAAGGACTGATTGGGGATAGCCAACATTGTTTTGTGCGTGAGAAATCATGTCTCAATAACTTAATTAAGTGTTTTTGAAGAAGAGGCAAAATGATTTATGGAGGCAGGATGTTAAACATTTTCTACATAGATTACAGTAAGGCATTCAACAATTTTCCACACGGTAGACTGGTTAGTCATGTCAGATCACATGGAATACAGAGAGAACTAACAATTTGAATACAAAATTAGCTCAAAGGTAGAAGACAAAGCATGGTTTTGGAGGTTTGCTTTTAGAAATGCAAACCAGTGACCAATATTGCTCTACAAGGAGCGCTTTTTGGTGCATTGCCTTATGTCATTCTATGATTTCAGTTTCAGTGCAGGAGTTATGTCTGGTAAGTTTTAAGATGGCACTAAAATTGGTGATGTAATGAATAATGAGGAAGGTTATCTCAGAGTAAAATGGGACCTTGATCAGATGGGCTGTGGACTGAGGAATGGCTATTTAATTTAGATAAATGTGAGGTGCTACATTTTGATAAGGCAAATCAGGGAAACGCTTGTTAAGTTGCTGGGTAGTGTTGCCCAACAAAGAGACTTTGGAGTGCAGATTCATAGTTCCCTGAAAATGGAGACACAGATCGGCAGGATAGTGAAGGTGAAGGCTGCTATGTTTCCATTTCTTGGTGAATGCATTGAGGATAGGTGTTGGGAGGTATTACAGTCATACTACAGCTGTACAGGACATTGGATAGACCACTTTTGTAATACTGCTTTCAGTTCTGGTCTGCCTGCTACAGGATGGATGTTGCTGACCATGAAAAGGTTCAGAAAAAAATTGCAAGGATATTGTTGGGGCTGGTGTGTTTGAGCTAGAGGGACAGGCTTAATAGGTTGGGGCTATTTTCCCTGGAAAATTGGACACTGAGATGTGATCTTATAGAAGTTTGTAAAATCATGAGGGGCATAGATAGTGTGAATAGTCAATGTCTTTTTTCCCAGGGTAAGAGAGTCTGAAACAAGACGCCATAAGTTTAAGGCAAGAGGGAAAAGACTTAAAAAAGAACCAAAGGGGCAATATTTTAAGGCAGAGGGTGGTGCATGTATGGAATAAGTTCCCAGAGGACGTGGTGGAGGCTGGTACCATAACAGCATTTAAAAATGCATTTGGATGGATAAATGGATAGGAAGGGTTTGTTGGGATATGAGCCAAATGCTGGCAAATGGGAGTCAACTAACTTAGGATATCTGGACATCAAAGATGAGTTGTGCAGACGGATTTCTTTCGATGGTGCACATTTTTATCTCTCTATTACTTTTCTCCGTCCTGTTTTAAATGTTTTTGGTCACAATAGCTACTTTCAACTCTGCAAGATATTTGCTAGGGTCTTAGGACCTCTAAAGAACTTGGACCTTCCTCAATATTAGGGTATATGGCTCATCAAATCACGGAATTTATAGTACAGATGGATGTCATTTTCTCTTTGTGTGTGTACCAGTTTCTGAAACATCTATCCAGCCTTATCTCCATCGCTTTCTAAATTCATCACACATCGTGTGCAACAACATCCTAACCTTCAATAAAATGAGCGTTCTGAGTGCTTCCTCTTTATTCTTATTTGCTACAGTTCCTCATTTTCAACCCTCACTCTATTCCCTGCTATTTCTAGAAGGTTTTCTGTTCCTCCTTTCACAGAGACAGAACGTTACATTCAACACGCTGAACTGAGCTGGCCTTAATCACCTCGTGAAGATATTTGAAAATGGCACTCTGGCACAGGATGGATATCCCACCCACTGCTGCGTAGAAATTTCTAGAATGAAACCAGTTCACTTGATGTCCATTGCCAGCGCTGCCCTCTGCCTGGTAAACCCATGACACACTGTCTGTGTTGAAAATGCCTTCCTCTCCTTAGTTTATTTTCCTGGCTGATAAACAGTTATATTCCAACACAGTCACAGTGACCTGAAATATTAATGGGTCCGTCCTCAATAGAAGCAGTTGACAATGTAACTGCACAATTTTCTGTACCACAGCCACAATAATAGCAACACCACTTCTGCTGCTGGAGGTGACTGTAGATGTTGGGGATGAAATGACCTAGTGGTATTATTTCTAGACTATTAATCCAAGAACCCAGGTAATGACCCATACCCCGATTCAAATCCCACCACGACAGATGGTGGAATTTGAGTTTAATAAAATATCTGGAATGGTGAAACTATGAAACCATTGTTGATCGTCAGAAAAGCCCACCTGGCTCACTAACATTCTTTAGGGAAGGAAATGTGCCATCTTCACCTGGTCTGGCCACATGTGACTCCAGGCCAACAACAATGTGGATGACTCTCAGTTGCCTTTTGGAATGACCAAACCAGGCACTTAATTATTTCCATCGCTACAAAGTCTCAAAGAAATGAAACAGGACATATCTAAGTACCAGCAATATACAGCATGTGAACTGCAGAGGTTCAAGAAAGCAGCTGTCAAACACCTTGTCAAGGGCAACTAGGAAACGGAAATAAATGCTGGCCCAGCCAGTCATACCCACAAACGATTAATGAATCAATGAAGATGACCAGATTCAGGGGAGACAGACTGCAGTGGCACTGCTTATTTTAAACATGGACTCAGATGTATATCTACATGGGCATGATATTCAGGAAGATGGAAAAAGGTGAAAAAATGTAATTAATTTCACATTGTATTTACATCCCACCTGATCATCAAGAATTCCTTTCTTTGCTCATTGTGCTCTAGCTCTCTCTTTCTCCATTTATTCAGCTCATTCATTCTCCCCTTCAAAACAAGCATCCCTGTCACCAGAATAGATGACACTATTTGCCAGATGGCTTCAGTTCCGATGTCAGTCCAATGGACTCAAAACATTAACTCTGTATTTATTTCATTGGAGCCAGGCAAACCTGTTCAGTTTCCTCAGTACTTTGTTTCTTTTCTCTTTCAGATTTCTGGCATTTTTACTTCTTTGATTTTTTTTTGTTTGTTTTTAATTTCATGGAATGCCAACATCACCGGCAAGGGAAACATTTGTTAACCATCATTAATTGCCTTTGACTGTGACCATTCCATAAGGCATGAAACAGCCAAACACATTGTTCCGGGTCCGAATTCACACTTAATCCATTCCAAGTAATAACATTAGATTTCTTTACCGAAAGGTATCAGTGTTGTGAGATTTTTTTAAACAAAAAGCTGCTGGTTTTATGGTTGTTCTTTTTTTAGTGAAATTCACTTTTGTTCCAATTCTTACCATTAGAATTTAAGTTCTGCCAACAAGTCTGGCAGCATTTGAAACAGTGTCATTATTTTAATAACCTATGCCTCTGAATTATCTGCCCAGTGACTTAACTACCCTACCATGGATTCCCTATCATTGCTTAATTTCCAGACAAGAAAAGGCTGTGATCAAATTATTTGTAACTGGAAGACTGGCCAGTAGAGAGCTGGAACCATAAAGTCTGAATTTTACAAAG
Source organism: Stegostoma tigrinum (assembly GCF_030684315.1). NCBI lineage: Eukaryota > Metazoa > Chordata > Chondrichthyes > Orectolobiformes > Stegostomatidae > Stegostoma > Stegostoma tigrinum. The sequence continues at coordinate 410,609 of NW_026728705.1, forward strand.
GCATAGATAATGGTTTATTCACCAACATCACAAAGGCAGATTTGGAGAGCGGGAATATTATTGAGCTAATATTTGACGTGTTTGGTAATGGGGACAATAGAGACATAAATCTAAAAAGGCCCTCAATGTTGTGAACGAGTCTTGTTCTCAGATGCTTGTGAAGGATGAGTCTGAATATCACAGATAATGAACCGAGGGTTTAATTGAAACTGAAGGTAATTGTTTCCATCTGTACCAAATATTAGTAACAAAAACAGCAAGAGGGATGAAGAAACTTCATGGAAGTAATGACTGGACAGAAATAGAGAGACTTACCAGGAACACCAACAATAGCGAGAATGGGATAGTAGCCAGCCTGAATAATCAGCAATATAGCTTCAATCTGATCTGGTAATGTTGACCAAGATGCGGTAAGTTTTAAAAGACCCCAGGATAAACTCCTGTACATTGTTGTAACATTCCAGTCTACTATTCTCAGATTCTGGTCTCTCCGCCCCCTCTCTCTGCAGCTGCTGATCCCTGTTAGTGTTGTTGCTGATGCTCCCGCTAAGACTATGGGATAACACACTGAATGGAGCTCCTTAGTAATAGGAGAGGGAAAGCCTCTTGTGGCACAGTTGGAATCCATAGAGACTCACGTCAATCACAGTCTCAGAACAAATAGTTCCAGTTAACCCCTTTCAAAACACCTCCAGTAAACTTTCTGCTCACAATAATAACTGGACGGCATTATTGATTGGATGTAAACATCATTGGCTATTGGTCTTATATCCCATCACCAATTGCTGTAACAAAGTCTGTGGTGAGAGAAAATGATAGATGTTTTCATTTTGCAGACTAAATTGTTCTGCCTTCTTATCCAGTGCAATGCTGTACCCACCTGCATCAACACCGTCCCAAAAAACACAAACAAAATGTTATTACTATGCTCAGCACTTCTACACAACCAATAATAATCATAATAGAGTAATCATAATATTGGGCATACTTGTCCTGACCTTGCAAAGGAAGTGTGGATTTTTCACTTCTATAATAAAGCGACTTTGTAGCTTCAACATGCAGAGTTCTTCATTGCAGTTTTTGTGCTTTAAAGCAGTAACATTTACATCTCCTGATTCAGTTTACCAAAACCAAAGCCAAATGTGGCGTGTACAATGATGTTATTCATTAAAGCCCATGGACTAAAGATTCAGGGACAGAATGAATGTTACGTTGGTTCGGAGATAGAGAGGAATAGAAGCACTGGCTGTAGAGACTGGAGCAGAGGACAGTGATATCTCAGTATTCAGCTCGCACTTATTCGGACAGACAGAATGGAATGTAATGTAGAACAAGGAAACAGGTTATATGTGGGAGATGCAATGCCAAACAACAATGTGAACATAGCATGATGAGTTTAAATGTGATTTAGGGAATCATATAATGCTTATACCCTGTTTAACCATGGGGAATGCAGCTTGATAAGATTGTTCATATCTGCACAGGATATTCAAAAATAAAAGCAGGCAAATATTTCAAAATGTTTGGAGGGAAAGGGAGATTGCAGTATAATAATAGTAGGGATACAGCTCATGCCCAGCTGGTGGAGAGATGGTGACCTGAGTGACCACCACCTTTGCTGTAATTATACTGAGATATGAATGAAAAGTTTTCAGAGCCTGAGAGGACAAGCTTTGTCAGTGAAGGACACAAATTGTGAGACCATGAATAATCTATTTCTGCTGTCTCAGGAAGTGTGGCTGCCTTGAAAATGTCTTTTCAACCAAAACTTATTTCCTGAAATTCAAGCATTTAGGAGGGTAATAGCAAGAAATTATGCTTTGAATATTAAAGACACACACTCTGGTGCCATGCAAGTGGAACCGACACAACAGCTCTCATAGAAACAGGAATTGAGCTTATTGTCCAAATATAACCAGGTTCAACATCTGGACCCATCGAGCAAAGCGAAATGCTAGAGATTTTGGAAATCTGCATTGCAAAACAGAAATTGGTGGAGAAACACAAAGATGAGGCAAAATCTGGAGACAGATTTACAGTTAACAAATCAAGTCTGATACGAACCTGTTCTGAAAAAGTCATATTGGAGTCACAAAGTAAATTCTAGTTCTCTCTGTTCAGATGCTACTAGACAAAATGACTATTACTCCAGCATTCCATTTTTTTCTCTTTTGGACTATTTCAATTTGTCTGATTTGAATCCAAACACTGAAGCTGCCTTTTGAGTTTAATCTCAAGTATTTTAATTGTGTTCAGCTTAAATGGTGTTCAGTTCTGGTCAACTGTGTGCAGTTCTGGTAATTTTATTATAGGAAAAATGTGGAAGCTTTAGAGAGGGCGCAGAAATGATTTACCAGGATGCTGCGTGGACTAGAGGGCAGGTCTTATGAGGAAAAGTTAAGACAGATAGGGCTCTTTTCATTGGAGCGAAGAAGGATGTGCGGTACTATGATAGAGGTGTACAAGATGATGAGAACCAGAGATAGAGTGTATAGTCAGACACTTTTTCCCAGGGCGGAAATAATTATTGCAAAGGGGCATAATTTTAAGGTGATTGGAGAAAGGTACAGTGGAGATATCAGAGGTAAGTTCTTCAGACAGAGTTGTGGGCGTGTGGAAAACACTGGTAGCGGAGTCAGATATTTTAGAGACTTTAAAGCAAATCTTGGATAGGCACAAGGAAGACAGTAAAATAGAGAGCATGCTCAGTAGATTGATCTTAGTAGGATAATAGATCGGCACAACATCATGAGCTGAAGAGCCTGTGCTGTGTTGCATTGTTCTATGTCCTATGTTCTATTTGGTAATGGTCATTAAATGAGTCATTGCAAAGATTCTGTTGAAATGATCCCTAATATCGATGGTGTGTTGCATTGAGATAAACTGCCATGAAAAAATTGAACTCAATGGCACTGATTGGACGATTAGTCCTCTGAAAGAAACTGATTGAAAACGATGGGGATCATTGTCTCAGTGTTATGCCGTGTTCCTTAGGTCACTGGGGTTACAATCCGCTCGTAAAGTGTTACTGTTCTGAGACTTCGGACTAAACTATTAAAACATAAAATATCTTAAATCGGGCACACTCATCCGTGGTTTTTATCAGGCATTCAGGATGCAGAAATGGGTTTTATCAGGCATTCAAATTCAAGATATAAGCACAGAGCTGTTTGTAAGGAGATTCCAAGATTTTCTTTTTTTAAACTCATTATAGTGAAGGAACAGCAATTGACTCCCTACCCAGGATGACATGTGACTTGAATGACAACATGTAGAGATTGGGTTCTCCATTACTCAGTTGAGAACATTACCAGTGCAGGATTCTCTTCAATTCCCATTGATCACATTTTGGTTCAGCGTCCTTGATATTGCAAAGAGTCAAGTACGACTGGTGGCATGGAAAGTTATTCGGATTTCATTTCAACTGACTTCAGAGCATCGGCTGAAGCAATAAAGAGAGAAAGTACAGAACACTGTTTCAACAATGTGCTCAGTGTCCTCACAATCTTCCAAAGAATTTCAGGCATGTATTTCCGATTCTGTCAGGAGACAATTGTCCTATTCATGATGAGGCTATTTGGTTATGTGCCCTGTCAGGGAAGGCAGAACGAAGCTTTATCTGTACCATGGGGAACAAAAACAATCCCATTTCCAGTGCATTAGACAGTGGAAAACACACACTACTGCCAGATCCTATTTGACGTTGATCATTTCAACCTCATCATTCACTGATAACCAATAGCAACATAAAAATCAGCAGCTTCCATCATCCTCGTTGGAAGACAAAAAGGGAAATGGGGGGATGGGGAAGTGAGCGAAACCGGGGAAGTTGCCGGATAGACAGCTGGGGGTGGCAGAAGAGGTCTGTGAATGAAAAAGGCCAGTGGAAGGATATGTAGCAGCAAAGGGTCAGTGCAATGGAAGCAGAAGTGTGACGAAGAAGGAAGAAGAGGAGTAGCGGATGAAGTACAAACAACAGAGAAAATCAATTATTTGCAGAATAGATTGAAGGTCGATCAAAAATTTCTGTTCAAGAAAATCAGTATATGATTTCCATTGATAATTAAGAAAATATTTCTGATGCTTATTTTAGAATATTTGGTTCTCATTCAGATTTTAGACTCACTCGGCATTTCTGAATTTCCATCAAGTGCGGATGAAATGTTTTTCTCCCCTCGGGCATTGTGTTAACCTACCTTTTCCAAGGCAGACACGAAAATATGGTTTGTCTCTTACAGTGGGTCTATAATGTAGAATTTAATTGTATCTTTATCGGCATCAAACTATCTCTGTCAAACAAACTTAATGAATGAGGCAGATGAAAATTCTTTCAACTCTGATTATTTCAGGGAATGTGATGCAGAACATGTGCCAGGCCCACGTAACATATAAATAATTCAGTACAAGACACCAAAACGTAGCCCACCAATAATGATGTTAAAGCGTTATGAATATAGCATTCATAGAGGCAGAATGCAAAAGGAGAATTCAGCTCCATGTCCAAAATACTATTTGTGACTCCTTCATAAAAGATCTTGACTGCATCACACTGCAAATTCATCAAAATAAGAGAAACAAAACTCTGGAAATTTCAATACTTCCTCTGCAAATAACATCTGAAAAACAGGAAGAAAATCAAGTTTTGTTTATGATATTCAAAAATGATGATAATGAGAGTGTGGGAGATGGTAGGGGAGTGGTGGTGCGGGCAGAGGATTGGACAGATAATTTTATGGATTTCACAAGGATTCGGCAAGAGGTTCACAATGAGGAGGAAAGTGTTAGGCTACAGGACAATACAAACAGCTTGTTCAGATGGCCAGGCCAATGCCTGATGAAATTTAACACTGATAAATGTGAGTTGATGTACTTCAGAAGTAACAGGGCAAGAAAACAGTCAAACGGTGAATCGAGGCTAGATTTGCTCACGTTTGTCTTTAGAACAGAGAAAGTCGAGGACAAGGCCTGATCATGGTGTGTAAGAGCATGAGAGGTATGGACAGGGTGAACAGGCGGCAGCAGTTCACCTTCCACGAAGGGTCAAGAACAAGGAGAGACACTTTTAAAGTGAAAGGTAAGAGGTTGAGAAAGGATTTGGGAAAGTTGTGTTGAATCCAGAAAATGGTACGTGTCTGTAATGCACTACTTAGGAGGGTCGTTAAGGCAGGTAACATCACAAGCGTTTAAAAAGCACTTGGACCAGCACCTGGTGACACAGACTCAATGGGCCTGTTATCGATTGTATAATTATATGTGATAGCAGCCATGAAATCGTTGCTATATTCTAAAGCACTAGCCTACTACACTTATTTTTCTGTTTCATCAACTATGTTCAGTAAATGGTTATTTAACAAATCAGAATCATCTCATGGAGTATCGGCACTTACTCAACCAAGGACATCCCAGCTATATCGGAGAACATTCAGTTTTTCTCAAATGGTCAGTGCAAGATTATCCCAGCAGCTTGCCACTATCATTTTAACAAAACCAAAAACATGGGTACAGCTTTTCCTCCATTCCAATAAATACTTCTAGCTGTAATGGTGTCATTTCTCAAAAGAAGAATCAGCTCCTTCTTCCCAGGTAGACACTTTGAGAATGTTTTCCTGACAATTGTTCACTCTTCCACCCAGTGCTAATGAACTTGTTGACCGTTTTCACAAACTGGTTCCAAAGAGAATGTTTCTGCTTGGACCAGGATTGTGAATGCTCGAAAAATAACAGACCACATTGAAAGGGGAGGGAAACACCAGCCACCCAACTGATTCCTCAGCATCATTTCACAATCCTCAGTTCCTGCAGCAGCCTCTGTTCCGGTTCCAAAATATGTGGACACAATTCAGCTGATCATTGGTAAGAAGAATAGTTGTTCAATGCTGCTTGGCAGGAATTACATCCAACAGGAGGTAAAGCAAAAACCCTCCTTTGATATTCAGTGAGATAGATACCATCCAATGACAAAGATCCTGTGTGTAACTATTCATCAGAAATTCAACTGGTCCAGCTATGTAAAAGATCAGATCATAGGAACCCTACAGTGTGGAAACAGGCCATTAGGCCCAACAAGTCTGCACCACCACTCTGAAGAGCATTCCACCAAGAACCATTCCCATCCCCCCGCATTTCCCATGTCTGACCCACCTCACCTAAACATCCCTGGACACTATGGGCAATTTGGCATGGCCAATTCACGTCCCCTGCACTTCTTTGGCCTGTGAGTGGAAACCGGAGCACCCAGACGAAGCCCACACATGCAGGTGGAGAGTGTGCAATCTCCATACAGACAGTCGATCAAGGGTGGAATTGAAAGTGGGTCCCTGGTGTTGTGAGGCAGCAGTGCTTACCAGTCCCCACCGTGCTGCCCCAAGAACATCACGTTAATTAAAATAAAACTCTATCTGCCACTCCTCGGCCCATTGGCCCATCTGATCAAGATCCCATTGTGGTCTGAAGGAATATTCTTCAGTGTCCATTACATTTCCAATTTTGGTGAAACATGTGGCTGGAAATTTTCAAAGGCAATTAATGTTGGTCGAGCTGCATTAAAATCCCAAATGAATTAAAAAGTAAGTCTGATTTTCTCATAAATTATTGAATTTTGTTGATGTTTTCATTGATCTATTGAGATAATTGATGCCTTTGAATTTGTGGGGCGTATTTACAAATCTCAGGTCATGCATAAATTGAAATAAAAGGCCAACCGACAGCTTAGGTAACAGATAATACAACATAACACAGCATTTAAGAAGTAGCTGCAGGAGCACTCAAAAAAAAAACAGGGCATAGTGAGCTATAGACTTCGAGGTAAGTGAAATCAATGTAATTTGGTGGCTTTTGACTGGAATAACCATGTTGAGCTCGAGGGCCTGTTTGTATGCTGAATAACTATATGACCTTAATTCTGAAAACATAAAATACAATCTCACAATTTTCAAAGCTTGTGAGCATACAGTGGTGAGGGTTACAATCTCCAAGGTTACAGAGCATCCTGACTTGGATCTCTATCATTGTCACTCCATTGTAACTTGATCATGATCTTGTACCTCTCCTTGAAACACATTCGTTAGTGGCTCAGCACTATGTGGTTTAAAACTGTACTCTGAATAGAAATGAAATAGAGGCAATAAATCCTCGTCTTGCTCACGAAACTCATCTCACAGGAAAAAAAAACGTTGAAATTAGCTGCACTATTAAAGACATCTATTTGGCCCAATCTGAATTATAAAGCAGTTTTAATGATATTTCCACTTTGTCCCACATCTCTGATCTTTCAAGGATTTTGCCAGTACTGTTTAACAATCACATTTGGAAGCTGTGTCCATTGTACCGAGAGGGAGAGCCTTCAGAGCCATGTGAATCCTCTCATTGTTTTCCTGTATATGAAGACAGCAGAAATGTAGAAATTAGGATCAGGAGTAATTGATTTGACATGAAGGAGGCTCACTGATGATGTTACCTAGAATGGTGACGAAACATCTGAAAACTAACCTTCCAGCTCAGCGAGCAAACTCGCATCCGTGTTAAAATGGCATTTGACTTCCAAAATGCCAACGGAACCTGCATGTTGACCTTAAGAGAATTCCTGAATTAGGAAGTCCCTTTGCACTTCAGATTTCTGAAGCTCTTCCCCATTTAGAAAATGGTCTATGTATTTATTACTCCTATTTTACTTATGGGTCAGGTATTAATCCAGAGATTACCACGTTTTTGGTTGTACTCTTTAATTTAGCCCCGAGCTGCTCATATTATATCAGCAGAATCTCGTTCCTCTTTTCTATCAAACATGACTGTTCATCTCTCACCCCAAGTTCCCCTGCAGCCTCGATGAAATATCTTGAACACAGGCACCAAGTAGGCATTTGGGACTCCCGTTTCTGCCAACAGAGGAAACTGTCTATTTCCCTGACAATTCTATCCCCAAATACAACCACATTTTTGTTACCCCCCCCACCTCTTGAATGACACCCTCGGTCACAGTGCTTGGCCAGTTTGCTCATCCTCCCGACAGGTCCCACTCTCATCCACACAGGGAACAGGAATCTCAAACTTGTTGACAAGCTCCAGATCTGAGGCTTCAACAGCACTCCCTTTGTTTTCCTCGACCTGTCTCGCTTTTGGTCACAAACAGTAATAACTGCCAATGCTAGAGTCAGAGATAGCACAGTGTGGAGCAGGAGGAGCACAGCAGACCAGGCAGCATCAGAGAAACAGAGAAGCTGACAATTCGGGTCAGGACCCTTCTTCAGAAAATCTGTTCCTCCAGCTCCACACAGTGTGATCTCAAGCATGGTCACACCTTTTTTGTTCCTGACAACTGACGGTATTTGAGGTAATTAACCTGAAGTGTATGGCTGCCTCCTGACACAGAGCATCCAGGTAACTCTTCCCCATCTGTGATGTGTGGCAGTGTTCGGAGCTCAGTCTCCAATCTACCAGTAGGAACGTTATTAAACCTGTTACTGAAGTCCGTATTAATCATGTCCATCATTCTGCCCTCCTCAGTCCTCTTTGTTACTTCTTCAAAAAACACAGTCAATGGTTTAGAATAAAAGGTAAATCTAAAACAAATCTTGCAGCTCACAAAACTGCTACTTCAAAGTAACATGAAAGAAACGGTCCAAATGAATGTTTTGGTGCGGGGAGTTCTGGCCGGTCATGTAGATCTGGGTGTCACAGGAAGCACAGACAGTGCTTTCTACCAGAGCAGTGCCAGACGAGTGTCAAGCACAGAGACAGAACGAGCAAATAGATTCACATCTGAGCTCACATCTCCCAGCCTGGAAATCTGAAGCTGTTCTCCGCCATTCTAGTAATGAGCTTAAGTATCAGCTCACCAAGAGCAATTTTGCCATTGCAGATGCAAACCATTCTGTGTTACAATTTCATGATAAAATTAGGAAAGTCCATTACACAAATAGTAACTTCCTTCTAGTTCCACAACCCCTTCTACCTCTGTACCATCCTCCAGGTTCTGTACTTCCCCTGATCTCTAACATCCTGCAGGATTCGCATCTTTTCCAACATTTGCACAATTCTCCCATGTCTGCAAGCCTTCCTCTGTCTGTGACATGTCTAGGTTCTAAAAACCTTCATCTCTCTGAAACATCGCCAGAACGACACTGGAGGCAAGTGGAGGTTACTGAGATAGGGAGGGTTTTAAGCTCAGGAGAATTTTACATAAATATAGAGGGTTGTAATAACAGGAAAGGGTTTCAGGGAGTTGGAAAACATGTGATCTGAAGGCGCTAACACATATAGGAAGGGTTGTTGGGAGTAGAGGAGGTTACCCAGACAGCAATAGATGATTGATTTGGATTGGACTGCCCAGATTGGGAGAGTTGTGGAAGGAGGGTGACTAGAGGAGTTTCACAGGTAGACAGGACCTTACAACTTCGAGGAGGTTACACAGAGAAGAAGAAATGTAGAGGCTGCAGGAGCTCATGGAGATAGGGTGGTTGGAAGGTTGGAGTAGTTTACGGAGATAAGGATATTTGTAGGATGTGGGTGGTTTGCACAAACAGGGCATGTTTTATGGAATGATGCATTATACACAGACAAAAAGAGTTGAATAGAATAGAAGATCTAACACAGAAATGGACGGGTGTACTGACTGAAGAAATGTACAGATGACGTAAGGCTTAGCTTCTCCAAATCAGAAAGATGAAAGGCTGTAATCCAACAGAGCTCACTGAGAGAGGAACCGCAAAGGGGGCTAGAGGCAATTGTACAGATAACGAGCATTTATCAAACTGGACCAGTTCCGGAGACGAAGAAGGTAATGGGTGTACCTGAAGGTTTACATTGTCAGAGGTGGAAGTAATGTTTACAGAGACAGGAAAAGTTTAAGGTACAGTAATAGGGAACACAGAGGGAGAGTTGCAGAGTTACACCAAGAGTTGGTGTTTGAGATGATGGTTTACTAAAAATGGGAGGGCTGAAGGCAGAGGAGGAGCAAACAGAGGAATGAAGTGCTGTAATGACTGGTAAAGTGTATAGATTGTGGGGAGATTTGTTGGGCCTGGGGGACGTTAGACAGACAGATGGCCGCAGTCTGGAACAAGCCTGACAGGTGGCAATTGAGACACGGGTTGGAGGACGTTACAGAGATAGAGGTTTGCAGGAAATGAAGGAATTTACAGGTGTAAGGAGAGCACCAGAGGCTGGTTCATATTGCAGGGACAGGGTGGGATGATGTACTACAGAGCATCATACAGACAGGTTTAAGGAGCAGAAAAAAGTAACGGAGATAGGGAAGATTTCAATGTTTTAAGAGGTGTGAGCATGTGGGACAAGGTTACAGAGATGGGGTGGCTGTAAGGATTGGAGGAGCACACAAAGGTGGGGCCACTGAAAGATATGACATTTCAGAAATAAGGATAATTCCAGCAGCTAACGGAAGTTACAAAGATCGGCGAAGGATATCGGGCTGCAGGATGGAGCAGATTGTGAGAGGTTTGAGAGATCAGGAGGATACTGTGGTCTGAGGAAGTTCCAGTGATAGGACGCTGTGTAAGTTACACACACAGGGAGGATAGTAGGGACCGGAACTGGTTCTGGAGACACGCCGTGTTACATGGAAACCTACGAAAGAGGGCCAGGTGTAGGCTATTCAGCCCCATGGGCCTGTTCTGCTATTCAATAATATCACAATTGATCATTCAGCTGTTCCCTGTTCCCAATTTCTCCCCATACGGAGACTGTCATGACTGGAGCAATTTACAATGAAAGGGAGCTTTGGAACGGCTGGGAGAAGTTACAGATAAGGAGTGCTGTGGTGTCCTGTCGAGGTTAAAGAGACCGGGAGAGTCATGCAGTCTGGAGAAGATTACGACAATATACATCAATAGTGAGGGGTTGGGGCATTAAACAGTTATGAATGTAGGGAGGCTCCTCGTGAATGGAAGAGATTACATAGATGCTGATGGCGCAAGGGACAGGATTTTTTTCACAGATAAGGAGAGTGGATGGAGTTGATGAAGGTTACAAGGATGGGGAAGGTTTAAGGAGTGAAAGCAAATACATAGGATGGACGGCTGTTTGATAGGAGGAGCTACAGGGAGAGGGCCATTTCTTAGTTTTCTGCCTTGGTTATCTACCCTGCATTCCTTAGGCATTTCAGTATCTGGGTGATCTGTCGGGGTGTACAGCGATAGGGAAGATTCTGTCTCCTTGAGAACGTTACACTGATACAGACAATGTTCGGGATTGAAGAAACTGACAGAGCCAGTAAGTGTTCTACGGACTAGAGATGGTTCCGAGCAGAGGAAGGATTAGAGGGTCTGGAAGGGATTACAGACAAAGGGAGGGTTATAGACTGGGGAAGAGGTTACAGAGATGGTCAGTGCTGCAGGGATGGCGGTAATTGATTGTGACCAATTGGCATTATTTATATAGAGAGGATCTGTGGTGGCTACAGTCCAAGAGAGATTTGTGCAGGCAATATGAGTTTACAGAGACAGGAATGTTTCTCGGGCTAGAGGAGGTAACAGTGAAGGGGAATGCTATAACGAATTGAGAATGTAACATTCACAGGGAGAATTTCAGTGGCAAGAAGAGGTGACAATCATATTGCCCTTTGTTTGGACAGAAGGTTACATTGGCCAGAAGCACTTTGCAGACTGAGGGGCTTTACAGAGAGTGGTGAATCTGAGCTGGAGGATATTACAGAGACATGGTGGACTGTAAGTAGTGGACAAGATGACAAATCTCAACATTACTATTGTGACTTGAGGAGGAGGACGATACTGTGATTGGACATGTGATCAAGAATGGAGCAATTTGCAAAGATGGGAAGGGTGGTCAAAATTGGCATAGATTTAAAATTTTCAGAGGGATCTTAGGGAGGACTGGAGGTGACAGAGATACCAAATGTTCGAGGAGTTAGAAGGATTCAACGCACTGACACAGATGAGTTGGAACAAAGGGTCTGTAAACTTGCTGTATGACTGACTGTTGGAGAGGCAACATGGAATGGAAACAACCCACACTTCAATACCACCCTCTTGAGAGAAGCCCATTTTTAGATCTGCTGCACTGATCCTCACTAAGACAGCACAGGCCTGGATTGAGAATTATGATTTACCGATTATGATTTTATGATTTATGAATTACTTCCTGTGCTGCCCACAGAAGATTCAGTACAACAGAGCTGAAAGTAGGGTGGTGAAGTTTTTGAGAAGATTTCCAGCTCAGGCTGTGTTTGACGTTTTAGACTTGCTCGCCGAGACAGTGTGTTTGATTGCAGATGTTTCCTCACCTTGCTAGGTAACATCGTCAGTGTGCCTCCAGTGAAGGGCTGGTGTTCTGTCCCACTTGTTATTTATATGTCTCAGTTTGCTGGGGTGGTTGGCATCTCTTCTGATTTTGTCTATCAAAGGTTTGGATATTGGGCCCAGATCAATGTATTTGTTGATGGAGTTCCGGTTGGAATACCAGGCTTCCAGGAATTTTCTAGCATGTCTCTGTTTGCTTTGTACTGTTATGGATATGTTGTCCCAGTCATGCTGGTGTCCTTCTTTGTGTGCACTGAAATCAGTGAGAACTGATTGTGTCTCTTGGTGGCTAGTTGGCAATTGTACATCCTTGTTGTCAGTTTTCATCCACTTTGGTCTGCGAACTGTTTCTCACTGTCCCTGCATGGTATTTTGTATTGGTTCTGGGTATTGGATCCCATACATTCGCCAATAGCAGTCATAGGTGGTTGTTGGTTTGTGTGCTGTCCTGATACATTGGGGCCAGCATAGTCTTGTGGTAATCTCTGATAGGTCTCTGATTTGCGGGAGGATGACTGATGTGCCTGGCTGTATTGTGCCTTATTGTTGTAGTCTGTTATAGCAGATTGTGCTTTTGGGTATCCATTCCCTTTAAAAACTCTGTATAAGTACTCCACGTCTGCTATGAGCAGTTCCAGGTTGCTGCAGTGTGTTGTGGCTCTTTTGAATAATGCCCTGATGCACCTCCGTTTACGGGTGCTGTTGGATAGTTGCTGGTGTGATAAAGTGCTGTATACATTCTGTATACACTGTTCTGGAGTTCCCTGTTGCTCTTACGTTCCGCCATAGCTGAGGAATGGTTCCTGTCCTCTTCTTCTTTTATAAATTTTCTTCTGTTGAGTATATTGTTTATCTGTCAGTGCGTTTCCTCTGGTCTTGTGCTTGTGATAATCATGAAGGTGTCATCTGCATAGGGGACCCAGTGTTTGGGTTGGATTGTGTGGAGCGTTTTCCATTCTAATCTTTGTATTACCACTTCTGCTATCAGTCCTGATATCCGGGATCCCATTGGCTTTCCGTTGATTTGTTTGAATATCTGGATTGTGTGGCACATATCCAGCATTTTCAGGGTGCTGTCCTTGTTGACTCTTTTGGTGTCTTGGAGCGTCTGCCATCCTGGTTCATCCAACAGTGTAGCCATTGTCTCTGGCTCGGTCAGTGCTTATGAATGGAAATAGTGCTGTTATGTCAAATGATATCATCATCTCGTCCTCTTCTATCCTAGGGTCCTTGACAATGTTGAGGAATTCTTGGGAGCAGTGAATTGAATGAGTAGTGTTCTCCATGAAGTATTTCAGCTTCCGTTATCGTTCTTTGCCGAGCCTTTCTGTTGGTCTGCCTGCTACTGTCTTGGTGAGCAAGTCTAGAACATCAGCAGGGTGGTGCTTGAATCTGGGGTCTTTCTGTGCTGTGTGCCCTCTTCAGCACTGCAACTTCGTCATATCTTATGGGTCGAGGTTTCAAGCCATCTGCTCTGTTCACTGTGAATACCTTACCTGATCTAATGAATGCTCCAGCTCTCCCTGTCGTTGTGTCTCGAGCTGACCAGTTGACTTTAATGTGGTGATGGATGAAACTGGAGTTTGGAATTCTGCTGAGTCAGCATCTTTGAGTAGCTACCAAACACAGAAACATAAACAGACTGAGAAATTAGACTGGCACAGTGAGGATTACAGATACGGAATGGGACTGAGTACCGCAGAGATCTGGACATTCCCAGTTTCCATCTTTGGCCTCTGCTGCCACATCTCTCTGGAGGGGAGAATTCTGTTGGCTGAGGATCTCATAGTAGCTGCAAAAGCTGCACTCAAAGGCAACAAATAGATCCATACTGTGACAGTTACTGCATGAGGAGATACTGGGTGATATCACCAGGAATGTGTCAGGATCACACAATGGTCAGGAAAAAGAGGTTTTAATTCCTGATGCACTGGTATCAGTACTGAGGGATACACAAGCTACGAGAGGGACAGGCAATGGCCTTGTGTTACTTGCAGTAGATTATTAATCCACAAATTAATGACAATGTTAGAAATACCCATCTGACTCCATAATATCCTTCAGGGAAGGACATCTGCTACGCTCACCTGGTCTGGCCGACATGAGACTCCTGACCCAGAGCAATATGCCTGACACCCAACTCCATCTGAAATGGCCCAGCAAGGCACTCAGCTCAAAGGCAGCTTAGGTGGTAAATAAATGGTGGCCAGCTTGAGGCAGGCACATCCGATGAGTGAATAAGTTATGACAGGAACTGTGCTAGGACCAGTGTCCTGGCCAATCACATCGGTAGGTTTATGGACATGGCTTTAAATTGACTGTGAGGGTGCAAGGAAGGCGTTCAGGTGAAATAAGTTTTCCATATCCAAACAGAAAAGGAGAAACATTGGAGCAGCTTGGCGATGTGGCTGACGACAAGCAGGAAGGAGCAGGAAGAGTTTCACTAAAACTGTATGTCTTGTGAATAGGTGTGTGACAGGAAATTGTGGTAATAAGTAATTTATAGCACTTGTTTTCAAAGGACAAATACCTGCAATGAGATACATGGACTTGTATCACAGAGATTAGTGAGATTTAGACACCAGAGAGACATAGTTGCAGGGCGAACATAAGGTGGATATTATATAGAATATAGAACATAGAACATTACAGTACAGTACTGGCCCTCGGCCCTCGATGTTGTGCCGACATGTCTTACCAATCTGAATTATTCAACAATACACAAACATGCGGAAATTCAAGCAGAATGGGAAAGCAGGATGGGTAACCCTGACAGAAATGGATAAGAAAAGCATTACAGAGAAAGCGTCTGGCCTCAGATTATGGAGTAGAATCAACAATTCATTGCTCATCACGACATGAAACATGAATTCATTGGAATTTGGAACAAAGGCACTGTGATAATTTTGGGAGACGTCAATCTTCATACAATCTGGGACAATCACACTGGCGATAGTGACATTCAAAGAGGAATTTGGAGTCTTTATTTCAGTGTTTCTTCGAATAACATGTTGTGCAACAGGCTAGGGACTTAACTATCTCGGATCGACAGTTGTGTAATGAAGCTAAATGAATGAGTAATGTCACATGAAGAGATCCTCTGAGAAATTGTTGTAAAGTAGAATTCAAAGGTATTATGAAGTTTTAAGGTGACCACACAAATTGCAAACAACAATCAGAAACATAAACACGCCCAATTACAGGAGTTTGAGAGGGGAACTACCAAGGTGAACAGACTGAAATAACTGGCTGTAAATGGACAGCAGAAACTATTTGAAAGAACAGTGTGAAACATTCAACAAAAGGGCATTCAATTGGAACTGACAAAACCTCAGCAATAAATTCCCATTCTGTCTAACTCGGGTCATAACGTATCATATTTAATTAAGAAATGCTGAGAAGTCAACCCAAATACAAGCTAACACTTCTGAAAGAAATAATGTGCTTCGGAAAATGACAACGGGCTATCAATACATGGAAGTAGGTGTTAAAGAGATTGCAGGTCGTCTCCTTGCAAGAGGATCGTAGTTGCAAGAGGAAACATTGTTGGGGTTCAATGAGATGATATCAACAGGGAGAATTGAAGGTGGTGAGAGTGTTACGGAGTGGCAAGGGCCTGAATGACGTTACAAAGTCAATATGAATTACTTCAGTGTTTTCAGAGTGTGAGGAGGGAAATACGTCCTTTTATTTCTTCATTCGTGGGATGAGGTGTCATTGGATTGACCAGCATTCAGTGCCTATTCCTGATTGCATTGGGCAAGTGATAAGGGTCAGTTAAGATTCAGACATTTTGTTCTGGGTCTGGAGTCACAGGTCGGCCAGGCATGGTCGGATTTCTTTCCCTAAAGAACATGTGTGAAGAAGTTGGGATTTTTTTTAAGCTGATGATCAACAATGGACACATCATTACAGATTTTTTTTTATTGACTTCTAATTCCGCTATCTGCCACAGTGGAATTTGAAAAAAAAACATTGGATTTACAATTTCCACAGTTCAGTGGAATGACTCAGAGCCGGCTGGCCATTGGCAGTGTACTGAGCAGGGGTAAAGAAGGGGTGGCTTGGTGACGGGATACCGGCCTTTGCGCAGTTATTTCACATGTACACTGACAAAAGCACTTTGCAACACAGGATTGATCAACTGCATTTCACAGGTTGGTAACAACTCCTCACACAGGACTGAGCATATGCAGTCGGCACATAAACAATAGCAAACAATCACAGTACACGGAACATTTAAAAAAACGACTCATTCCACTCAGGAAACTGACTGTTCGGTCTCCAATTTAAAAAAAAAATCATTTCACACTTAAACAACAGCTGGCAGTCCACAGAAAGAAAATAATCACTCACAAGTCAACATGCAGAGACCTGGCTACTGACAATCTGCAAGAAAATGAAGTACAGTTCTGTATAAAGAACTGGCCATTCCTTCATCACAGGATGAAATAAACGTTCTCAAACACTGGACTGAAATTTTCCAATGAAAAGGAGTTTTAAAAACAACAGCATCCCACAGAATACATGCTGCCCATCTGCAGTGCACAGGTCAGCACTGTGATGGAATACTCTCCATTTGCCAGGGTGAATGCAGCTCCAATAATACTCTCTAAGCTTGGCACTATCCAGCAAAAAAGCAGCCTCTGTTTGGAGTGACATTTTCTCACTTCACGTGTAACACACCGAGACAGCAGTGTCCACAGTCTGCAAGGATCACCATCAGCAGCATTCACAACCCCACAAATAAACTGGAAGGAAAATAGCAGCAGGTGTATGACAGCAGCAGCATTATCAAGGTCCCATCCAAGCCACGCTCCTTCTTAACAGCACTGTGGCTCTCCACCCTCCCAAAGGATTGCAGTAGGTCAAGTGAGGTAGCTCACAAAATAAAAAACAGAAGTTGCTGGAAAAAGTCAACATCTGTGAAGAGAAGCCAAAGCTCACATTGCTCAGAACTACCACCACCTTCTCCAGGCAATTCGAGATGGGAAGTAAACGATGCCACATCACATGAATGACCAGGCAACGAAACTCAGAGACGATTCATGTCCCCTTTTATCCTCTTTGCATTCTCTGTGCAAATCACAGTCCCATCTGTGGTTATGCCATGAACACACATGGAACATTATGTTTGATCTGTACATCTCATTCACCAAGATAGATTGTGAGTAGCTGGAGCCCAAGCATGAATCCTTCCTCCAACTCACAAAGTACTGCCTGCAAACTCACAAATCAACAATTTATTAGCATGTGCTTTTCTGTGTTTTGAACAATTCTCAACACATGCCACCACATCATCTCCAAGACCATGTGGTCCAATTTGTTCATATGTTTCTTCAGTGGGAACCTGTTAAAATCCGTCTGAAATGTCAAATAAAGGTTTCTCCTACCGTCAATTTTTGGGGGATATGTATAATAACTCCACGTTCGAATGTCATTATGGAAATTGATAATTTAGTATGAAGCTAAGTGTCTAAATTTGAGGAATTCCACTTACCATTAGATTACCTTTACCACTAGGCATTTATCACTATCATTAGTCAGGACCTGGCACATATAGACTGGGAGAGGAACTACTTGCAGTTGAGTTTTTTCGGAAAGTGGGACAGTTGTAAAGTGGTACGATGAGAATCCAGGATATAATAACAAGGTGTAGAGTTGGATGAACGCAATAGGCCAGGCAGCAGAGGAGCAGGTGAGCTGATGTTTCAGGTCTGGTCCTTCTTCAGAAATCGGGGAGAGGAACAGGACTCAGAAATAAATAACGGGGGTAGGAGGTGATGGAATTTGGATAAAAAGCAGATTGGTGGAGAGAAGATAGACAGGTCAAGGACGCTGGTATGAGCTTCACTGGTTTTGGGATGAGGTTAGAGATGGGGAGATTTTGAAGCTTACAAAGTCCACATTGAGACCATTGGGCTGTAGATTTCCCAAGCAAAATATGAGGTGCTGTTCCTGCTGCCTTCAGGTGGCATCGATGTGGTACAGGATGATGAGGATCTCCAACATGTTAAGATCAATAAGGAGCAAGAATTAAATGCTTCAGGCGTACTGGTGGATAATTTACCAGCACCCAATGTAATTTATCCCAGGCAAACAGAAGAGGCAAGGAAGGAGATTGTGGAGGCAGATATATTTAATCGCGTAGTGGCCACAGGTGCAGTGCTGAATGACTGGATCATAGTTAATGTGATTCCTTTGTTCAAGATGGGCAGCAAAGATTGGCCAGGCAATTGCAGAAGACATAGCCTGAAATCAGCAGGAGCGAAATTATTGGAATAAATTCTGAGGGAAAGGACAAATCAGCACTTGCAAAGGAAGGAATTGATGAGGATAATCAGCACGGATTTGGGAATGAGAGATTCTACTTGATGAATTCAGTGGAAACTATTTTTGCAGTGATGAGAAATAAGAGTGGGTGATCATTTTGATATAATTGGACAACAGGCATCCAACAGTCGGTGAGAAATTGAGGAGCAAATATGTTGAGAGATCTTAGATAGACATCAGAATAGTAGGGGTGAAATGGTGAGGGATTATAAGTTTCAAACGGAGACTGATACTGCCTCGTGTTCAGCACTTTGATGGGAGAAATTTGTCAAGTGTGTTAAAGAAAACTCCCACAAACAATATGTAGATAGCCCAACTGAAGAAGGGGCAAAACCTGATCTCCACTTGCTAAAAAACGTCGGCAGATACTGAGATAATGGGAACAGCAGATGCTGGAGAATCCAAAATAACAAAGTGTGAAGCTGGATGGGTGTGATGAAGGGTCTAGGCCCGAAACGTCAGCTTTTGTGCTCCTGAGATGCTGCTTGGCCTGCTGTGTTCATCCAGCCTCACATTTTATTATCATTACATTATCCATTGTGCTACCCCGGACAAAGCTTAAGAAAGCGAGCCAGGTTTGTTTGAAACCAAGAACATTAGGTTTCTAAAGATGCCCATGCAGGAATACAGTCAGTTCCTTGTCTTGTCGTTTACTCACAAGAACATTTGTGGAAAATGCCTGATCATATGTGTATTGGAATATACCCCCACTCCCATCCCACAAACAAATCGTTTATTTCCCATGGTGCCTGTTTGGAGGTTCGAAAGTAATTCCTGGATCCGTCCTGTGACACAGCCCGGGATCAACCTCCCCAGTTCAGATCAGAATGTATCAACGAGAATGTCAAGAAAAGAGACGCTGAAAAAATAAAGCGGAGAAGGGCAGGATGAGGGAGAAAAGTACAGACAAACAGGTGGAGACTTATAAAAGGCATTTGGAGACACGCGGAGAGAGCGGGGAGAAAAGATGGAGAAAGTGTGGGGCCTTTCCACCTATTTTTTTCATCATAATTTCTCGTTGGAGTGTGATCACTTGCCTTAATTCTGCACAGCAGTGCACCTGTCAACTGTGAGCTTGTGGTGCAATGGAAGCGAGTGTGACTCCAGTTCAGAAGGTTGTGTTTTCAAATCATGTCAGGCTTATGGCCTCTTGGCTCAATAAAGTGTTTCTCCTTTATATGCAAGCAGAGCTTGTTGTTTCAGAGTGCTGCTTGGCAGTGTTTCTCCTATTTAGTGGCTGTTCAATTACATGTGGTACTTCCCTGTTAGCTTTATATTGGGAACACTGCTGCAGGGATGTTGTTTGCCCAAACACAAAGTTTTCATCGTGGAGCTTAAACACACAACTGCCTCACTCTGGGCAGATGCTTCATTCAGTCAGTAACAATGCTGTGCTGCTAACATTATACAGATATTTTCTCACTTAATTTGTAAACACACAACTCTACGTTTCAATCTATCAGGATAATTCAGCTCCTCTTGTTAAAGCAGATGACAGTGAGTTCAGGAAGAAATGTTTCCAATCAACAATTCTTTTTTGCAGCTGGAATGATGCTTATTGAACAGCAGGGGAGGAAACTGTAGTTCCACAGCCCCTCTTCACATTCACGGTGAGGTTGATTTTTATAGACTGTTTCAGTAAAATCCAATGGTTCAGGTCCAATGCTGGTTGGTGCTGTCCACTCCCTGAATGTTGTGTGAGTTACAGCCAAGGTCTCCAGGAAATATATATCATGTGGATGTATTACCAGGACAACTGAACGATGCATCTAAAGTCAGGAACCTGAAAATCGCCTAATTTTGTAATACAAGAAATAGGACGCACTGAAAATGCATCGGATCTTCACGCTGTCCCTGAACACTCTGTGATCAGCAGAATCCAAGTGAGAATGATCTTTTTGCCAAGATTACAGCAGAGAACTGAGAGGACTCCTCCTGAAGGTTATCAAAGACACTGAAGTTTTCTTCTTTCTGTGTGACATGTTTTATTTTGATCAAAGAAATGTTTATTCTCAGATGGGGAGAGACAGAATTGTGAGTCTTCCCAGCGTTTTCTAAGTTCAAAGGCACAACTCTGTGAAAAGAGCAAAAGTGAAAGCCTGTGACAGACTGAGAGGCACATATAATTCACTGACACAAGGAATAAGGAACAGGGCAGAAGAAATGCTGATGAACCAACTTTTACTGTTAAGTTGTAGCTTCTTTAATATTCTTGTCGTTCGGAAGGAACTTTCTCCACTGTAACCTTGGTTTAAAATTCAGACCGAGAATGACTCCGTTTTGCTGTTGTCTGAGAAGTCACAGTGGGCAGGGCTTCTTAACCAAGACAAACCAGATGGTTGAGAGTTTGTGCGGTGGTGCTGGCAGTCAGTCTTACTAGAATGACTGTCAATGCAGTTGACGAATCCAAAATATCATCAGTGGAAAATGCAGAGGGAATAGAGTGAAAGGGCCATGATTAGCTACAAGGCATGACAGCTTGAAACTAAGACTATAATTTTATCTCAGTCCACCCTGCAACAATGTTGGACCTATCGATTAAATAAGACCATGGGGAAAATGATGGCGGAGCAGTAGGAGTAAATTAAGGGCAGAAATATTCGACCTAGCGAGTCTGCTTCACCTTTCAATGATAATCTTCAATTCCATCCTGCTGCCTGACCTGGGTAACGCTTGACCATCTTACTGATTAGACATATGTCCAGCTCAGTTTGACAAAACCCAACAATGCAGCTTCAACAGCCATCTGCGGGAAAGAATTCCACAAGGTCACTGGCTCCTGAACGAAGAAATTACTCCTCATTTTTGAATTAAATGGGCTAAACCTTATTCGGATATGATGTCCTATATTCCTCCTCTCGTGCTTGGGGAAACTATTTGTCCATGTCTCCGCTGTCACAGCCCCTAAGATTATTGAAAGTTAATAAATGCTGTTAGATGATTATAAACTCCAGTCAGCCTCCTGTGTCCCAAGGAGAACAGTCCCAGCCTAACCAGACATTCTGCAAAGTTTCGTCTTATCCAGTCCTGGCAAATTTCTTGTAAATCTCCGCTGCAACCTGCAGAGTTCTTGAATATTTTTGAGGCAGATAGAGAGATATTGTGCGAAGCAAAGGATATCAAGTTATCCAGGAATTGACTGGAATAGGGATTTAGGATTAACATCCGACTGACCCTGCATATATAGAATGTTAGGACACTGTATTTCTCGAATTTTGGGGCTGGGGAACTGGGATGATATGATCGTCTGCAGCAGTGGTTAATTCCCTGAATGAGGGAACTGCTGATGCAACCAATGTAAAACTCTATTGCCATTTGAGAAATACATCTGAGATCGTAGCATCGAAGAATTATATTATTTCCACTGGAATATTATGTACATTTGCCAACTGAATATCACGAAAATTGTTTTCATTTTGAAACATAAAAATATGATACAGCCACTTAGCCCATTGAACCTGCTTCGCTGCTGAATGAAATCATGTACAACCTCCTACTTCACGGCCATTTTACTCCACTTTCTCATGAGTTCTAAATGTTTTTAATGCATAGGAATCTATTCATCGCAGTTTTGTACAGTCTGAATGCTGAACATTGGCTTCCACTCATTTCAGTCACCTATTTGGAAACAATTTCTGTTGTATTTCTGGTGCTGCTCCTGGTATGCCCTCCAGCACTGTGCTTGTTGTACATTTCCTACAATTAATTAATACAGAGATAAATAATTGCTTCACCATGACTGACCATTCTGGAACTACAGAAATCACATCTTTCCAACTTGAAAAATACATATTAATCCCGATTCTATATTTTCTGTTAGTTAAACAACAGGCAGCCTATGCTCACTTAAACCTAACAGCGGAATCTCTTACCTTGTCAATAACGTCTAATATGGTTCGTGGTTGAGTAGCTACTAGAAATTCAAATTCATTTCATCTACCACTTGTCTTTATAAACTATGCTTGTTATATAGAAGATAGAACATAGAACATAGAACAGTACAGCACAGAACAGGCCCTTCAGCCCACAATGTTGTGCCGGCCATTGATCCTCATGTATGCACCCTCAAAATTCTGTGACCATATACATGTCCAGCAGTCTCTTAAATGACCCCAATGACCTTGCTTCCACAACTGCTGCTGGCAACGCATTCCATGCTCTCACAACTCTCTGCGTAAAGAACCTGCCTCTGACATCCCCTCTATACTTTCCACCAACCAGCTTAAAACTATGACCGCTAGGTTTAGCCATTTCTGCCTTGGGAAATAGTCTCTGGCTATCAACTCTATCTATGCCACTCATTATCTTGTATACCTCAATTAGGTCCCCTCTCCTCCTCCTTTTCTCAAATGAAAAGAGACCGAGCTCAGTCAACCTCTCTTCATAAGATAAGCCCTCCAGTCCAGGCAGCATCCTGGTAAACCTCCTCTGAACCCTCTCCAAAGCATCCACATCTTTCCTATAATAGGGCGCCCAGAACTGGACGCAGTATTCCAAGTGCGGTCTAACCAAAGTTTTATAGAGCTGCAACAAGATCTCACGACTCTTAAACTCAATCCCCCTGTTAATGAAAGCCAAAACACGATATGCTTTCTTAACAACCCTGTCTACTTGGGTGGACATTTTAAGGGATCTATGTATCTGCACACCAAGATCCTTCTGTTCCTCCACGCTGCCAAGAATCCTATCCTTAATCCTGTACTCAGCTTTCAAATTCGACCTTCCAAAATGCATCACCTCGCATTTATCCAGGTTGAACTCCATCTGCCACCTCTCAGCCCATCTCTGCATCCTGTCAATATCCCGCTGCAGCCTACAACAGCCCTCTACACTGTCAACGACACCTCCGACCTTTGTGTCGTCTGCAAACTTGCTGACCCATCCTTCAATCCCCTCATCCAAGTCATTAATAAAAATTACAAACAGTAGAGGCCCAAGGACAGAGCCCTGTGGAACTCCACTCACCACTGACTTCCAGGCAGAATGTTTTCCTTCTACTACCACTCGCTGTCTTCTGTTGGCCAGCCAATTCTGTATCCAAGCAGCTAAGTTCCCCTGTATCCCATTCCTCCTGACCTTCTGAATGAGCCTACCATGGGGAACCATATCAAATGCCTTACTGAAGTCCATATACACCACATCCACAGCTCGACCCTCATCAACGTTTCTAGTCACATCCTCAAAAAACTCGATAAGGTTTGTAAGGCATGACCTACCCCTCACAAAGCCGTGTTGACTGTATTTGATCAAGCCATGCTCTTAAAGATGGTCATATATCTTATCCCTCAGAATCCTTTCTAACACCTTGCAGACGACAGACGTGAGATTTACCGGTCTATAATTGCCGGGGATTTCCCTATTTCCTTTCTTGAAGAGAGGAATTACATTTGCCTCTCTCCAGTCCTCAGGTACGACTCCAGTGGAGAGCGAGGATGCAAAGACCTTCGCAAGTGGCGAAGCAATTGCATTTCTCGCTTCCCAAAGCAGCCGAGGACAAATCTGGTCCGGGCCTGGCGACTTGTCAATCTTAATGTTTGACAAAATTTTCAGCACATCAGCTTCCTCTATCTCTATCCATTCCAGCATGCACACCTGCTCTTCAAAGGTTTCATTCACTACAAAGTTCGTTTCTTTCGTCAAGACAGGAGCAAAAAACTCATTTAGGGCTTCCCCTACCTCCTCAGGCTCCACACACAAGTTCCCTATGCTATCCCTGATTGGCCCTCCTCTTTCTTTGATCATTCTCTTATTCCTCACGTAAGTGTAAAATGCCTTTGTGTTTTCCCGGATTCCTTCTGCCCAGCCTTTCTCGTGACCCCTCCTGGCTCTCCTCAGACCATTTTTGAGCTCCTTCCTTGCCTGCGTGTAATCCTCTCTAGCTGAACTTGACCCTAGCTTCCTCCACCTTATGTAAGCTACCTTCTTCCTTTTCACAAGAAGCTCCACCGCTCTCGTCATCCAAGGTTCCTTAATCTTACCCCTTCTTGCCTGTCTCAGAGGGACATATTTACTCATCACTCCCAACAACTGTTCCTTAAACAGTCTCCACATGTCTATAGTTCCCTTACCATGGAACAACTGCTCCCAGTCCATGCTTCCTAACTCATGTCTAATCGCATCATAGTTTCCTCTTCCCCAATTAAATATCCTCCCATTTTGCCTAATCCTCTCCTTCTCCATAGCTATGTAGAATGTGAGGCAGTTATGGTCACTATCACCAAAATGCTCTCCCACCACAAGATCTGATACCTGCCCCGGCTCGTTTCCGAGCACCAAGTCTAGAATGGCCTCTCCCCTCGTCGGCCTGTCAACGTACTGCGTTAGGAAACCCTCCTGAACACACCTTACAAAAACAGCTCCATACAAATCTTCTGCTCGAAGGAGGTTCCAATCAATATTAGGAAAGTTAAAGTCACCCATTACAACAACCCTACTGCGTCCACACTTTTCCAAAATCTGTCGACCTATGCTTTCTTCAATCTCCCTGCTGCTATTGGGGGGCCTGTAGTAAACCACTAACGAGGTGACTACTCCCTTGCTGTTCCTAATTTCCACCCATACTGACTCAGTAGGCAGATCTTCCTCGACAATGGAAGCTTCTGTAGCTGTGATACCCTCTCTGATTAGTAGTGCTACACCCCCTCCTCTTTTTCCCCCCTCCCTATTCTTTTTAAATGTTCTAAACCCTGGAAGATCCAGCAACCATTCCTGCCCCTGAGAAACCCATGTCGCTGTTATGGCCACAACATCATAGCACCAGGTACTGATCCATGCTCTAAGTTCATCACTTTTATTCCTGATACTCCTTGCATTAAAGCAAACACACTTTAACCGATCCCTTGGTTCCTTCCCAGGAAAATCCTTCCCACTAGCTGGTCTACCTCTTGCTACTGCCTCACCTGCAACAACGCTCACCTCTGGTATACAGCTCAGGTTCCCACCCCCCTGCCATACTAGTTTACACCCTCTCGAACTACTCGAGCAAACCTTCTACCCAGGACATTGGTCCCCTTCCAGTTCAGATGCAACCCGTCCTTCTTGTACAGGTCCCACCTTCCCCAGAAGGCATCCCAATTATCAACATATCTGAAGCCCTCCCTCCTACACCAGCTGCGTAGCCACGTGTTCAGCTGCGCCTGCTCCCTGTTCCTCACCTCGCTATCTCGTGGCACCGGTAGTAACCCAGAGAACACTACTCTGTTCGTCCTGCTCTGCAGCTTCCATCCTAACTCCCTGAAATCACTTTTTATATCCTCAATCCTATTTCTGGCTATATCATTTGTGCCAATATGTAACACGATTTCTGACTGTTCGCCCTCCCCTTTTAGAACCTTATACACTCGATCGGAGACATCCCGGACCCTGGCACCAGGGAGGCAACATACCTTCCGGGAATCCCGATCTTGCCCACAAAATCTCCTGTCGATTCCCCTAACTATCGAGTCCCCTACCACGAGTACTTTTCTATTCTGCCCCCTTCCCTTCTTTGCCACAGTGTCACGCTCAGTGCCAGAGAACTGACTACTATGGCTTTCCTCTGGTAGGTCATCCCCCTCAGCAGTATCCAAAACGGTATACTTATTGCTGAGGGGAATGCCCACAGGGGATCTCTGCACTGTCTGTCTGTCCCCTTTCCTCCCCCTAACTGTAACCCATCTATCCTCGTCCTGAGCCTTAGGAGTGACCACCTCCCGATAACTCCTCTCAATTACCCCCTCTGCCTCCCGAATGATCCGTAGTTCATCCAGCTCCAGCTCCATTTCCCTAACACGGTTTTCAAGGAGCTGTAGTTGGGTGCACTTCCCGCAGATGTTGCCAGCGGAGATGTGTGCCACATCTCCCAACCGCCACATTCTGCAGGAGGAGCAAGCAACTGCCCTAGCATCCATACCCCACTTATCTGAACACCCACTCAATACTAAAGTAGAAAGCTTACGTCAAGTAATAATAACAAATTAATAACAAACTTATATCACCAAAGAAGTCTGGCAAAATTCCCATGTCTCCACAATGAAAGTCCCAGGTATACTTTTGGAAACGTAAAACTGAGAGAGGTTGTTTGCCATTCGAAGAGAGGCAGTTTGAAGTTTGCATTCACTAACAGCCGACTTTTAGAGATCGTGCAAGCTCCTGCTAACTGATCTCTGAGATGCAATCCGTCAGTGTGTTCAAATATTAAACAACAGGGTGATAGTTTAAGGGCACCCAGGCAAGAGTGATTGCTGTTTTCACGTCACCACTACTGTATGTTACACAGTCCTGGATTTTTAATGCGGTTCAGGAAGTGTTCCCCAAATGAAAATCTTATCCAGTGAGTAACGGCAAAAATGTTTCCATGTTGCTGTCACAGCTGACGTAAAGAGCTGCAGATTTTGGGAATCTCAAAGAGAAACAAAAACTGCTGGAGAAACTCAACAGGATTGGAAGTATCTGTGGGTTAAAACAGAGTTCTGAAATGTTAATTCTGATTCTCTGCCAGATCTGCTGAGCCTTTCCTGAAAATTATGGTTTTGTTTTTAAATGAATGTTTCTCCCATCTATTGGGATGAAACAACCAGACGCGGCAGGTACCGAATTTAACTCTTTAGAAATCTGAGAAGTGGTTGGATTCAAACAAACCTTGTAATGACTCACGCTCCCTCAGCTTCACAGGGAGAAAGGCGAGCAGCTGCTGTATATCTGCAATTGTAGGGGAGTGGTTAAGGAGATGAACTTGAAATGCGTTGGGGTGTCTCTGCACAGCTTGGCATCTTGTCGACTAAGATTGAGAGTCGAAAGCAAATAAGAAGGGATTTCATTCCCTGTCTTCATGAGAGAAATCACAGAAGGTGTGGAATAGGCATTTCACCCAGGTCATCAATGGTTGGTATACGCACCTCTTTGCCTTTTAGAGTGAAACAAGCAGAAACCCTCCCACGTGTTAAGATACATTTCGATGTACACTTGCATTGCTAACCTTGGTGAGGCCAGAAGCCAAGTGCTGGAACAGGGACTGTCAGGAGCGTGAGTTTAACTGGTGCAGACTTGGTGGATTGATAGGTCTTTTTCTGAGCTGGAGACCTGGTGTAAAGGACCTAGTGGCGTCATCTACTGTACCATAAGAAGCAGCAATAATGAAGAATAAAAACACACAGAAAAATTCAAACACCAGAGCGGAGAGGGAATAATTACGCAGATAACACATCAAAAGCAATGTTAGAACAAGAAGCGAAAACGATAGCAGCTGTGAGACAGCATGAAGTCAGAGATAATGAATGGAAAATTTTAAATTTGCAAGCAATTGCCAGTTCAGAAGAAAAAGTGGAATGAATAAAAGACAGGCAATGTTAGGATCAGGCAATATTTGGAGAAAAGGAGGCGAAGTGGTAGAGCCCACATTCTGCCAGTACGCATTATGCAATGTTCAGCTGGATTAGCACACATAGGTAGAAATAAAATGATGTAGGTTATATCTAATTGCTGCTGGTGGAAAAGAATGGGAAGAGGCAAAGATAACAAAGTGTGGAGCTGGATGAACACAGCAGGCCAAGCAGCATCTCAGGGGCACAAAAGCTGACGTTTCAGGCCTAGACCCTTCATCAGAGAGGGGGTTGGGGACAGCGAACTGGAATAAATAGCGAGAGAGCGGGAGGCGGACCAAAGATAGAGAGAAAACAAGATAGGTAGAGAGGAGAGTATAGGTGAGGAGGTAGAGAGGGGATAGGTCAGTCCAGGGATGATGGATAGGTCAAGGAGGTGAGATGAGGTGGTCGGTAGGAAATGGAGGTGCGGCTTAGGTTGGAGGAAGGGATGGGTGAGTGGAAGAACAGGTTAGGGAAGCAGAGACAGGCTACGGTGGTTTTGGGATGCAGTGGGGGGAGGAGAAGAATTGGGCTGGTTTTGGGATGCAGTGGGGGAAGGGGAGATTTTGAAGCTTGTGAAGTGCACATTGATACCATTGGGCTGTAGGGTTCCCAAACGGAATATGAGTTGCTGTTCCTGCAACGTTCGGGTGGCATCATTGTGGCACTGCCGGAGGCCTATGATGGACATGTCATCTGAGGAATGGGAGGGGGAGTTGAAATGGTTCGCGACTGGGTGGTGCAGTTGTTTGTTGTGAACCGAAGGGAGGTGTTCTGCAAAGCGGCCCCCAAGCCTCCGCTTGGTTTCCCCAATGTAGAGGGAGCCACACCGGGTGCAATGGATGCAGTATACCACATTGGCAGATGTGCAGGCAAACATCTGCTTGATATGGAAAGGCATCTTTGGGCCTGGGACGGGGGTGAGGGAGGAAGTGTGGGGGCAAGTGTATAACTTCCTGCGGTTGTAGGGGAAGGTGCCGGGTGTGGTGGGGTTGGAGGGGAGTGTGGAGTGGACAAGGGAGTCGCGGAGAGAGTGGTCTCTCTGGAAGGCAGATAAGGGTGGGGATGGAAAAATGCTTTGGGTAGTGGGGTCGGATTGTAGATGGCAGAAGTGTCACAGGATGATACGTTGCATCTGAAGGTTGGTGAGGTGGCATGTGAGAACGAGGGGGATCCTCTGGGGGCGGTTGTGGCGGGGGCAGGGTGTGAGGGATGCGTTGCGTGAAATGCGGGAGACTCGACCACTGTGGGGTAGGGGGAAGTTGTGGTCCTTGAAGAACGTGGACATCTGGGATGTGCACTAGTGGAATGCCTCATCTTGGGAGCAGACGCCGACTTCACAAGCTTCAAAATCTCCCCTTCCCCCACTGCATCCCAAAACCAGACCAGTTCTTCCCCTCCCCCCACTGCATCCCAAAACCAGCCCAGCCTGTGTCTGCTTCCCTAACCTGTTCGTCCTCTCACACAATCCTTCCTCCCACCTCAAACCGCACCTCCATTTCCTACCTACCACCTAATCCCACCTCCTTGACCTGTCCATCTTCCCTGGACTGACCTATCCCCTCCATCCCTCCTCACCTATACTGTCCTCTCGACTATCTTGTTTTCTCTCCATCTTCGGTCCGCCTTCCCCTCTCTCGCTATTTATTCCAGTTCGCTCTCCCCATCCCCTTTCTGATGAAGGGTCTAGACCTGAAACGTCAGCTTTTGTGCTCCTGAGATGCTGCTTGGCCTGCTGTGTTCATCTAGCTCCACACTTTGTTATCTTGGATTCTCCAGCATCTGCAGTTCCCATTATCATGGGAAGAGACAAAGCCGAGTTTTGTCAAAGAAACACTGTATGTGCACAGATAGAACCAGGACGGGGAATTAAAATGAAAATGAGCAGCCAGCCCCATCCAGAGAGGCCATGGAAACGCATTCAAATGGATTTCATAAAGCCTTTTCCAAAAAGTCAGAATAATATTAATATTAATATTTTTTCTGGCAATTTTTACCAGTATAACAGATAGGTAGAAGTTTTCTCCACAAAAGACGACTGTGATGACTTTTGCAAAAATACTGACAGTAGAAATAATACCTCGGTGGCGGATTCCCCTACAAATAGATTCAATACAACTGGTCCATTTCACTGGCAAGACCCCAAAGGATGTATTTAAGCTACTGAGAATAACACAAAGGTATATACCCCTTCCACCCACAGAGTTCGGGGATGGTGGAGAGGATGAATAGAAGACTGAAAAGTCCTCTCACCAAGGCAATAATCGATGAAGGGTTTAAATGGATACTTTCCCTACCAGCCATTCTAATGGCTTTTCGAGGAACAACTCACAGACTAACAGGGCTGGCTCATTTCCCATTCATTACTGGTCGCACTATGGGCCTGCTGCAAGGGGAGACCCGAAATGATTAATATAAAATGACAGATTTAGGAACGTATGTGTCAACTTTTCATGCATCTCCAACAGCTGAAAGACCAGATGAACAGGCACAGTTGGCTCATGGCTGGGAACAAGAGAGCTTGGCCAGCCCGATGAGAAGGGCTGGGGAAGGGTGTCTTAATTCATGTGCTGCTCCAATAAGTGCAGCTCAGTTCTAAGTAGGCTGGCCCCTATGATGTGAATATCAATGGTGATTGCGGAGATTTGGTAGACAAAAGTGGGATAGGCAAGTGGAGACACCTGTCACAACGGAAAATATTTAACAATTAACAGCGTTGGCAAGGCCTCGTGCATGTGTGTTTACCATTTGTTTCCATGGAACCGTGTTCCTTATCGTCACAATGGCCGACCAAGGAATATACATTTGAGGCACGAGATGCTCCAAAACCATTGACGCAATGTGGGTGACTCAAGGACGATGGATATATACAAAGGACACAGTAAAATTTGATTGAGAAATAAAGGCGTGGGTTGTGATGACAGGAACTTATATGTAGCTGATAGAAATCCTCTTAAAGTATCCCTTGGAGATGGTTATCCACTGTTAACATGCAGTCAGACTAAAAGCCGTATGTGGTTCCCCTTTCCTTTGAAAATAGATGACTGCAGCCCTCCTTGATCTTAATTGCAATGTCGTGTTCATCTTCAGTGTACATAGGTAATAGCACTTATGCAAATCCTATTATAATCTTGTATGTGGGCAAAACACATGCCAGTTTCATCTTGCCGGTGTCACATCTCCATGGATCTGGTGAAGCATCGACTCCCTGCAGCTTTTTAACCATACTGTTGAATGCCAGATATGTGCTCACGGTACTAATGGCATACCAACTGCCCAACGAATTGTAGCAGGGAAAAATTGCCCCTGCCATACTGTGACTCAGTATATCACACGATATGGTCCTCTCCGCAACTGCTCTGAAGTCTACATTATCCTTGTTGGGGCAAATGGTATGATCCTCATGGGTGCAAATGAATATGTTATCCTCAACGCTTGACTGACAACAACCTATTTACTAATTAAATTTAATCTAGAACTACCACCCAATTGTACTGATGCATCAGGTCAAACTTTTTTTAGGTAAATGATTAAGTCTGCCTTTGGAGGCATGCCCTTTTTAAGGATGGTGAGTAAGCAGGGAACACCCAGGCTGAGGCGAGGGTTCTGGCAGGATGCAGGACGGGGTCCTCCATTGGTAATGCCATAGATAATTCACTATCACAACAAAACTAAGAGTGTTGAAAGAGAAGTTGAAGATATTGTTGGAAAGTAACTTTGATTTGCAAGAAATAGCCACAAGGCTAGAAGAAGAAGGATTGGAATACAGATTTAACGCTCACTTTTAACAATTTAACTGAAATTGCTCTGAATGTTCTAACTGATTTTGTTAATAATGGGACAATGACAGGGCAGGAATCCTTTGTTCGTTCATGGAAACCGCTTTATCTTGTGATCTGCAGCTGCAACTGTTGGCCGAATGGAATGGATTTGACCCCTCTTGAGTCACTCCCGAACTGCTGTCTATATGGACAAACATCCCATCACCTAAGAATATTCCCTGAATCTACACAATTTGTCGTACGCTACTTGGCATGACGACCACTTGTTCAGAGACAAAGAACTATCATCAATCCTCCTCTGAGTATCACGCATCCCCAGGATACCTATCTCTGCTAAGGCTGTACAATGTGGGCATAGGAAACAGTTCTCTCCAGGCCACCTTGAAGCATGCTCTTCAATATACAGTTCATTGCAAGGACGATAGTGTGGTGGGGCTCGACATTATCAAATGCCCTCATGCCCATCAGTGGGTGTAGTTAGGCGAGGGGAATTCAGTGCTGCAGTCTGTGTGCGGGCTACGCAATTACTCTGAGTGTGATATCCAGTGGGCGTATGGACATGGTACTGATTTTGTTTCCAGTTGTGGGTTAACTCACATGTCCATGTCATCCTGATTCTACATCCAAAAGTGCAAAAAGTGTCTTTTACACAGCCACAACTTCAAGGACCATTCTTTTACTGATACAGTTACACTCAAGTTTGCAACAACCACAGAAGCTCTGACAGCCCAGCACATTACTATGTATGATTCTACTAAAACATCCCCGGCAGCTATTCGGAATTGGGCTCAGTTGTTGCAAGCCCTACCAGAAACTTACGCACCAAATGAGACATGTTCAAATACCACAGCGAGATCTCGCGAGGCCATCCATCAAATTGATGCATAAGTAACATAAACTGATGGTGATCATTTCAAAGGAGAAAGTGGGTGTAACTTAAATACTGAATGTTCAGCCATAGTGGATAAGACTGTGGAGCTGGGGGTTAAATTTGAAGGTCCAACCTTGGATCTGCATTGCCTCATTATTACACAGCGAGTTATTTTGATTAGATTAAAGAGCAAAGTACAAAGAAGAAAACAAACTTGCAGCACAGGAACAGGCCCTTTGACCCTCCAAGCCTGCGCTGGCATGCTGCCCTTCACAACTGAAACCCTCTATCTTTCTTGGGGCCATATCCCTCTATTCCCATTCTATTCATGTATTTGTCAGGATGTCCCCTTAAAAGTCACTATAGCATCTGCTTCCACTACCTCCCCTCGCAGTGCGTTCCAGGCACACACCACCCTTTCTGCAAAAAAAAACTTGCCTCGTACATCAACTTTAAAGGCTGTCCCTCGCACTCTAACTCCAAGACCCCTGATAACTGACACTTCCACCCTAAGAAAAAGAAAGTTTGACACTGGTGGCTTATACCAGTCATGTATACTTGCCTGCTTAAGAAACTGCTTACGAAAACTGTCACTAGAAATGAGCTAAACAATACTGTAGGGTTGCCAACCCGTATAGAGATAGGTTCTTGCAACAACCTCGTCACAGGGACGTGTGTGCAGTTATGCAGCTATTGTAATACTGTTGTTCCCATAGGCCAGAAGGTTGACCATGGGCCATGTGATGGGTGCGGAGGATGCTGAAGGATAAGGGTGTAGATTTCTTACGGAAGTATAGCTTCTTTCACAGATCTGTAGTAAGGGACAAAACAGAGGTTAGGTTAAAAGTAAGTATTCAAAGACCACTTGCTTCATGCTGCAGAGACAGTCAGCCAGTTGGAAGATAATTCCCTGAGACATGGCCAACAAATGGAACAGACGCTGCAGAGAGGTGAGTGTCCATAATATGGAATGCGGAGTCACAATCAGATCAGCCATGGCCTTATTGAGTAATGGACCGGACTTAATGGTCCACTCCCACAACGTATTCACATATTTCTGCTTGTAACAAGCCAATTCTCCTTCTTTCCTATTGCATCACACTGGTACGGAGTGAGTTGACTCCTCCTTTTCCTGGGTGGCAGAATGCTGGGAGCTCACTGGCCTCTGACCTTTTCTGTGAACTGGTCTCAAGCATTTGAATGACTGCCTCCTGTTCCTGCACACAAGGTTTGTGAAAACAGATGCCCTCCTCTTGTTCCCGAGTAACAGTTTCAAAAACTGTGTGGCCTCCTGCTGCACTTATTGAATAGAATTGAGGATATGAATAGTCTATTCACATTACTTACAGCTTGTATTGAGCAAAAACCTTTCTCCTATTTCTGTAAAACATTTTCAAAATCTGACTGAAGTTATTTTTTCTCTCTGTAGTTGAGCAAGCAAGCTGACCGATTTGATATATTTGAGAAGCTGAATGGCCCCTTCCTGTTCCTTTGCTACAGCTGAATGTCTTCCTCCTGTTCCTGTGTAAGATACTTGAGAGGATGAATGACTGGATTATGAACAGCCACAAAACTATATTTGACGGAGGGTTCTCCCGCCTCAGTTACAGAAAAAACAACCAACCCAATGTACTCCAGGTATCCTCTCAGTAAGACTTCCTAAAACTGCAGTAAGACTCCCTTATGTTTTAAATGATCCCCGTAGCAAAATGTGTCAACATTGCAGCTTTCTGCCTCTTCAAGTGCTAATAGGAGAGTTTGGACTGAATGATCTCTGTAACAGGAACATGGGGATGGAATTGCTTCCCACTGTTCCTGAGCAGCAGACATAATAGTCTTTCTCAAGCCAATGAAAGAATTTGATAACAGTGTGTTCACCAAGAGGTGAAGCACCATGCAAAGTTAATGAGCAATATATATTATTATCCTGCTTTATGAGTTCTAGAACTGTCCCCACCAAAAATTTTATGCATTGTCTGTTATTTTATCCCCATTTCCTTTTATAAACACAGTGGGACATATACAGTCTTGCAGTGCTCTGCACTGCTGTCATGTACAAGGAAGAAAGATTAAAAAGATGGGAAGATATATGGTTCATTCCTCAGCAACCTCATTCCAACCATCCATACTGAATAAATATTCCATTTTATTGTGATATGAAAAGTGATGCAAGGAAGGAGTTAACTGCACTTATTTGTTCGGTGACTGTGATTAATTTCAGTCTCCATGGATTCTAATTATCCAAGTTGATGGGTTCCATCTGTAAATGATAAATGGGCTCCATTCAATATGTTATCGCATAGTATGAGCGGGAGTATCACCTACAGCACTAACAGGAATCAGCAGCTCCAGAGAGAAGGGGAGCAGAGGTCAGAATCTGAGAAAATTAGACTCGAATACTCCAGCAATGGATCAGAATCTGAGAACAATAGACTGGAATGTTACAACAATGGGTCAGAATCTGAGAACAACAGATTGGAATGTAACAACAATGGATAAGAATCCGAGAGCAATAGACTGGAATGTTACAACAATGGACAGAAGTTTATCTACATTTGTCTGGTTTCTTTCTACATATTACAATGAGATGTCATTTCCAGGGAGGATACAATACGCACTTTTCATTATCCAATGTTTTTATTATCCTATCCTGGCTGTCGTTGGTGTCCCTGGTAAGTCTCACTGTTCAGTTTTTAATTCTATCAATCGTGTTCAATTGTATTGCTGTTCTTTTCATTTATCTTCACTCTTAGGTGTCATTATTCCTGCTAACTCTCTGAATCCAGATATTTTATTCAAAACTTTATTAACTGCATCAGTGAACTAGTTCATTAACTATCTCCCTTTTACTTCTGACAATGTCCTCGTGTGTCTCTATACTGAGCTATTCCATTTCTGCGGTGAAACATGATTCATTGCATTGCTACACTTGCTATTTAAATATTAGGAGTATGGAAGTCACTATCTTCTGTTATGGTTACAAGTTCCATTTACTTCCATTGACCCCTTCCCATTGCGATCCAATATCTGAAGCTGAAACAGGTGAATTACAATGGTGGTGATCTCTTTGGCCATGAGCTGACCCCTGATTATTCCTAAGTTTAACTATTGACACCCACGAATTTACTCTACTGGGTCATGCGATCTGCTATTTGAAACATGAGGTATGAAATACGCTCTTAATTCGCCAATAAGCTGCTGCTGACTGTCCCAGCTTCAAACCTGTATATTAGTTGATCCTCCACAGCTTGTATCTGAGCTCACACAAAAATGCCATCACCTATAACTCCTGTGTGCACTGATCTACTTGTTCTTGGATCTGGCAATGCTTTTCTTATCACATTATCACATCTATCCATGAAACATCTCTCAGTCTGTCTGTTGTTTACCTAAAAACTTGTCAGCTCTTTGCAATTAAACTGATTTCCTCCAGAACAAAGAATTTCACATGTCGAAACACCCTCTCCGGCTACAGACACACAAACACAAGGACTTTTCTTTGCACTGGTTCAATGGAGCTGTAGATATAATATGAAATGTCATAGTCTGCATAGCTCACCATGCTCAGCTGACACATTATCTGAGTTTATAGAATTTGGGCTGGTTCTGTGCAGCATATTCATAATTTGATGTAATGAATTATTTTACTATAAGTATGATCTCCTGCTGTAGATTATTCCACATGAGGAAATATCAACTCCATTTCTGTATTGTCAATCACATTTTGCATCATATAGATGCCAATCAGATCTCCTTTAATTCTTCCACCAAAGCTGTACACAGTATTACAGCTGCGGGCCCAGCAAATGCCTTGCATATTTGCATCAGCTCTTCCCTACATTTAAACTCTATTCTTTTAGAAATAAATGCATTTCCATTTCTCATCACTTGCTGTACATGCATGTGTGCTTGCTGTGATTTGCACGAGGAAGCGCAGATCCATCTGTGCCTAAGCTCTCTGAATTTCTCTCCATTTAGATAATAAGTTGGCATTCTATTTGTCTGTCTGAAATGGGCAGCATCATACGTATCCAGGTTAAATTTGACTGCCAAATGTTGACGCCGTCAACAAATTTAAATTTCATACACCTTCATTGCAACATACTTTTTCACTTATTTTATTGTCATCTGAAAATTTGACATAATATTTTCTATCCCCTGTCCAAGTAATAAAATAGATTGCATAATGTTGGGGCCTAATGTCTGAACTGTATTTCATACACCTTCATTGCAACATACTTTTTCACTTATTTTATTGTCATCTGAAAATTTGACATAATATTTTCTATCCCCTGTCCAAGTAATAAAATAGATTGCATAATGTTGGGGCCTAATGTCTGAACTGTCTCAAACTCCAAATGTTGCCACCCAGAAAACAACACACCTATTCGGTTTCTCTTCATTTTCTTTGTTTGCAAATCCTCAATCCAAGATAATAAATTACTGTGAACCCAATATGCTCTTATTTGACGGATTAATCTTTTCTGCAGCACCTTATTCAATGCCTTCTGGAAGTCCAGATGCTTGTCAAATCTTTAAAGAACTCGAGCTAATAACTTAAACAAAGTTTATCTTGCATAAAACCATATTGATTTTGATGGATTGTGATTGGATTTTGCAAATATCATGATATTAATTCCTTGATAATTGGATTCTAATAATTTGCCTTAAATCCCCATAGTTTGCTCACTATTTCTTATGCCCCAGAGAAGATGATTACTCTAAGATTTTCCCTTTCTGTAACCTTTCCATTCCCTTCCAGTTTGAGTGTGATGAGCACAATACTTTAAAAGATCTGCTTCATTTGATGTACAAAAGGCATAGAACATAGAACATAGAGCAGTACAGCACAGAACAGGCCCTTCAGCCCACAATGTTGTGCCAACCATTGATCCTCATGTATGCATCCTCAAATTTCTCTGACCATATGAATGTCCAGCAGTCTCTGAAATGACCACAATGACCTTGCTTCCACAACTGCTGCTGGCAATGCATTCCATGCTCTCACAACTCTCTGTGTTAAGAACCCGTCTCTGACATCCCCTCTATACTTTCCACCAACCAGCTTAAAACTATGACCCGTCGTGCTAGCCATTTCTGCCCTGGGAAATAGTCTCTGGCTATCAACTCTATTTATGCGTCTCATTATCTTGTATACCTCAATTAGGTCCCGTCTCCTCCTCCTTTTCTCCAATGAAAAGAGACCGAGCTCAGTCAAACTCTCTTCATAAGATAAGCCCTCCAGTCCAGGCAGCATCCTGGTAAACCTCCTCTGAACCCTCTCCAAAGCATCCACATCTTTCCTATATTAGGGCGACCAGAACTGGACGCAGTATTCCAAGTGCAGTCTAACCAAAGCTTTATAGAGCGGCAACAAGATCTCACGACTCTTAAACTCAATCCCCCTTTTCATGAAAGCCAAAACACCATATGCTTTCTTAACAACCCTGTCCATTTGGGTGGCCATTTTAAGGGATCTATGTATCTGCCCAGCAAGATCCCTCTGTTCCTCCACACTGCCAAGAATCCTATCCTTAATCCTGTACTCAGCTTTCAAATTCGACCTTCCAAAATGCATCACCTCGCATTTATCCAGGTTGAACTCCATCTGCCACCTCTCAGCCCATCTCTGCTTCCTGTCAATGTCCCGCTGCAGCCTACAACAGCCCTCTACACTGTCAACGACACCTCCGACCTTTGTGTCGTCTGCAAACTTGCTGACCCATCCTTCAATCCCCTCATCCAACTCATTAATAAAAACTACAAACAGTAGAGGCCCAAGGACAGAGCCCTGTGGAACCCCACTCACCACTGACTTCCAGGCAGAATATTTTCCTTCTACTACCACTCGCTGTCTTCTGTTGGCCAGCCAATTCTGTATCCAGACAGCTAAGTTCCCCTGTATCCCATTCCTCCTGACCTTCTGAATGAGCCTACCAATGGGGAACCTTATCAAATGCCTTACTGAAGTCCATATACACCACATCCACAGCTCGACCCTCATCAACCTTTCTAGTCACATCCTCAAAAAACTCGATAAGATTTGTGAGGCATGACCTACCCCTCACAAAGCCGTGTTGACTGTATTTGATCAAGCCATGCTCTTCCAGATGGTCATAAATCCAATCCCTCAGAATCCTTTCTAACACCTTGCAGACGACAGACGTCTGACTTACTGGTCTGTAATTGCCAGGGATTTCCCTATTTCCTTTCTTAAAGAGATGAATTACATTTGCCTCTCTCCAGTCCTCAGGTACGACTCCAGTGGAGAGCGAGGATGCAAAGATCTTCGCAAGTGGCGAAGCAATTGCATTTCTCGCTTCCCAAAGCAGCCGAGGACAAATCTGGTCCGGGCCTGGCGACCTGTCAATCTTAATGTTTGACAAAATTTTCAGCACATCAGCTTCCTCTATCTCTATCCATTCCAGCATGCACACCTGCTCTTCAAAGGTTTCATTCACTACAAAGCTCGTTTCTTTCGTAAAGACACGAGCAAAAAACTCATTTAGGGCTTCCCCTACCTCCTCAGACTCCACACACAAGATCCCTATGCTACCCCTGATCGGCCCGCCTCTTTCTTTGACCATTCTATTATTCCTCACATAAGTGTAAAATGCCTTTGTGTTTTCCCTGATTCCTTCTGCCAAGCCTTTCTCGTGCCCCCTCCTGGCTCTCCTCAGACCATTTTTGAGCTCCTTCCTTGCCTGCGTGTAATCCTCTCTAGCTGAACTTGACCCTAGCTTCCTCTACCTTATGTAAGCTACCTTCTTCCTTTTCACAAGAAGCTCCACCTCTCTCGTCATCCAAGGTTCCTTTATCTTACCCCTTCTTGCCTGTCTCTGAGGGGCATATTTACTCATCACTCGCAACAACTGTTCCTTAAACAGTCTCCACATGTCGATAGTTCCCTTACCATGGAACAATTGCTGCCAGTCCATGCTTCCTAACTCATGTCTAATCGCGTCATAGTATCCTCTTCCCCAATTAAATATCCTCCCATTTTGTCTAATCCTCTCCTTCTCCATAGCTATGTCGAATGTGAGGCAGTTATGGTCACTATCACCAAAATGCTCTCCCACCACAAGATCTGATACCTGCCCCGGCTCGTTTCCGAGCACCAAGTCTAGAAAGGCCTCTCCCCTCGTCGGCCTGTCAACGTACTG
Source organism: Stegostoma tigrinum (assembly GCF_030684315.1). Lineage (NCBI taxonomy): Eukaryota > Metazoa > Chordata > Chondrichthyes > Orectolobiformes > Stegostomatidae > Stegostoma > Stegostoma tigrinum. The sequence goes on from NW_026728705.1 coordinate 450,371, forward strand.
CGTTAGGAAACCCTCCTGAACACACCTTACAAAAACAGCTCCATTCAAATCTTCTGCTCGAAGGAGGTTCCAATCAATATTAGGAAAGTTAATGTCACCCATTAAAACAACTCTACTGCGTCCACACTTTTCCAAATTCTGTCGACCTATGCTTTCTTCTCGACCTATGCGTTCTTCATCAGTGGCTTAATGGGCTCATTCAGTTCCTGGTTTACAAACTCGATGTGTTGAATGTCTTCCTGGTGTTCCTACATTATAGTCTCGATGGGTGAAATATCTAGCTCCTGTTCCTGAGTAAGATGTTCAAGGTCTGCGTGGACTGAAAGTAACAGGCAAAAACAAAGTCAACACACATTAAAGAAAATGGCATCATATTTGAGAAACCAACTCATAGGTAAATTCTGGGGAAACAATGGCCACATTTCACTTGGATTTTTGGAAAAGTAATTGATAAAGTCCGAAGTCTTGTGTGTAAATTCAAATTTTATGGTACTGTGGCTAATTAATGGGCATAGTTTTAGAATAGGAAATTTGACAGGAAACAATAGGGAGTTATAAAATGATCTTTTTTGCAGTGAAATATTCATGTGTTGTTGCAGGGATCGGTGCTCATACTCCAGTTGTTTTCTACACCTGTCAAAAGTTCAGCTGAGGGATTCAAATGCCATATTTCTAAGTCCGCTGACGACACTAAACTATGTAGGATTGTGAGTGGCGAAGAGGTCATAAAGCTTCAAGATGATTGTGGAAAGTCGACTGTAAGTGTAAATATGTGACAGATTAAGAGCAACGTGGCTAGATGTGACATTGTGCACTTTGGTAAGATACATGGAAAGGCAGTCTGCCACTTGAAAAGAAACTGTTGAATTTTTTTGATCTCTGAAGCGATTTCTGCTCCTTTTCTTTTTTGTTTGTTTTCTTCTGCGTAAACATCTGAGGACCATGCAGGGAAGCCACCACTGAAGCCAGAAATCAATACTGGAAATGACATTCGCACGATGACTAGAATACATAGAGCTGCCAAGTGAGTAGCAGTAGCACTGAAAAGGATCTGGATCTCCTTGTACACCAGTCATCAAAAGCAATAGTGCAGGCATTGAATATAGTTCGGAAGAGAAATGCTGTGTTGACCTTGATTTCAAGGGAATTGAAACAAGTAGTGTGAATATGCAAATCCATGGCACATGAAGAACAATGTGGGTAGATGCAATGTTGCGCACTTTGGTGGGAAAAATAGAATGGCAGCCTACCATTTGAAAATTGATTGGCTGGAAATTGTTGATCTTTAAACAGGCTAATTCTCCCCATATTTAGTTGTTTCTTTTTTTCTATGCAGACCTCTGAGGTCCACGGAGGGCAGTGGCTTCTTAAGTCTGAAGTCTGAACTAAGAATGGTATTGGCACACTGATCAGTGTACTTAGGCCTTGCTGAATGAGTAGCGGTAACAGTGAAAATGATATGGATCTCCTTGTATATCAGTCAATGAAAGCAATATTGCAGGAGGAGACCACAGTTAGGAAGATAAATGCTGTGTTGTCCTTCATTTCGAGGGGATTTGAGTACAGGACTAAGGTTGTCTTATTGCAACTGCATAGGGCCATTGTGTGAACTCATCTCAAACTTGGTGCAGTACAGTGTGCAGTTATGGTCTCCTTACCTTATAAAGGGGATAGCTTATATTAAAGGAGTGCATTGAATGATGGGATGAGCCGAGATTTGGTCGAATCGTCCTTTATTCGGTGAGGTTTAGAACAAATGAGTGGAGATCTCTGTAAAGTATATGCAACTCTAACAGGGCAACACAAATTTCAATTACGGATGATAATTCCTTTGGGATGCCTAAAACAAGGGGCCACAGTATTACGGATATCAAGGTGTAGAGGTGGATGAACACAGCAGGCCAAGCAGCATGCTTGTTATCTCAGATTCTCCAGCATCTGTGGTTTCTACTATCTCTGGCACAGCCGAGCCACTCTGCATTGAGATGAGAATAAATGTCTGCCTTCATCTGTTGAACCCGGGGAATTCTCTGTCATATAAGGATTTGGAAGCCAAGGCACTGAATATAAATAATGACTTCTACACACTAAAGGCATACAGCAGGAATATAGTGTGGACATAGTGGAGATGGCAGTCATTACACTGAATGGGGGTGCAAAATCAATGGAGTGATGGGACCACTGCAGTTCCTCTTTTATATTTTTCCAATAGTTAATCATATTAAGGGATACGTACATTGTGTGGGAAGGTGCATTGAGTAAATGTTCAGCCATGAACTAGAATAGACTGCGGTTCATCGGGTGGAACAGCCTACTACTTTCCCAATTTTTCTGTGTCCTCTGTGGGAAAGCTGTGTCAATGCAGTCGCAAGCTCTCAGACGTTAGGAAAGTGTTCTCGACAGAGTCAACAGGACTAAGTTTCACATTCCTTTTTCTGATAACTAGGCCGATGGTAGGTGTTCTGTTCTGTTATATCCTTTCAGATATTAGAACAGTTTGATACATTTGTGTGTATGTCTTGGCCGTTTCAGAGACAATTAAAGAGTTTTTTCGCATGCCTATGTGCCTGCAGTTACTTATAGGCCAAATCAGCAGAGCACGGTTGAGTTGCTTCGTGAAAGTACATTAGTAAAGCAAACTGAGATAACAAGGTGTAGAGCTGGATGAACACAGCCGGCAAAGCAGCATTTGAGGAGCAGGAAAGCTAACACTTAGGGCCTAAACCCTTCTTCAGAAATTCTATCTCAGATTCTCCAGCATCTGTTGTTCCTACCACCTGAGTAAAGCAAATTGATGTTTGCAATTAACACTGGCTTCAATGCCACTATTACCGACATCAGATTTTCGATCTTGATATTTTATTTATTGTTTTGCAACTTTCACCAGCTGCCGGAACATTAGCCTGATCTGGATTAGTAATCCAGTGATATTTCCACAACAGCGCCACCTCCACGAGGGGAACGATCAGAAACCACACTGAGCAGGTTATTTCTTGTCAAAAACAACGTCCAACAATTTGACTATCTTGATGAGACTGATAAAGTTGGTCAGATTGTAATTATTCTACCCTTTAAGGAGGCTGGACACAGTTGAGAAATTTTCCACATTGCCAGGGAGACGTCTGGGTTCGAGGTGGAAAGAAATGTCTGCCCCATGGGCATTGCTTGTTGTGCAGCACCAATCTTCATTTCTACAGCAGGATCAGTGTCAGGGCCCATTTTCCTCATAGCTACTGTGTTCAGCTGATTTGTTTTTATTTCACGTCTAGTGAATCGAATTGGTTGAAGACTGACAGCTGTGATTCTGTAAATATCATGATGAGGGTGAGGTGGATCATCAATTCAACACTTCTGGCTGAGGATCGTGCAGATACAGCATCCTTGTGTTTAACCCTCACAGGCAGGGAATGTTCCATGATTTATGAGAGTGAAATTTTTGAAGCGGTATCCTCTAGTACATTCTTTAATAGTCCATTACCATTTACAACTGGGTATAGTGGGACTGCAGAAATTAGATATGATTTGTTGGCCTTTGGGATAATTTTGTCCTGTCTTTCAGATGTCAGTTCTGTGGCTTTGAATACTCGCAGTCCACATGCTGTAGCTTTAATAGGTTGTCATCAATTTTAGATACACATGTTTCTGACCCACACGTTTACCCACATGCATCACTGAACCATAAATCGGCTTGATAGTCATGGTAGGCTGAGGGATTATCCCGGGGAAACGGGAAATTGATGTTGAATACAATTCTGCACTAGCTGCTGCTGTGGCCTGCAGAAACATGTGATTGGCCAATTTTGAGCTGCGACATCTGCAATGCAAAGGTACTTCCTATCCTCAAATTCACATGACACCTATTCACCCAGCAACCTTGCACTGAGTGACCTACTCTGGTCTGTAATGTGAGAACATTTCCATCTTAATATTTTCATTCTTCTGAGGGTCTCTCTTTTGTGTCATACTTTATTTGTTACACCCACTAACATATAAATCTGAATATTTTCCATTCCAATTGTGCCATCTTTTGTATTTAACATGCATATGCTTCCCTCTGTTTGTTTCTCTAACCATGATTAAGCACTCTGCAGTGTCACTGAAGCCAGCCTTATGTAGTTTCGGAGCCAATGAAATTCAGCATCTTGTGCTATCATTCCCTTCCCGGTAAATGTTGCTCCATGTTGGACAGTGCGATTCAGCAGCTTTGATACAGGTCTTTGAAACTTGTTGATAAACAGAAATTGCTGGAGAAACTATGTTGGTGTGTCAACATCTGCGGAATGAAAACAGAGTCAATCATTCGGGCTCAGTGACCCTTCTTCAATGCTCCCACTTTTTCAAGTAAGTTTTGTTTTTTGCTTCAGACGTCCACTATTCGCAGTTCTTTGTTTTATTGAAAATTTGTTCTGTACCTGTTCACTTCTGAGGAAACTCAGCAGAGCTGACAGCATCTGTGGAAATACAGAAACAGGGAAATCGTTTCATGTCCAGTGTGATAATTGTTCAGAACTGAAAAGGATCGGAGAATGAACTTTTAATACCATGTCAGAGGTGGGGAAGGGCTGATGAGAAACATAGGGTGCCGAGGTGCAAAATTCAAGTGGGATTTTAATTGTGGTGAACCACAAACAGAAGCAAAATGAGTTTAAACAAGGTTGTGGATGGGGAAAATAGGTTCTCCCCATTGAGTGCAGGATAAACAAGGCACAAACACAACAATTTCATCGGGATACCATGAGGGAGAATTTATGAAAATTGAAGAACAGTCATAATGGGGTCAGGCTGTGAAGTTATACAATTGAATATTAAGCCTAAAGTACCAAAGTGTAAAGTGAGGTGTTACTCAGGTTAGGTTGTGCTTCTTAGAATATTGTAGATGTCCAGGCCTGAAAGTTAGCATGACAACAAGGTAGTTTATTAAAATGCGAAGAGATGAGAAAGTCAGGGTTATTCATACAGAGTGATAATTTTCCTCAAGGGACCCTCTGTTTAGTGAGCAGCAATGACAGTAGATGGGATTGAAAGAGTACTAGCGAAATGCTGCATCGCCTGGCAGGTTTGTTTGGGGTATTTCACAGAGAGGATGGAAGAGGTGAAGAGGCAGCTGCATGGGAAAGTGACATGGGGAGGTGGGAAGTGCTCAGGGTGTTTGAGGGTGACCCTGAGGAAATGGTTTCTGTGGAATGTTGACAGTGGAAGGTAGAGGAAATCAATGTTTGATGGTATTGTCCTGCTGGAGGTGATGGTAATGATGGAGGCTGACTCTTTGAATGTGGATTCTAGTGCAGTGGAATGTGAGGGAAGGATATCCCTATCATTCTGCTGGAGAGGAGGGGAAAAGGTGAGAACAGAAACAAAGGGAATAGTTCGACCACCGCTGAAGGTCCTGTGCATCAGAGATCGGGCAATATCTCGTGGAAGGGAAGAGCGGTCATAGCGAAGGCTCCCCACTCGAGTATGGCATCATCAAACATATATGACAGAGACACAGCATCTGAGAGAATGGAATCAGTCTCAGTTGATCATGTGTACATCCACAGGCGCAAGATCCCCATAAACAATTCAAAAGAACCAGGCATTTAAATTACAGAGTTATGTCTTATATTTGGACTAAAGCAGGATGTGACAATCAACTCATGGGAAGGTCAGTGGAAGTACAATGGCAGATGTTTAAGAAGATATTACTTAATGCTCAACAATGTTTGTTTCTTTTCCAAAGAATGGTCTCAATAAAATGAACTGCCCAGGGTTAACAAAGGTTGTCACAGACACCGTTAAATCACAAACTAAAGAATTCAAATTCAATTGTTTCAGTGGCAGGAGTACGGGACGAATCACAAGGGCAGCCTGGAAATGTAAGCTTCTACCCAATAAATTTGGGAGTTAACTAATACCTGAGCTAGTACACGCACACTATCTTTCACTCTTCTACCTCCTCTAATAATAACGGCTAAGTGTGGTGAGCAGGGAAGTTATATGCATTCTATTTTTCCCTGACTCTTTGTTATCTTTTGGGGTGGTTACCAAGACGCCAAATCCTCTGGGAGCGGGTCGGAAGGCAAAACTGGAGTGCGTTAGAGTATATAATGGAGTAAACTTACTGATGCAGTGAACACTGTGAAACTAAAAAAAAGAGAAATTAATTTTAAGTAAGTAACTAAGTAGAGATGGCAGGCCAGGCGATGTGCTGTCGCTGTATGATGTGGGAGCTAGCTGATCCCATTGAGAACGGCAGTGACCACATCTGCAGCAAGTGTTGGCTGCTTGAGGGGTTCTGGCTCAAAACTGATGAGCTGGAATCCGAAATCCAAACACTGTGGCACATCCGTGAGGGGGAGAAATACCTGGATACTGTGTTCCAGGAGGCAGTCACACCTGGTAGATTTACTAATATTAATTTGATCAGCGGGCAGGGACAACAGTGTGCGAATGCGAGTGCGGCAGGTAGAGGGACCCTGCAGACAGAAATACAGGAGCTGCAGACCTTGACATTGTCCCACAGGAATGAGGCACTTGATCCCTGTGTGGATGAGGAACAGGGCTGCAGTAAGTACGAGTCAACTGAGCATGGCACCATGGTCTGGGAGGCCATTCAAGAGGTGTGAGCAAAAAGACAGATTGTTGTTGCAGGGGATTCCATCATCATGGGGGTAGACAGTATCCTTTGTGAGCATGATAGAGAATCCCACTGGTGTGTTGCCTGCCTGGTGCCAGGGTGGAAGACATCTCTGACCGATTTGAGAGGGTACGAGAGAGGGAGCGAGAGGATCCAGTTGTTGTGGTCCACGTAGGGATTAACAGCATAGGCAGAACGAGGAAAAAAGACACGTTTCCGGATTAAGTAAAGCTAGGAGCAAAATTTTAAAAAAGGTCTTCAATGGCCATAATCTCTGGATTGCTGCCTGAGCCATTTGCAAATTAGCATAGGGAGGCGAGGATCAGGGAAGTAAACACGTGGCTAAGAATGATGTGGGAAAGTGGGTTTCCTTTTCATGGGGCACTGGCATCAGTTCTGGGACAGGAGGGACCGACGCAGCTGGGATGGACTCCACCTGAACGGGGCTGGTCCAGTGATCTGGTGAAAAGGGTAGATAGGGTGGTTAATAGGAATTTAAAATGGTAAGCAGGGGGCAAGGGAGAAGTGAGCATAGAGGGAGAAAAACAATTTAAGAAAGGTAAATCAGCAGGTTATCTGGAGACGAGGAAGCTTCAACTCCATTGAAAATTAGGAGAAACGTTAAAGGGAAGGAGGAGTCTAGAACCGTTAGAAGTGGAGGTAATAGAACCCAAAAAGAAGGTGCAAAAACTGGCATAACGGCACTTTATCTGAATGCTCGGAGCATTCAAAACAAGATGCATGAGTTGACGGTGTAAATCATGGCAAATGGGTATGAGTTAGTGGCCATTACTGAGACATGGCTACAGGATGGTCATGACTGGGAGTTAAATATCCAGGGGTATCAAACTGTTCGGAAGGACAGACAGGAAGGTGAGGGATATGGTGTTGGTCTGATTTCTTTGTGAGAAATGACATAGGTTCTACTGCACAAAACGTTGAATCCATTTGGGTGGATATTAGAAATCGCAGGAAGAATAAGTCACTGATAGGTGTGGTCCATAGGCCACCAAATAATGACGTCGTGGTGGGGCAGATAATACACGTAGAAATAGCTATTGTATGTAAAGTTGGTATCGCAATTATCCCAGGGGTTTTTAATCTACATATCGATTGGGCAAACCTGGTCGTTCATGGCAGCCTTGAAGAGGGGCTCATAGACTGCATCCGCAATAGCTTCCTTGAACAAAATGTAATGGAACCTCCGAGGGAGCAAGCTATCCTAGGTCTATTCCTGTGTAATCAGACGGGAATAATTAATGAACTCACATTTGGGATCCTGTCGGAAGGAGAATCACAGTATGATTGATTTTAAAATACAGATGGAGTGTGAGAAGGTTTAGTCCAGTACCTGTGTCCTGTGTTCGAACAGAGGAGGCTATGAAGGAATGAGGAAGGAGTTAGTTAAGGTAGAACGGGAGCAAAACCTTTATGGTGGGTCAATTGAGGAACAATGGAGGACTTTCAAAGCAATTTTTTGCAATGGTCAGCAGAAGTATATTTCAGTGATAAGGAAGAACTGTAGGAAGAGAGAGAGCCAGGCATGGGCGCCTAAGGAATTAAAGGAAAGTATCAAATTGAAAATAAAACACAGTCAAAAAAGCGAAGCGTAGTAGGAAATGAGTCGTTTGGAAATCTTTAAAGGCCAACATAAAGCCACAATAAAAGTTATAAAGAAAAGTAAGATAGGTTATGAGAGTAAACTAGCTCAGAATATTAAAATGGGGAGCAAAAGTTTCTATAGCTATGTAAATCGTAAAAGAGTGGCAAAGATAAACTATTGGTCCTTTAGAGGATGAGAAGGCCAATTTAACAACTGGAATTGAGGAAATAGCCGAGACATGAAACAATTATTTTGTGTCAGTCTTCACAGTGGAAGACACAAATAACGTGCCGAGATCTAATAGCAAGAAGGTTATAGCAGGTGAGGAACTAGAAACTATCAGTATCCCCAAGGAGACAGTGCTGGGCAAGCTAATGGGGCGAAAGTTAGACAAGTATCCTGGGACTGATGAAATGCATCCAAGGGTACTAAAAGAGGTGATAGAGAATTAGCAAGTGCACTAGTAATTATGTATCAAAACTCACTGGACTCTGGGGTGGTTCCCACAGATTGCTAAACAGCCAATCGGACGTCACTGTTTAAAATAAAGGAATTAGACAAAAAGCAGGTAACGAGAGGCCAGTTAGGTGGATTTCGTTTGGGGGGAAAATGCTTAAATCTATCATTATGGAAGAAATAGCAAGACATCTGGATGTAAATTATCCCATTGAGACCAGCCAGCATGGGTTCATGAAGGGTAGATCAATTTTAACTAATTTGGCGGAAATGTTTGTGGACATTACTTGCATGATGGACAATGGGGAACCTCTGGATATGGTGCATCAGGATTTCTAGAAGGCATTTGACAAGGAGCCACACCAAAGGCTGCCACAGAAGATAAATTTGCAAGGTATTACAGGCAATGGATTGTCATGGGTAGAGGATTGGTTGACCACTAGAAATCAAAGAGTAGGGGTAAATGGGGGTTTTTCTGGTTGGCAGTCAGTGGTTAGTGTTGTGCTTCAGGGATCGGAACCTCAACTGGTTACAATTTACGGAGATGATTTGGAGTTGGGGACTAAGTGTGGTGTGTCAAAATTTGCAGATGACACCAAGATGAGTGGTAGAGCAAAGTGTGCAGAAGACACTGAAAGTCAGCAGAGTGATGTAGATAGTCTAAGTGAGTGGGCAAAGGTCTGGCAGATGGAGTATAATGTTGATAAGTGTGAGGTCACCCATTTTGGTAGGAGAAACAGCAAAATGGACTATGTTTTAAATGGTAATAAATTGCAGCACTCTGTTGTGCAGAGGCACTCTGGTGTCTTTGTGCATGAATCGCTGAAGGTAGGTTTGCAGGTGCAGCAGGTAATTAAAAGGGCAAATGGAATTCTGTCTGCCGTTGCTGGAGGGATGGAGTTTTAAAGCAGGGAGGCTATGCTGCATCTGTATAGGGCCCTGGTGAGGCCACACCTGGAGTACTGTGTGCAGTTTTGGTCTCCTTACTTGAGAAGGGCTATAGTAGCACTGGAGGGGTGCAGAGGGGATTCATTTGTTGATTCCAGAGTTGAGAGGGTTGGATTATGAGGAGACACTGAGTAGACTGGGCTTATACTCATTGGAATTCAGAAAAAAATGAGGGGATATCTTATCGAAGCATATAAGATTATGAAGGGAATAGATAAGGTGGAGGCAGAGAGGTTGTTTCTGCTAGCAGGTGAAAAGAGGTCTAGAGGTCATTGCCTCAAAATAAAGGGAATTCGACGTAGGATTGAGGCCAGGAGGAACTTTGTCACCCAAAGGGTTGTGAACTGTGGAACTCCCTGCACTGTGAAGCAGTTGAAGCTACATAACTGCATGTTCTTAAGGCAAGGCAAGATGCATTTTTGAACAGTAATGTAATTAAGGGTTATGGTGAGTGGGCAGGTAAGTGGAGCTCAGTCTCAAGATCAGCTATGATCTTTGTAAATGGCGGGGCAGGCTCGATGGGCCAGACGGCAGACTCCTGATCCTAGTGCATAGATTCTTACGTTCACACTTTCACTCTGTATGTTCCTGTTGTATTTACAATCACACAATACCTCCCGCTTCTGGCGGTGCATTATGGTTCAGAGGCCAGAAGAGGGAGACATTTCATCACATTGCACACCACAGAGACTGCCAGGCCCACTGCACCCACAGGCACGCACACAGACACGGACAAGGAAAAACACACACAGCCATAGATACACAGACAATATTACAGAAACACAGATATACAAACTAATACACTGAGATTTATACGGACATGGGGAGTTTGCCAACATTTACTTTGTTCTCTCATGGTTTTCTCAATATTTCACTCAACCTATCTGGTGTGTGTCAGTGTTTCTGCTGTTCTGTGGGGATTGTGTTAATATTTCTGTTGCTCTGTGGGGATTGTGGCAGTCTTTCTGTCTGGAGTGCGACTGTGTTATTTTTTCAATGCCTGCAGATACCAAACCTGGAAGAATTGTGAAATGTGTGAAGGACAGTGTGGAACACCAACAGGATAGAGACAAGTTGGTATTGTGTTCAAGTATATGGCAGAAGAGGGCCAATGCAGAACAGTGTGAGGTGATGCAGTTGGGAGAAAGAACATTGAAAGACAATATAATATAGGCTGTACTGTTAGAAAGAAGGGTGCAGGAGCAACGGGTGATCGATGTATATGAGCACAGATTATTGAAAAGTTCAGGACAAGTCACCTTGAAGAGGGCAACAGAGTGATGACACTGATTGGCCGACTTGGGATGATCCGCTCATTGCAGTCGCTGCTGCCAGAAGAAGGATTCTGGAGGGGGTGTTCTCAGGTGACAGCAAAGGGAAAGGGAAAGAAGCAGGGAGAATTCTGGGAAGGTCAGTGAGGGAAGACCTACCTCGGGTATTAGCAGCGATAAGTAAGGGAAAGTGTTTAATAAATTTTCTTTATTGGGAATAGAAATATCAGTCAGTGGGGTTAAGTACTGCAGGCGTGTGATGTAGGCAATCAGTGACGCTGCCAGTGTCTCGGAAGACGACATCTGCAGGAAGCGCACCTGACTCCAGCTCCTCACAGACTGTATGGAAAGGTTGGAGCGACAATACGATGCATTTAGGAGCATGAGGTTGGCAGAAAGCAACATAAACAATAGTTTTAGAGATGTGGGGACAAAAGGTGCAAGCAGATAGATGGGCGTCTGAGAGAAGAAGCTGGCAGCCAGTACAGGAATCCCCTGTGGTTGTCCCCCTATATAACAAGTATAATGATTTGGATACTGTTGGTGGGGGGGCGGGGGGTGACCTATCGGCGGCAACAGCAGCAACAGGCAAACTGGTGGTACCACGGCTGGCTCCGTTCTTAAGTAGGGAAAGACAAAGAGCACTAGAGCAGTAATTTAGGGGACTCAATAGTTAGGGACACAGATCGGTGCTCCTGCGGATGTAAAAGGGACTCCATGATGATATGTTGCCTCCCTGGTGCCAGGATGTCTCTGCTTGGGCAGAAAATATTCTGAAGTGAGAGGGTGAACAGCCAGAGGTTATGTTACATGTTGGTAATAACGGCATAGGTACGATGAGTGACAAGATCCTGCAGCAGCAGTCCAGGGACTGAGGTAGAAAGTGAAAATAAGCAGGACCTCCAAGGTTGTAATCTCGGGATTACTCAGTATACCACATGTCAGTGAGGCTAGAAATAGGAGGATAGTACAGCTCACACGTGGCTACACAGATGGTTTAGGAGGGAGGGTTTCAGATATCTGGGCCATTGGGATCTTTTCCAGGGCAGGTGGAACCTATGCAAGGACGGGTTGCATCTAAGTTGGAACTGCACAAACATTCTGGCTGGGAGGTTTGCTGGTGTCACTTGGGAGGATTGAAATTAGCTTGGCAGGGGTGTGGAAATCAATGCAAAGTGAATGGACTGAAATGGAACTAGAGAATAGGGCCAGTAAGACTCAGAGAAAGAACAGACAGGGAGTGGTTGCTGATCAAAGTGGATCTAGTAGACTGAAGTTCACCTGTTTCAATGCAAGAAGTGTAACTGGTAGGGCAGAGGGACTTAGAGATTGTGTTCGTACTTAGAACTATGATGTTCTTGCTATTACAGAGACTTGGTTCAGAGAGGGACAGGATGGAAAGCATAACGTTCCAGGATACAGATGTTTCAGGCAGGATAGAGGGGGATATAAAAGAGCTGGGGTAGTTGCACTACTTGTTAGGCAGTATATCACAGCTGTACTGCAGGAGGACACCTCGGATGGCTCATACAACGAGGCAATATGGGTAAAGTTCAGGAATAGGAAGGATGCAATCACAAATATAGGGGTTTACTATAGGCCTCCCAACAGCCAGCAGAAGATAGACGAACAGATATGTAGCCAGATTTTGGCAAGCTGTAAAAGTAACAGCATTGTTGTCGTTGGTGATTTTAACTTCCCATATATTGACTGGGACTCAATCAGTGCTTGTGTCTCGGATGGGGCAGATTTTGTAAGGAGCAATCAGGAGCGCCTCTAAAAATATTATGTAGACAGCCTAACTTGGAAAGAGGCCGTACTGGACCTAGCATTAGGGAATGAACGTGGCCAGGTGGTCAATTTATCAGTATGGGAGTCGCTCAGAAACAGTGATCACAATTCAGTAAGCTTAAAGGTACTGATGGATAATGATAGTTGTAGTTACCAAGTGAACGACTTAAATTGGGGAAAGGCTAATTATAACAATATTAGGCAGGAACTGAAGAATGTAGATTGGGGCGGATGTTTGAGGGCAAATTGACATCTGGTCTGTGGGAAGCTTTTAATGATAACTTGCTGGGAACTCAGGACAAGCAAGCTACTGTAAGGATGAGGAATAAGTATGGCAAGTTTACAGAACCTTGGATAATGAGAGATATTTTCAGCTTAATAAAAAAGAAAATAAAAACAAGAAGCATTTATTAAGGCCAGGAGGCTGGTAATATACAGAGCAAGGGTGGAATACAATGAAAGATGAAAGAAACTTAAGCAAGGAGTCAGGACTGCGAAAAAAAGAGTCATAAAAAGTCACTGACAAACAAGATTAAGGAAATTCCCATATATACATATAAAGAGCAAAAGTGTAGTCAGGGATAGGGTTGGCCCATTCAAGGAAGGGGAAGGAAATTTATGCGTGGAGGCAGAGGAATATCTCGAGGTATTGAATGAGTACTTTGTGCCAGTATTTACCAGAGAGGAGAAGGCCTTGGTAGATGCTGAGTCTGGGAAATGGTGGATAGACAGTTTGGGTCATTTTGAGATCAAAACAGAGGAGCTTTTGGGTGCCTTGAGAAATATTAAGACACCCAAGTCCCCAGGGCCTGATGGGATATACCCCAGAATACAGAGAAAGAGAAACAAGGGAGTGAATTCCCATGGCCTTGAGAGAAATCTTCATCCCTTCTCTGGCTGCAGGGGAGGTCCCAGAAGATTGGACAAGAGCCAGTGTTGCTCCTTTGTTTAAAAAGGGAGGCAAGGATAATCCAGCGACTTAAAGGCCGATGATCCTTATGTCAGTGGTTGGAGATTATTGGGGAGGATTCTTTGAGACAGAATTTACACCCACCTGGAAATCAATGGACATATTAGCGAGAGACAACATGGTTTTGTGAAGGGATGTTTGTGTCTCACTAACTTGGTTGAGTTTTTTGAGGAAACAATGAAGATGATCGATGAGTGTTTGCCAGTGGATGTTGTGTACATGGACTTCAGTAAGGCCATTAACATGGTCCCTCGTGGCAGACTGATAGAGAAAGTAAAGTTGCATGTGGTCAGAAGTGAGCTTGCAAAATGGATAAAACATTCTGTCTCAGTCATAGAAGACAGAGGGTAGTAGTGGAAGGGCACCTTTCTGAGTGGAGGGCAGTGACTAGTGGCATTCCTTAGGAATCAGTGTTGGGACCTTTGCTATAAATGATTTGGAAGAGAATACAAGTGGTGTGATTTGTAAGTTTGCCGATGACACAAAGGTTGGCGGAATTGCGGACAGTGAGGAGGACCGTCACAGGGTACAGCTGAATATAGATTGGTTGGTGACTTGGACAGACAGATGGCAGATAAAGTTCAATCTGGAAACATGTGAGGTAATGCATTTTGGAAGGTCTAATCCAGATGGAAAATATGCAGTAAATGGCAGAACCCTGAAGAGTATTGATAGTCAGTGGGATCTTTGTGTCCAAGTACATAGGGCACTGTAAGTGGCTATGCAGGTGGAAAAGGCAGTCAACAAGGCATATAGCAGTAACAAGGTGGAGAGCTGGATGAACACAGGATGCAGAGCAGCTTCAGAGGAGCAGGAAGGCTGGTATTTCTGGCCTGGAACATTCTTCATTTCTGAAGAAGTATCTGGGCCCAAAACGTTAGCCTTCCTGCTCCTCTGATGCTGCTTGACCTGCAGTGTCCATCCAGCTCTACACCTTGTTATCTCAGATTCTCCAGCATCTGCAGTTCCTATTATCTCTAAGGCACGTGGTATGCTTGCTTTCATCGGCCTGGGCATTGAGTTTAATAATTGGCTGGTAATATTACAGCTTTGTTGATCCTTAGTTAGTCCGCATTTGGAATCTGCGTTTAATTCTGGTTGCCACACTACCAGAAGGATATGGTGGCTTTGGAGAGGGTTGAGAAAATATTTTCCAGAATGTTGCATAGTATGGATGGCATTATCTATGTGGAGAGGTTGGAGAAACGTGGGCTTAACTCACTGGAACGACAGGATTCAGGGGCAGGCTGATGGATATATCCAAGATTATGAAGGGCATGGACAGACTGGACGGTCAGAAGATTTTTCCCCGTGTGGAAGAGTTATTAACCAGGTGCCAAGGGTCTAACGTGCGAGGGGCAAGGTTTAAAGGCGACAAGTTTTATACACAGAGGCTGGTCGGTGCCTGTAACTCAAGCCAGAGGAGGTTTTGGAAGCAGATATTATAGTGACTCCCAAAGAGCATCTTGGCAAATGTATGAATAGGATGGGAATAGCGGGATACGGTCCCCGGAAGGATAGGAGATTTTAGTCGTGACAGGAGGTACGAACGTGCAGGGTTGGAAGGCAGAAGGGCCTGTTCTTATACTGTAATTTTCTTTGTTCTTTGTGAGCAGGGAGTGCAATAAATCTGTCAGATTGACTAATTGACATTAAAATTATGTATTAGTTAAAATTG
Organism: Stegostoma tigrinum; assembly: GCF_030684315.1. NCBI lineage: Eukaryota > Metazoa > Chordata > Chondrichthyes > Orectolobiformes > Stegostomatidae > Stegostoma > Stegostoma tigrinum. The sequence goes on from NW_026728705.1 coordinate 465,704, forward strand.
TGTATTAAAATATAGAAAACGCTTGGTTTGTTAGCGGTGCAGACAGATCATGGTAAGCAAAGGATGGACAGATCAAAAAGACTTAGACAGATGCAGACAGGTTGCAACACACTGGCGTGTGCCCGGCAAGACCAACATTTGCAAGGTCAGCATCATTTGAGGCGAGAGAGCCCATTCATCAGTCCAACGATGGTCAGGGAGAACCTGTTCCTGAGCCTACGTGTTCGTGCATGTGTTCAGGCTTCATTCCCTACTGCCTGATGGAAGAGGCTGTTGAAGTTCATTACCAGGGTGCAATTTGTCTTTCATGATGTTGGCAGCCTTTCCATGGCAGCGAGCCATGTAAATGGAGCCCATGGATGGAAGTTTGGCTTCCGTGATGGTGTCAGCTATACACACCATCTTATGTCTTTTCTTACAGCCCGAGACAGAGCAGATGCCATCCCAGGCCATTATGCACCCGGACAGTGTGCTTTCAATGGTGTTTCTGTAGAAGATGCTGAGGACCTTATAGACATGCCAAAACTCCTGAGCCACCCAAAGAAGAAGAGGCATTGTTGTGCCTCCTTGACTGTCACATTTATGTGGAAAGTCAGGGCCGGTTGTTCATTATTGTCGTTCCGAGGAATTTGGCGCTCTCTGCTCTCTCATAGTCAGTTCAATTGATACAGGCGGGGGCAAGTTCAAGGAGGAGGTGTAGGAGGGAGCCTTCGTTCTCCCTTCCTGGGAGGTGGTGGAGGCGATGTGTTGTGCGCCCACCATCCTGCCCATCAAGACCATGCAGACTCCATTTGTACAGTTCAATATAAAAGAATGATGGCATCAGACGCACGACTTCGAAGCTGTGCCAGGTGGAAACGCAACTGAAAGTGGGTTTAATGTAAGAATTACTCTTCACCGAATATCGTTCCGAGGTGGGATGTAGATGTTTTGGAATTTCCACACGAGTTGTCATCTTTCTCTCTGTTTCATACCAGGATTTGGTCCACATGATGTGGGAGCATGATTGTGAGGGAACGGATATCAGGCACTCCACCATCCAGCTTGCACATTTCTATCCTATTACAGGCTGTTTCTCCGGGAATGAGAGGAAGACAGTCAGTGTGCGAGGGTGAAAGTCAGTAGCCCTGTTGGTAGTGCTGATGCAGGTTGGGGGTTAGCAGGGTGGGAAATGGTGAGATGTTCGGAGTGAGTCAGTTGACAGTGTTAAATCGATGAATAGAGTATTATTAGTGTCGGGGATACAATGGATGCGAGAGAGAGAGAGAGGGAGAGACAGAGAGAAAGAGAGACACCTTTGTGCCCCTGTCGATGAATTATGATGTCGTTGCCCCTGACCTACCAGGCTGCAGCAAACTGAGTCCAGCAGCACTGAAATGATAAAGCACACCCGTGTGCCCATTGGCATTTTAATGATGGCACATGTGCCAGGAATTATGGAATATCCATGGACATCTGGCAATGGGGAGTAACTTCAGCCATGATGGGTGGGAGACTCGGCCTGGCATTGACTGAAATGGATGCCATGGTGTGCGGTAGGAATATCATGAAGGGAGTTCAATAGGACAGCATCAGAAAACCAGCTTCGCCTCACAGAGAAAAACCCTCCATCAAACCCAATGAAAATGACACCGCCATATTATTGTAAGATTCAACCCAAATGAGTCAAATGCTCTGCTTATTCCACACCCAGTTAGAAAGCTGAAGGACAAAGCCTCATTCAATACTTTCTATCATCTGAACGCACACTAAATCTTGTTCATCGATCATTCTTGGAATCGAGAGGCTGAATGGCCTCTTCCTGTTCTACTGCAAAGGGCTCAAGATGCTGAATGGCCTCCTATTACACTGTGGCAGGTTTGGGAGGTCTAATTATCTCTTCCTGTTCCTGCACAACAGGCTCAAGAGGCTGAGTGGCTTCTTGTTGCTCTGTAACAGACTCGAGAGGCTGAATGACCTCCTCTTGTTCTTATATAGCAGTGTCAGGTGGCTGAATGGCCTCCTCCAATCCTGGAGTAACAGACTTTAAAGGCTGAATGGCTTCCTCCTGTCCCTCTGTAAGAGACCCGAATCATTAAAAGATGCAGCAACTCGGGGGCTATGAGCAGCCATGAAACTCTATCTGATGGAATCCCTCCCTTGTCAGTTACAGAATCACAAGGAACACAATGAGAGGTGCCCTCTCAGCAACACCTCGTATGGCTGCAGAAACACTTGTGTATGTTTTGGATGATTCCCTTTGCAAAATGTGCCAACATTCCAGCTGCCCACATCTTCAAGTGGTAATCAGCGGGTGAGGGCTGAATGGCCTCCTCCTGGCCCATGTAACAGGGGCATGGGGTCAGAACTGCTTCCTCCTGCTCCTGAGGAGCAGTCTCAATCCACTGAATGGCGTCTCAGGTTTATGAAAAGATTTGATAACAGGGCACTGAAATGTAGGACCAGCATTACACAAAGTCAATGAACAATAAATATTGTTACCCTGGGTTGTGGCCCCTAGAAATTTCCCCAGCAGTCATTTTATGCAGTTGGTCTGTCATTTTTATCACTGTCTCACTTTATAAACTGGGTGGAACAGATACACCCGTGCAGTGTTCTGGCACTGCTTCCATTACAAGGAGGAAAGATTTAAAAGACTACAAGATTTATGGTCCCTCCCTCAGTAACCATCATACATTCCATCCGGACTGAGTAAATGTTCACTTTTACTGTGATATGAAAAGTGATGTCAGGAATGGACGAACTGAACCTGTTTGTTCAGTGACTGTGAGTAATGTTAGTCTCCATGGATAATAATTATCTCAGTGAAGGGTTTCCATCTTTTAGTGATAAATGAGCTTCGTTTAATATGTTATCCAAAAGGCCATAAGACATAGGAGTCGAAGAAAGGCTATTTGGCCCATCAAGTCCACTCTGCCATTTAAATCATGATCGATAGCATTTCAACTCACTTCACTGCACTCACCCCGTAGCCCATGATTCCTTGTGAGATCAAGAATTTGTAGATCTCTGCGTTGATGGCATCAAACGTCCTGGCCTCCACTGCACTCCGTGGCAATGAATTCCACAAGCCCACCACTCTCTGGCTGAAGAAATGTCATCTCATTTCAGTTTTAAATTTACCCCCTCCAATTTTAAAGGCTGTGCACACAGTTCCTTGTGCCCCGCCTAACGGAAACAACTTCATAGCGTCGACGCCTTCCAAGCGATGCATTATCTTGTAAGTTTCTATTAGATCTCCCCTCAAAATTCTAAACTAGAATGAGTACAATCCTGGGATTCTTAACTGTTCATCATATGTTAGACATAACATTCCAGGGATCATCTGTGTGAATCTTCACTGGGCATGCTCCAGGGCTAGTATGTCCTTCCTGAAGTCCAAAATTGGACACAGTATTCTAAATGGGGCCAATCTAGAGCTTTATAAAGCCTCAAAAGCACATCGCTGCTTTTATATTCCAACCCTGTTGAGATAAACGACAACATTACATTCACTTTCTTAATCACGGACTCTACCTGCAAGTTAACTTTTAGAGAATCCTAGACCAACATTGCCAGATCCCTTCGTACTTCTGCTTTACAAATTTTCTCACCATTTAGAAAATATTCCATGCCTGTATTCTTTTTTCCAAAGTGCAAAACCTCACATTTACTCCCAACGAATTTCATCAGCCATTTTCTGGACCGCTCTCCGAAACTGCCTAAATAATTTTGCAGCTTCCCCACATCCTCAGTACTACCTGCCTGTCCACCTATCTTTGTATCATCAGCACACATCACCAGAATGCCCACAGTCTCTTCATTCAGATCATTAATATATAAGGTGAACATCTGCGGCCCCAACTCTGAACCGTGCAGGACACCACTCGTCACCTTGGTTGCCATTCCGAAAAAGAAACTCTTATCCCAACTCTTTGCCTTCTGTCAGACAGCCAATCCTCAATCCAAGCCAGTAACTCACCTCGAACACCATGGGCCCTCACCTTGCTCAGCAGCCTCCCATGAGGAACCATATCAAAGGCCTTTTGGAAGTCTAGATAGTTAACATCTACTGGGTTTCCCTGGCCTAATATACTTGTTACCTCTTCAAAGAATTCTAACTGGTTTGTCAGGCATGACCTCCCCTTACTAAATCCATGCTGACTTGTTCTAATCTGACCCTGCACTTCCAGGAATTTAGAAATGTCATCCTTGACAATGGATTCAAGAATTTTACCAACTACCGAGGTTAGGCTAATTGGCCTATAATTTTCCATCCTTTGCCTTGTTCCTTTCTTAAACAAGGGGTTTACAACAGTGATTTTCCAATGATCTGGGACTTTCCCTGACTCCAGTGACTTTTGAAAGACCACAATCAAAGTCTCTGCTATTTCCTCAGCCACCTCCCTCAGAACTCTAGGATGTAACCCATCGGGGCCAGGAGATTTATCAATTTTTAGACCTTTTAGCTTTTCTAGCACTTCCTCTTTTGTAATGCCTACCATACTCTTCTCTGCCCCCTGACTATCCCTAATTGTTGGCCAATGTCTTCCACTGTGAAGGCTGACGCAAAGTATTTATTAAATTCTTCAGCTATTTCCTTATCTCCCAACATCAGAGTGGTCCAATGTCTACTTTCGCCTTTCGTTTGTTTCTTCTGTATTAGAAGAAGCTTTTGCTATCATTTACAATATTACTAGCTAGCCTACCTTCATATCTGATTCTCTCCTTCCTTATTGCTCTCTTTGTTATCCTCTGTTTGTTTTTGTAGCTTTCCCAATCTTCTGATTTCTCAGTGCTTGTGGCCCATTGAAAGGCTGTCTGTTTTTTATTGATATATTTCCTGACTTCTTTTGCCAGCCATGGCTGTATAATCCCAAACTGGAAAATCTTTCTTTTCTTTGCGATTAGCAGAGCCCCACTGGCAGCATGAACAGGGATTAGCAGTTGCAGAGAGAGGGGGAGGAGAGATCAAAATCTGGGACCATTAGGCTGGAATGTTCTATCAATGGATCAGAATCTGAGATCAATCGACTGCAACATTAGAACAATGGACAGGAGTTTAATCCAGAATGTTTTGTATCTTTCTACATATTATGATGAGATGTCATTATCACTGCGGATTCTATTTAAATTTTGATTATTCAAAGTTTTTATTATCCTACCCTGGCAAATGTTCTTGTGTCTGACAGGTCTTACTGTCCAGTTATCATTTCCACGAACGAGGTATAACTGTACTACTGTTCTTTTCATCTTTTCTACACTCCATGCTACTACCATCTCTCTTGCTCTCTCTCTCTTTCTCTCTGTCTCTCTGCTTACGGAAGTGTCCCTGGTGGGTCTCAATGCTGACCAACGCAGTTTTAGCTTTGAACCACAATTCATTGCATCACTACCCTTGTTATCTAAATACTGGGAGAATGGAGGTCACTATATTCTGTTCCGGTGACAAAATCTACTTTCGTACTCTGACTCCATCCCATTCCTGACCAATATCTCAGGCTGAAACAGACAAGCCACAACTGTGGTGTTCCCTCAGACTGTGAATTGATTCATGACACATACCCCGACCATTCCGATTTTTAACCACCAACACCTCCAGAATATACATCATTGTTTCAACCCATCTGCTGTTTGAACTTTGAGCTATGAAATACGGTCTTAATGATGCCAATAATCTGCAGGTGAGACTCCCAGACTCAAACCTGCAGAAGCAAATCTAAGTCAAGGCTCCATGGCTGGTTTCCAAACACGCCCAAACCCTACCTATCCATAATTCTTGTGACCACTAATCTATGTAGTTATTGGGTCTGGTAATGCCTTTATTTTAATATTCTCAGCAAATCATCACATCTATTCATGAAACATCCTTCATTCTCTCTCTTTGTCAATGACCCAAATGGCCCAAGGCCAATGGTCTGCTGTTCATATTGCTCTTGATTTTCTCTGAGCCTGTTCTGATTCAGCAACTACTTTCATGTTTACTTCCCCCTTCGCCCAGCTATTACACACAGCACAGACACATAAGCCCATCGCTTTGTTTTGTGGCAATGGAGAAGTAGAGACATACATTTATAGGAGCACCTCCACGAACTTTTCAATAACAGGAGACAGTGAGAAGCCCCTCAGCTACAAGATGCCCAGTCCTTTTCAATACTCAAGAGATATACCTCCTTTTCCTGACTGCACAATAAACTTAGAGGGGTAAACACAGACATTCGGTAGACAGGCACATAACATGTTTCAACGTTGTGTCTCAAAGCTGCTGAAACCCCTGTCCAACATGGAGCACCACATGGGACAGACTGGAAAGTGAACAATAGCCTGACATTCACCGTTATATTGTTTCTGATCTTCACCATGTCAACACTCATTACACTAAAGAGCCAAAAGCCAAGGCCAGGGAAAGATACAGAGGAACAGAAAAAAAATCACATTAAATTTAGAAACAATTAACTAATTGAGAACATGTTGTGCAAATATTGGGGGAAAAGGCAGGGGGTGAGGCTAACTGGAGGAATGACTTGGAGGGCACAAAATCACAAGGATGAGAACTTTAAATAAAGGTATTGATGGAGCTGAAATGGTTTGTTACGTCCAATTCTGAATCTGCCTCACAGAACCATCCCAGACACCATCAACTTGGACAAGATGACAGCCCAGAATGGAGAGCTGCGCAGACCATGTTAGTTTTTTGTTCAGCAAACTGGGCTATCTGCCCAACATGGGGAGCTTTGCAATCCTTTGCCAGTATATTGGCACTGGACCTGCATTAGATAATTGCACAGCATGCGGAAATTTACAGCCCATGCTGTGAGTGACAGGAAATGGGGCTCCCACTAATGTGTTTCTCTACAGCTCCACTGCACCAGAACAAGGGAAGGGGTTCGGTGAGTCTCTGATGATTGTGATGGAGGCTTCAGATGTGAAAATCTTTGTTTTGCGAGAGAACACACATGCAGGAGATCAGTTTTAAAATGAACAACTGGCACGGGTTTGAATAATTGACAGAGAGAGACTGAGGGACATTTCATGGTCAGGTGTTATGAGGTGTTTGAGAATATTAAATTAAAGGCATTTCAAGACCCATGAATGTTGTAGATCCATGAGCAGAGGAATAGTAGGTGGATGGGATTTTGTGCTTATTTCTGAAATAAGTCATGGAGAGTCATCTAAGATTTGCTGTTGTTGGTTCGCTTGCTGAGCAAATTCATTAATATGCAGATGTTTCATTACCCTGCTGGGGAACACCATCAGTGTAACTTCCGATGAAGCATTGTTGTATTTCCTTCTCATTATTTAAAACCTGGGGTCCATCAGAGTTGATTACTTCATTTGTGGTTTTTCTTTGGCGTGGTGTGTGTACAGAGTCTAGAGCGGATCAACCACAGCATCCACAACCCAAACTACAAATCTCCTCAAGAACCTTGGATTACGATTTGCTTCTGCTGGTTTGAAGCCGGTAGTGTCCACTACAGATTTTTTGCATCATTAAGACTGTATTTCATAGCTAATGGTTGAACTAGCTAATGGGATGAGCAGTAAAATATATTCTGTAGGTGTTGGCAGTTAAAATTGGGAGAGGCAGAGGAACTGAAGGAAATCTCGCTCCATTAATGGTTGCTGTGTGACCATACACAGTCCATCATGTTGGTGAATATCCACTGTCCTGGCAGCATCCACAGAATCTTCATTCAGAAGCAGACAGCCATTCCCATCGCCATTGTGTCTCCGCGTAGCAACAACAGATTGCATCTTGGATAACGAGTACCCCCATGATATATGGTTCAATGTACCTTCCCCCTCACAACTCCATACCACCAACCAAACACATCAAAATAGCCCATGTGTACACAGAGCAATGGAGCTTTGGAGTGTGTCAAGGAGAAGTCTATCAGGGATCAAGAAACTGATCAAGACTGATTTATCCCAAATGTCTGCTTCCTGTTGATAATCAGTCCTCGCCCATTCCTGTGTAGCACATTCAAAAGGCTGAACAAGAACGATAAGTATCAGTGAGCCTTTCAGCCCCTCCAGCCTGCTCCAGCAAGTAATACGATCACAGCTGATGTCATATTGGCCTCAGCACCAGTTTCCTTCCCGGTCTCCATAACCCTTCATTTACCCAATGTCTCAGCGTCCGCTGCATTCTGGGGTCGTGAATTATACACATTCACAATCCTTTGGGAGAAGTAAGTTCCCCTTATGTCCATTTAAAGTCTGCTCTGCATTGTATGAAAACAATGGCATGTTGTTCTTGATTGATCCACGTGAGGAAATATCCACTCCACATCTACAATCTCAATCACGCTTAACTTCTTACAGATCTCAATTAGATCTCCTCTCATTCCTCTAAACGCTAGAGAATATAGACCTGGACTGCTCAATCTCTCTCGATAAGGCAAACTCCTCATCTCTGGAATCTCTTCTTAACTGCCTCCAATGCAACTAGATCCCTCCGAAAATCAGGACACCAAACATGTACACAGTACTCCAGTTGCTGGATCACTAAAGGGTGGAATAGGTGCAGAAACACTTGCAAATTTTTTTTCAACTCTGTTTTTCATTGAAGAAATAGATGCTGAAATTGCACTTGCTTTGCCAATTACCTGCTGTGGATTACTTGTATGTGGGTTTTCTGTAAAAAAATACTACGATGCCTAGATCCTCTGCACCAAAATGCTCTGGAATTTCTCCACCTTTCATTTAATAAATTGCCTTTCAATTGGTCTGGTTGTAATGTACAACGCCATACTTAACAGATTAAATTTCTGCTGCCGAATGTTGGTTCATTCACTGCACTGATCACAATCGTTTTACACATTTCATGCATGTTTACTGCATCCTACTTTTCCACCTATTTTCATGTCATCTAAAAATGTGGCCATAGTATTCTCTATCCCTTTAAACAGGTAATAGCATAGATTGCAAATAGTTTGGGACTGGCTACTGAACTGAGTGGCACCTCAAAAGTTGTCAAACAGAAAGCGATCTTTTATTCCATCTCTAACAATTTTGTCGGTTCACCAATCCTGTACCAAATATAATAGATTACTCCTAAACCCATGCATTCTTATTTTATGGATTAATTATTTGCCTGGAACTTTATTCAATATCTTCTGCAAGCCCAGTTGTATTACATCTCCAGGATCCCCATTATACACCTTGCTTGCAGTGTTAACCATCGAGCCACTGTACCACCATCTTTAAAGGACTGGAGCAAATAATTTAAACTGTATTTATTCTTCCTGAAATCATTCTGACTCTGATAGATTGTAGTTTGACTTTGCAAATCTCCTGTTATGAATTCCTTGACAGTGGATTCTAGCAATTTACCTTGAATCCCAATACTTTGCTCATTGCTTTTTGTTCCGCAGTGAAGATGATTATTCTCAGTTCTTCCGTTTCTTTCACGTCTCCCTCAGTTCCTGTGACATGGGCATAAAGCTGTAAAAGGGCTCCTCTGATTGCTGTGTCAGGGCCTGAGTGACTGAATGGACACGTTCTATGTAAAAATACGATTAGCTTTCAATCCTGTAAACTCCAATAGGTTTTGGGCTAACCTCAACCTTTCCTTATTGGTGTTGTGAAGTTAGGTAGAGTATCTGTGGACCGGGAGGCAGGGCATTAGAATTTGATGTTTCTAAAATATTGATGTTTGTAATGTGTTGAAGCGGGGAGCAGTGCGTGGTTCTTTTAAAAGGTTTTTTTTTCTATGTTTCGAAATTCAAAACTGATGCCTTTGGGCAGCGGCGCGTGTGCTGCAGGTGCACATAGAACCTGAATTGAAACATTTGTGTCAAAAACAGAGTAGTTATTAGGCCAAGTATCAGTTTTAGTTTGTTGACAATACAACATGTTTTGAATTTAGGCATTAATTTGACGCAGACATTTAGTCTTCAAAAATCAATTAAATTTCAATCTGATGGTTCTAACGAAATAGGGCTAATCCTTTGTAAGAAATTGATATGTCATCTCAGGTATAAAAGAAGGGTGCAAAGGGGACAAAGGCAGGACAGCGAACTACCATCTGCCAAAGTTAACAGCGCTCAGCTCTAAAGAGAGAACCACTGGTTCTCCCAGAATTTTCTCAGCATTAGAGAAAGCACCATTTAAATCAAAGGTACCTCTGGCACAACTAGTTAATATTTGTGACCGAACATTCAATGTAGAAAGTGTTCCTGACAGAACATTTGACAGAGAATGCACAAAGCATAGGAGATGTAACTTGGGTGTAAGCTCGAAAGACTAAATTCGACATTGTTTAAAAAAATTGTTTTATGTAAATGGGACTTATATTTATTGGAAAAATACGGCATGAGAATTTTGTTTTATTTGGGAATTGTTAGTCGTTAGAAAGTTTTTGGTTTGGTTGTTAATAGTTTAGTTAATTTGTAAAGGATGAAACTTAAATAAATAAATTGTTACTTGTTGATTTTATAGTGAGCGTCAAGGATTTATGTATTTTAACCAATAAAATTTGCTGAAAAAAGAAAGAAAACACCACTTTGCACACTGCTTTTAACAGATTATAGGGTGAGGCACTCCTCGCTGGGTGTTGCAGTTTTATTTCTCAAACAGGGGTCAATTTCCACTTTAGAACACACTCATTGAAGGAATCGGTTTCGGGAAGTATCTCTGAGCTTCTTCCTGTACAACATTAGCCTTTCTTCAGTGAGAAGATTAAATCTGTACACACTACTCCAGATATGATCTCACTGAATCCTGTACAGTGGAAACAACATTTTGGCAGCCCGCTGTAAGGTTCCCAACCTAGATTAGAGCAGCATCAGTTCTCTGGAGGAACACACAGCATTACTGAAATATTATTGTCCTTCTCCCCTGGAAACCTGGTGAAAATGTCCCAGTGAAACTTGAGAAGACCGAATAAGATGCGATGAGGTGACTTCAGTATCCAGACAGGCCGTGCCATCTTTCCCACCAAAATCTACCATTAGTCTCGCCAGATTCCACATCATTCAGATTCCTTAATCAGACGAAATGGAGTTTAGAAACGGTAAGGAGAAGCAAACATTGATGAGAGTTATATAACAAAGACAAAACTGCAGTATAAATTTTGGCCATGTTATCAAACAGGAAATTAGATACACAAGTTTGTGGGCCCTGCAGTAATAATGGCCTTAATTTTTCATCTAATCTGTGTTAATCCAATTGAATGGGTGGCACGGTGGCTCAGTGGTTAGCACTGCAGCCTCACAACGCCAAGGGCCTGGGCTTGATTCCAGCCTCGGGCGACTGTCTGTGTGGAGTTTGCACATTCTCTTCGTGACTGCGTGGGTTTCCTCCAGGTGCTCCGGTTTCCTCCCACAGTGCAAAGATGTGCAGGCTGGTTGGGTCGGCTGGGCTAAATTGACCATAGTGTTCAAGGGTGTGTGGATTACAGGGGGATGGTTCTGGGTGGGATGCGCCAAGGAGTGGTGTGGACTTGTTGGATTGAAGGCCCTGTTTCCACACTGTACGGAATCTAATTTAATGCTAATGTTGGGGGAAAAAAATCAATTTCATGAGCGTGTATGAAATGACTTGCTTTAACATGAAGTTGAGTGCCAAGCTCGAGATCAGGACATTGAGGAACTGGTATTTTGTGATCAGAATAGCGAATTGAAAACATTGCTGTAAAATGAGCTTTTGCGAGTAGTGATGATAACAGTGATCTTAAATTTTATGTGATGTCTGAAAACACGTTTTTTAAAAAGAAATTGCAGTCATAAACCTGTGTCAGAAAAGCCATGTAAGTATGAGGGGAAAGTATGAATAAGTTGGAAAAGTACATTGAAAAGTTTTAATGAGAAACAGGCATTGTCTGTTATTTGCAGAAATATTGTACGGTGGACAATGTACACAGTTCCCTGAAGTGCAAACAGCAAAAGGGAAAGATGACTCAATGATTGTCAATGAAAGAAGTTAAAGATTACATTTGATCAAAAAAAGTAGATTGTAAAATACTGGACGTGGTGATAAATAAATGGATTTCGATAAATTCAACCAAGAAACTGATTTTTTTTAAATGAAAAGAGAACAAGAATTCAAACTAACAAGTAGCAGAAAGACTGCCAGAAAGCAAAAATGAAAACAAGATCAAATATGGAAACAGTGAACTAGCGGAGAGGATAATATATTGTGGAGAACATAGACATTACAGGGAAAATAAACAGTTACTTTGTGCCTGTCTTCATGGAGGAATATCCAGAAAGTCTCACAGACATATTAAGTGACCGTGGGACATGTGTAACTAAAGACAATGATGAAGTAGCATTTGAAAACATAACTGGATTGAGCCTTGATAAGTCTGATGGGCCAGATGTACTTCAGACGAGGATTTCAGAGGAAGGGTCAACAGGCATATTGATTGCATTGGGGGTCACTGTGATTTATTCCTGCACTTTCTGCAAACGCAGGAAGTCAAGCTGAGTAAGGAGAAGGTTATATATGTCATCCAATGTGTTAAGAGGAGACAAAAGGGGGGATTGGCCAACTACAGAACAGTGAACTTGTAATTAACAGGTGGGAATCTGTTGGAATCTATTATAAAGGTTGTGATATAGGATATTTAGAAAGTAATAACGAAATTAGAGAGAATACTAATAAATTTATGAAATGAAAATTACAAGTGACAAACTCGCTTTTACAAACTCTTGGAAGATGTTTCTTATTGACATCGACAATCGAGAATTATTGGATGTGGTATATATATAGATATTGAGAAGGATTTTCTAAGAGAACACACAGTGAGTTAGTAAATTAAAGCGAAGATGTAGAGGGAGGAACATATGCAAATGGAAGGTGAAGGCTAGGTTTACCTTCATTGAAAGGGAATCGGAATACCAAAGTAAAGGCATCCTGCAGCAGTTCCATGAAGTGTTGGTGAAACAACACTTGAAGTAATGTGTACAGTTTTCTAAAAAAAATACACTGAATAAAGAGGAAGTGCAGTGGGTATTCTTGAGATTACTCCTATAGACGGCAAGATTGTCTGAAGAGAAAACTTGCCCTGTGTCCTCCAGAGTTTCAAAGAGTGTGAGTGATCACAGTGAAACTTATTAAATTCTCGCGGGGGGTACGGACTAACACAAGGGCACGGAGAAGTGCAAGCAGACAAGATTAAGGAGAATCTCAAAACATTCTACATGTACATCAAGCGGAATAGAATAACCAGGGAAATATTCGGGCCTATCAGAAACAAAGGGGAAATCTGTCTGTGAAATTGAAGAACATTGATAAATAAAAACGAAACAACTGCGGATGCTTTAAATCAGGAACTAAAACAAAGTTGCTGGAAAACCTTAGCAGGTCTGGAAGTATCTGTTGAGGAAAAAACATAGAGTTTAGACTGGGGGTCCAGTGGCCCTTCCTCAGAACTCCTCCTCGGGTCCAAAATGTTAACTCAGTTTTTTCCCTTCACAGATGCTGCCAGACCTGCTGATCTTTTCCAACAACTTTGTTTTTGAATATTGATAGATTGTTGCATGAGTATTTTGTATCTGTTTTACTTGGGAGATGAAGGATTCGGGGACAGAATTTGAGAAGATGGAATGTGAAGCCCTTGAACAGATGGATATAACATACGAGCAGGGATTGAGGGTTTTGGCTGATATAAAATAGGACAAAATCGGCAGATTTGTATCACAGGATGCTATAGGAGACAAGAGATGTTTTCCAGAATTGCCACAGGGGAGGTACCAAAGGACTGGAGAGCAGCTAATGTGGTTCCATTTTACAGGACAAATGAAAGAGATAGACCGGGCAACGATATACCAGTGAGTATCAGATCAGTGTTAGGGGAACCATGGGAGAAAGTAGCAAAGGAGAAAATTGATCTGCATTTAGAGAGGCAATGTTTGATAAGGGATAGTTCGGATGAGTACATCAGAGGGAAGTCATGTGTGACAATTGTGATTGATATTTTCCAAGGTAGTCATTTAAGTTTAAATCAGTGATTTTTTTTGACAAAGTTCCACATGGGAAATTCATCAAGAAAGTAGAATCTAATAGTATCAAGGGTAACTTGGCAAGTCATATGCAAAACTGTCTTCGTGGCAGGAGACAGAGGGTGGTGATTGAAGGCTGTTTGTGAGACTGGAGACCAGGTCCTTGATGGGACCTCATCTCAAACAGTGTGCAGTATTGTGTACCGATTTGGTCTCCTGACCTCATAAAGGACGAACCTGACACTGAGGGAGTGCAGTGAAGGATGACCAGAATGGTCTCTGTGATCACAGGCCTGTTGCTTGAGCAGAGTTCAAATCAACTGGGCTGAAATTCGATGAAGCTTAGGAAAATGAGGGAAGATCTCAGTGAAATATTTAATACTCACACAGGTGAGACAGATTGTAAACAGGGATGATAATGCCCCTGGCTGGGATGTCTAAAATAAGAGGCCACAGTATGAGGTACAGGCAGGCCACTGTGCATTGAGAAGAGTATAAATGTCTGTACTCAGAGGCTGGTTAACCTGGGGCATTCTCTACCGTGCGAGGCTATGGAAGCAAGGTCCTGAATTTAAATCAGGATTTCTCGACACTAAGTTGATGTGGAGAGAACAGGAGTATAGGATGGGGATAGAGGTTCAGCCATCATTATGTTCATTGGGGGAGAAAAACGAATGGATCGAAAGGACGACTGAAGTTCATATTTTATAATTTTTCGAAGAGTAATCACGTTAAGGGATATGTGTATATTGTTGGACAAGTGCATTGCGGTGATGCTTGGTCATAAGCTCGAACAGGGAATACTAAATGGATTGAATGGCCTACTCCTTTCCCTATGTTTCTGTGCAGTCTGTTGGAAAGCTCTGTACAAGTTCTCACAAACTTTCAGATCCCAAGAAAGAAGTCTCTGCATGTTTGACAGGACAGCGTTTCATTTTCACCTTTCCCAATATGAAGGCCGAGGCAGGGTGTTCTGTCCAGGTTTATCCTTTAAGATGTCGGAGTAGTTTGATACAAGTGACTGCCTTGCATTGCTGCTTCAGAGGCCATTGAAGAGTTCATCACCGGTCTGGAGTCACTTTTAGGACATACCAGGTAAGCACGGTAGATTTGCATCCTGAAAGTACATTGTTGAAGCACATATGTTTTTACAATCGATATTGGCTTCGAGGCCCAGTTTTACTGACACCAAATTTGAAATTTTCGATATTTTGTTCATTGTTCTTAACATCCCTCGGCTGCCAAAGCATTAGTCTGGTCTGGATTAGTAATCCAGTGAATTTTCCACAACAGCACCAGCTGCACCTGGGGACCCATCAGAAACCACACTGAGGAGGTTATTTCTGTGCTACTTGCCAAAAAACAACTTCCAACAATTCAACTATCGGAATGAAACTGAGGCTGTAGCAGTTGGTCAGACTGTAATTATTCTCTGCTTAGGGGACTGGCCGCAGCTGAGAGGCTTTCCACATTGCCAGGTAGGTGTCAGAGTTGGGGCAGCACAAGCCTTCAGTTCTAATGCAGGAACGGCGACAGGGCCAGTTACTGTCTTCGTATCTTTAGTTTATCATTATCTTTTTCTTCATATCATGTGCAGTGAATTGAATTGGTTGAAGACTGGCATCTATGATTTTGTGGACGCCATGATGAAGGTGAGCTAAGTCTTCTACTTGATACTTCTGGCTGAGGATGGTGCAGATACTAGATCCATGAATTTTGTACCGATGTGGAGGGCTGTTCCATTGTTTAGGATGGGGATATTTATGGAGCCCTCTCCTCCAGGGAGTTGTTTAACTGTCAATCACCATTTACGATTGGTTGTGGCAGGACTGTTGGTCTGTGGGTCTTGTAATCATTTTGCCCTGTCTGTAATGTGGTAGTTCTACTGTTTGGAATGCAAGCAGCCAAACCTGGCATTTATAATGGGCTGGCACCAGTTTTGGGTCCAGATGGCTCTGTCCCCGACATGTTTACCTGCACTCGTCACTGAACCAATGATCAGCTTCATGGTAATCGTAGAGGGATGGATTATCCTGGCACAGTTTGTGGTTGAATACAATTCTGCTTCTGCTGCTTCTGCTGTAGTCTACATCACCACATGAATGCCCAGTTTTGAGTTGCAATATGTGCCTGTCCCCAAGTTCAGACCACGTCCCTATTCCCCCTGCACTCAGTGACCTCTGGGTTCTGATGTGGTAACACTTCTATTTTAATGTTCTTACTGTTCTGAGAATCTCTCCATGATGTCACGCCTCCAATTTGTCTCATTCCTCAAAACATGTTTAACATATTCATCTGATTTTTTTTCCCCTTCCTGTACTGACATCTGCTGCTTTTGAAATGAATGTGCTTCACCCTGTTTCTCTCCCTGACCATGATTAAATGCTCTGTAGTGCCAGTGACACCAACATTCACCAATGAATGAGTGCACCTTGCACTGTCATTCACTTCCTAAAATATGGTGCTCCATGTTGGACAGGGCATTTGGGCAGCCTTGACACACATTGTTGGAATTTATTCGAAAACAGAAATTGCTGAAGAAACTAAGTAGGTCTGGCAGCAGATGTGGAGTGAAAGCAAAGTTAACCTGTCGGATCGGGTGAGACCTCTTCTAAGCTCCCAGTTTCATCAGCAATTTTTGTTTTTGTTTCAGATTTCCAGTGTCTACAGTTCTATGTTTTGTTGAAAATTTATTTTGTGCCGGTTTATATCTGGAGATACTCAACAGGTCTGGCCGAATTTGTGGAGACAGAGAAACACAGTGCAGGTTTCAAGTCCAGCGTGAGCCTTCTTCAGAACTGAAAGGGATTGGAAAATGGTCTTTTTAATACCTTGACATATGTGGAGGACGAGTGACGGAAAACAGAGGGTGTGGGGTGCAGAGCAAAAGACAAACAGATGTTTCGTTTTGATGAAAGACAACCAGATGTAAAATGGGAGAAAATACAGGTGTGACTGGGGGAGATGGGTTCTTTCCTTTGAGTGCAAGATAAGCAAGGCACATCAAGACAAGTTCAAAGGGGACCGGGAGCGAGGATGTATGAGAAATGGAGAACATGGAAATGGTGTCAGGCTGTGAAGTTATGGAATTGAATAATAAGACCTACAGGCTACAAAGCACAATGCGTAAAATGAGGTGTTACTCGAGCTTGGGATGCTCTTCATTGAAAGTTTGTGTGAGCCCAGTACCGAAATGTTAGCATGAGAACAAGGTAGATTATCGAAATTGGAAGCAATGAGAAGGTTATGGTTATTCCTACAGACAAAGTGGAAGTGTTTGGCAAAGCAGTCTCTCTTTAGACTTGCCAGTGTAAAGCAGGCAACTTTGTGAGCCGCAATGACATTCGACTGGTTTGAAAGAGTACAAGTGAAATGTTGCTTCACCTGAAAGGTGTGTATTGGGTTGCTCAGAAAGGAGGAACGAGTCTGCGATCATTTCAAAAATACGGCTTTATTTCATCTTCAATATCGACAACAATGTTGCGCATTGGGATCTCTGCAGCAACAGCTTTGAGTGTGCATTTTAGACTTTTTAAAGCTCAATTTACTCACAAGCTGCTCCCAACAACCTTAACTACAGGGTCTCAACAACAATTTATGCTTTCTCTTTTTTCTGTTAGGCTGTCCCTGACTTCCTGTATTACCGACAGCTGCCTTGTCCTCCCCTGAGTATACTTTTTCTTCATTGGGAGGAATTTAAAATGTGCCTCTGAATTATCCCAAGAAACTCCTGTCATTGCTGCTTCACTGTCTTCCCTGCTGGGCTTCCCTTCCCATGAACTCTGGCAACTTCTTTCCTCCTGTCTTTGTCGTGATGTTCCTCAATTATAATCACGTCACATCGATAAATGAGCAATAAATCTAACTGAAAGAAGCAGGTTCGAGAGATGTCAAGCCGAGCACTATTGGAGGTTTTATTAACAAGATGTAAGCAGAGAAAGAGAGAGAGACCGAGGCAGAGAGGGAATATGGATGAAGAGGTGAAAAATAGAGAAAACCAGATTATTGACTTAAGTAAATGTACCTCGTTATTTTGGCAATTTCTGTGTGCTGTCGTCCTTTGTATAATGTGTGTACAATAGAGTAACATGTTCACACTCTCTGTCTGATGCCAGAACTTTTATCTCCACTAATATGACAGAAGCCAGTTATTGACAGAGCCCAGTAGGTCAGTATATTTATTTCCTCGCAGTGTGTTAATTAATTGAAATAAGGTGGGACACCCGAGGCAGGAATTTATAACACAAAAAACTGACAAGAATGAGAGACTAGAGCATGGAAGCTCAGAGAGGTGAAATTCTTGAGAGAAAGGAATATAATACATCAGCTGAGAATCAAATAATGTTTAAATGCTTTATAAATTTTATTCATTGTATGCACCATGTTGTGTTAACCATGTCACCGTTGTTAACTCTGAAAGTTTTGTCATCACATGAAGAACCTTATCTATCTGCGCACTCTGACAGAGTGTAGGTATCAAATCATTTCTCCTCCATCCAAATAGTCGTGTTTTGTTTAAATTGTCACTCGCCATCCCTTCAGCCAACTATATTCTGTTTCCTTCTCTGCATTTTATTTTATCTTGTTCTGACTATAAGAAGATAGTGGTGTCTGGGGGATATCGCTTTACTCCTGCCCACTCTCCACAGGCACTGTCCCCTATTCCTTTCTGTTTGCTAACCAATCACATAGATGCTGTGTCAGACTATTTAATCCCAATAAACAAGGCAATTCGAAATGTAACGCTTACTTTTGAGCTAAGCCAAGAAAGATAAAGAAAAGATGTATATACTGTGAAAAAAGTTTGCAACTTTAGAAGTAAATTATTGAATGTATTGTGTTAAAGAAAAAATATTGCCTTATTAGAGCAGTGAGACGAAAATTCAGTGAAATTCACATTTCCTGTCTTTCTTCAGGGCAGTTGTGTCCAGAGCGAGTTTTTAGATTGGCAGTTGTAGTGATGGAGATTTCAGCACAGTAACAACCTCTCAATTGGCTCTTCGGAATGTGGTTAAACAGAGCATCTCACGTGGATAACACAACAGAATCATGGAGGCTGTAAAGAGAAAGCATCACCTTTCTCCTTTACCTCTATCATTGTGAGAGTAATTGGAGATGGGCACTAAGAACAAAAGCAAACGATGTCGGAATCCCAGGCCAGGTTACATTAAAAGTGTTATAGTGAAAGGGGTTAATTGGAGCTAATTGTTACATGAATCAAATTTATGTCAGTCACCACGACACTGGAGGGTTTCCCTCTTCTATTAATAAGGGGTTTCTTTTCATGCGTTATCTCATGATATCAGTGGCCTTGGCATCCTTAACACAATTGGGATCAGAAGCTCCCGAGAGAGGGAGAGATCAGAATCTGTGAACAGCAGATCGAGATGTTCCAATAATGGATCAGAATGTGAGAACAATGCGTTGGAATGCTCCAACGATGAACCAGAAGCTCAGAACCAGAGATGGGAATATTAACGCAACGTACCAGAATCTGAGAGTAATCGATTGGAATGTTCCATCAATGGACTGGCGTTTATCCAGTGGCTTTTACTGGTTTTTTATCAATCCAATACTGTTAATATGGCAGATAGAATGTGTTCTGATGATTATTCAAATAGGTTATTAACCTATCCTCGCTTTTGTTGCGGTTCCCAGTAAGTCTCTCTCCATCTCTGTCCATTTATTAATTCTGTAAGCTTCTGTTAATCTCAATTTCCAAGGTCTATATTTGGCAAAGATGGAAACTACTGTATTCACTTTCAATTACAAACTCAAATCTTATTCCATGGCTTTTTTCAACTTCACTTACAAACATCTGAGAAGGTACAAAAGTGTTCATAACCATCACTGACCCATTTTGTCCTGAGCTGATTTATATCACAATATTCCCTTTATCACCAATAATATTCCCAGTTTTCACTTCTGCCTCAGTGCTCTTTCTGAATAAAATATAATCTTCTGCTTTTCAGTTGCGGTTCTCTTCTGTCCACACTTGCAGTTACGGGAATTTTGATTGTATACTTATTCTTGTCTCTACCTGGGCCTATGCCTATTGCAAAATGTGGGACTATGAAAACTAGCCACTTGCGTTAGCATGATATGACTTGGCAAAATCAACCTAGATTCAGGAAAGTGGAGTCATCTTTGATAAACCTGTGGAGGGAGTCCACAAATTTCAGGTCAGTGTCCAAACAATCCCCAGTCACCACCTTCCCGAATAAGGTTCTACTCCTATTACCTCTGGCCAGTTCCTCCCTCATGTCTACGTACTTTCATTATTCAATTATAATCATGTCACATCCAAATGTGAGCAATACATTTGAACTGAAAGAGGGAAGTTTGAGAGATAAGACATGGAGAAACCTTGGAACATTTATTAACTCGATATATGTCATGTATGTCTGAGAGAGAGAGAACGAGAGAGACAATATGGATGATGCGATGTAAAAATAGAGAAAACTAGATTATTGGCAGAAGTAGATGTACTTTCCAGTTTGTTTGGCAAAGCCTGTGTGTTGTGGTATTTTATCCAGTGCCTGTACAACTGAGGAATGAGCAGATAATAATTGAAGTATCCACACATGAGAACCAGTGGCAGTGGTGTATTTGAATTGACAGAATACTTTTGACATGGTTGCACACAGGTGAGTGAGTAAACCTGGAGTCCAGGGGTTAAGGGAAATATACCACATAGATTGAGAATTGTTTAGTTGAGACAACAGATATAGTCAATCCCTTTCCTGGACTGAACACTGTTACTTATGAGGTATCACAAGTATCAGTGTTTGGTAATTTGAAAGGCATACAACAATTTGGATGTGGCCAGAAATAACGTAAATTTTGTAATGATTAAATGGTGCGAGGTTGGGAAGTGTTGTTGCCCAAAAAGACCTACACGTCCTTGATCATAGGCCACCAAAATTATTTCAAGCAGGGGTATCAATAATGTGGGAAGTAAATTGTATGTTGTCCTTCATTGTAAGATGATTCAAAAACATTAATTAAGCCATCTTTTTGCACTTGTAGAGCCTTGATGAGAGAGTATTTAGTGTACCGGCTTGATCTCTTTTGTCAGTAAAGATCTCCTTGCCACAGACACAATACAAATGGTTATCACCAGTCTAGTCCCTGAGATGGT
The DNA here is from genome assembly GCF_030684315.1 of Stegostoma tigrinum. Classification (NCBI taxonomy): domain Eukaryota; kingdom Metazoa; phylum Chordata; class Chondrichthyes; order Orectolobiformes; family Stegostomatidae; genus Stegostoma; species Stegostoma tigrinum. The sequence goes on from NW_026728705.1 coordinate 486,773, forward strand.
GGTACCATAAGGAGAGAGTGAAGAAAGGCTTCACAGTGGGAAACATGAGTAGTATGTCAACAATTAGGGACAGCCAGGGGGCAGAGTTGAGTATTGTAGGCATTATAAAAGAGAAAGTGCCAGAAAAGGTAAAAGGTCTAAAAATTGATAAATCACCTGACCACGATGTGCTACATCCTAGAGTTCTGAGGGAGGTGGCTGAGGAAATAGCGGATGCTTTGGTCGTGATTTTTGAAAAGTCAATGGAGTCAGGGAAGTCCCAGATGATTGGAAGTTTGCTGTTGCAACCCTGTTGTTTAAGAAAGGATCAAGGCAAAAGATGGAAAATTATTGACTGATTAGCCTAACCTCGGTAGTTGGTAAAATTCTAGAATCCATTGTCAAGGATGAGATTTCTAAATACATGGAAGTGCAGGGTCAGATTAGAACAAGTCAGCATGGATTTAATAAGGGGAGGTCATGCCTGACAAACCAGCTAGAATTCTTTGAAGAGGCAACAATTGTGTTAGACCAGGGAAACCCAGTAGTTGTTATCTATCTAGACTTCCAAAAGGCCTTTGAGACGGTCCCTCAAGGGAGGCTGCTGAGCAATTGAGGGCCCATGGTGTTCGAGGTGAGCGACTGGCTTGGATTGAGGATTGGCTGTCTGACAGAAGTCAGGGAGTTGTTATAAAAGTCTCTTTTTCGGAGTGACGAATGGTGTTCCGCAGGGTTCAGTGTTGGGGCCGCAGCTGTTCACCTTATATGTTAATGATCTGGATGAAGGGAGTGGAGGCATTCTGGCGATGTTTGCCGATGATGCAAAGATAGGTGGTCAGGCAGGTAGTACTGAGGAGGTGGGGAAATTGCAGAAAGATTTAGACAGTTTAGGAGAGTGATCCAGGAAATGGCTGATGAAATTTGATGTGAGCAAATGTGAGGTTTTGCACTTTGGAAAAAAGAATGCAGGCATGGACTATTTTCTAAATGGTGAGAAAATTCGCAAAGCAGGGGTACAAAGGGATCTGGGAGTGTTGGTCCAGAATACTCTAAAAGTTAACTTGCAGGTAGAGTCCGTAATTAAGAAAGCGAATGTAATGTTGTCGTTTATCTAAAGCGGGTTGGAATATAAAAGCAGTGGTGTGCTTTTGAGGCTTTATAAAGCTCTAGTTTGGCCCCATTTAGAAAACTGTGTCCAATTTTGGGACCCACACCTCAGGAAGGACATACTAGCCCTGGAGCGTGCCCAGCAGAGATTCACAGGGATGATCCCTGGAATGGTAGGTTTAACATATGACGAACAGCCAAACTCTTGGGATTATATTCATTAGAGTTTAGAAGGTTGAGGGGAGAGCTAATAGAAACTTGTAAGATAATGAATAGTTTAGAAAGGGTAGACGCCATGAAGTTGTTTCCGTTAGGCGGGGAGACAATGACCCGTGGGCACACCCTTAAAATTTAAAACTGAAATGAGACGAAATTTCTTCAGCCAGAGAGTGGTGGGCTTGTGTAATTCATTTCCACGGAGTGCAGTGGAGGCCGGGACGTTGGATGCCTTCAGGGCAGAGATCGACAAATTCTTGATCTCAGAAGGAATCAAGGGCTACGGGGAGAGTGCAGGAAAGTGGAGTTGAAATGCCCATCAGCCATAATTTAAATAGCAGAGTGGACTTGATTGGCCGAAAGCCCTTACTTCCACTCCTGTGTCTTATGGTTTTATGGTCTATACTGAGTGTTTAATCTGTAGTCCTGTGAGAGAATAAGAGATAATTGCATTAAAACTCGAGGGTTGTCACTGAATACTATGGCCAAAAAAGACATTGATGGGGTGAAAAATTCCATGCTTCACCCAAATAAATACCTGTAAATTTTACATGTAGAATAACTTAGAACTCCATGTCGATTCAGAGAGAAGTGCAGGCTCTGAAGGAACTCTCCGGACATTAACGTGTGACCCTACACTGAACGTCATGTTGTTCACAATCCCGATATCAGCCATAATACCCACCTACTGAAATGATTAGCCATTCCAAAAAAATTCTGATCTTCAGAGAGAACACAACTCTGTCTTCTCGGAGGATGCCACCTTGAGATTTTGCACAAAACATTAACTTTCGCACTTCACAGCTGTAAAACTACATTCAAGGACTACATGTGCACCATGAGCAATGGATGCACAATGAACAGCTTAGAGCAGACTATCTGTGCAGCCTCTGCTCTTTTTGCTTGTCATGTTGTAGAATCAGTTACCTCACTCTGTTTCCATGTAAGAGACTGCAGAGCTGAATGGCTTTCTTCTGGCTATATGTCAGTGACTCAAGGGGATTTACGGCAGGGCCAAGTGCCTAATTGGGATTCCCCCAGTTCCTGTGTAACAGGGCGGTGTGCCAACTAATGTAACAATGCTGTAAATGTGTGAGGTTACTTTGTTCTGGATTCTTTTAAGAGAGATATTGAACAAGAGGCACAAAGCTGTCCAGTTAATAAAACTTGAGTGAAGAGCTTGGCAGGTTTCAGTTTTTTCACAACATCTGTCAATATTTCACGAATGTAGCTGTGAATAAATGTAAACAGAAAGGCACCACAGACTTCTGGGGAAGAGAATTGCCATTTGAAATGCCCTTTTCGAATTTATTTTCAGAAATCTCACAGGATCAGAAACGCACACAGCACAGAAACAGACCCTTTAGTCCACTTTGTCCAAGCTGGCCAGATACCTAATCTGATCTATTCCCATTTTCCAGTATTTGGCCGATATCCATCTAAACCCTCCCTATTCATTTACCAATCCAGGTACCCTTTAACTGTGTAAATGCACCGGTCTCCACCACTTCTGACTGCACTTTTGCTACACACTCAACACTCTGCGTGTAGGTGTTGCCCCATGATCGTTCCTGCACCTTTTCCCTCTCACCTTCAACATAGGCACTTTACTTTTTGACTCCTGGGAGACAGATCTTGGCTATTCAGATTATTCATGCTGCTCATGATTTTATAAGCCTCTGTAATGTCACCCCTCAGCCTCGAACACTCCGGGGGGAAACAGAAGCTTCAAACTATTCAGCGTCTCCCAATAGCTCAAACCCTCCAATCAAGGTCTCTTTGTTTGGCAACACTACCCAGGTCCCGAGCATTAACTGTATAAATCATGCCAGTTTGCACCTTACCAAATGCAAAACCTCTCATTTATCAGGATGAAACTCCATCAGCCACTCTTTGACCCATGACCCATCTGATCAATGCCCCATCGCACTCTGAGATAATCTTCACCACTGTCCACTTCACTACTTTTTGACGTCAGCAGTAAACTTACGAACTGTGTCTCTGATATTCACATACAAATCCTATATATTAATGATGGGAAGCAGTGAACTCAGCACTGATACTTGCAGCACACCGCTGGTCAATGGTCTCCAGTCTGTAAAACAATCCCACGCCTTCAAGCCAATTTTATATTCAATTGTCTATCTCCCCCAGATCTCATGTGTCCGACCATTAATAATATGTCTACCATTCGGAAACTTACCAAACACCGTCCTGAAATCCAGATCGACAACGTCTGCCACATTGCTATCATCAATCTTCTTTATCACAATTTCAGAATAATCAAGTTAGTGAGACATGTATTCTGCCACACAGAGCCATGTTGACTATCCCTAATCAATGCTTGCCTTTCCAATTGCATGTATATCCTATCCTTCAGAATCCCCTCCAACAACTTACCCAGCTCTCATGTCAGCCTCACCGATCTATGGTTCCCTGGCTTGGCTGGTCGTTGTTTCCTTTTCCAGTCCCACTCCTCCACTGGTCACAACAAATGTAAAGGTAACCAGGTTTATGGCCGATGATATCGGTCTCAAACTGGGTCAGGGGCAGTGTGAGGAACAAGTCAGGCAGTTTCATTTAATCTGCTAAAAAGCGCATTTATGACCAAGACAAAGTTACTCCAGCTATGATGGAAAGAAGAATGCAAAACAGTTTGGATCCGCAAATATGTACATTGATATTTCCCTTTCTAAAAATAATGACACACACACACACACACACACACACACACACACACACACACACACACACACACACACGTTTACAAATTACTTCCTCAGTTTTTTTATTCCCATACACAAGATAATATCCAGCAGGGACTCACCAGCTACACTCTTTTCAAAATCTTATATAGTCAACAAGAACATTTCTCGTTCTCGGGTCTGAGCTGCTAATCGCCCAAAACATAACGCTTTCATCCCAGGACTGTGTGCAGAAAACCATCTTTGAAAGTTTTCAACACAAATGGTGTTTTTATTCTCAGTTCACTGTATTATAACTGTATATTATGCATCAAATGTGGTCTCAGCAATGCCCTGTATAGATGCAGGGAAACATGCCTAAGATCATATCTGGCACCCTTTGCAAGAAACAACGTCATTCAACTCACTTTCCAAATCACTTGCGACATCTTCAGAATAATATTATATGATTTATGTATCAGGACACACAAATCCCTCTGCAGCACCGACCTCTGCGTTCCTTCTCCAGTCATATAATTTACTGCAGTTTTATCCTTTCCCCAAAACACAAACTTCCCATCACCCACACTGTGCTGTTTTGTTTGCAATGCCAAAAGTTTGCTCACTATCATTTCCTGTCTCCAGCCTGTTGAAGATGCTCTGCCTCCAATTGACATCTTATTGGACGACTGTGCTGGTGTACTAGCAAATTTAGCTCCAATCCCATCAGCCTTATATCCAAACCGGGAATCTAGTTTGTAAACTGTTGATGATCTCACATTGATCCCTGAGGAATTCCAGTAGTTACAGCTTTCCAAACTGAAAATAAATAATTCTCTCTAATCTGCATTTCCTGTTAGCTCACCAGGGCTCGCTGTGTCGCAGCGTAGAACGGTTGCAGTGCCTCTACTGTGGTGTGTAGCAGGTTGTCGAGGTGTATCTGAGCTCAGCCATACGCCATTAGGGCTATTTCTTGTCAGGTCATCAGGTAAAGGTTGCGCTGTCGAAGATTCTGATTCTTGAGCGTTTAAAAACCAAGCACAGAATATAGATGAACATTTGAGTAGGATGTTGCACGGTCAAAAATACTGCCTTTCAGATACAGCAATAAATCTAGTCTGCCTTCTCTGTCAGGTGCTCAATTTTCCCGGGAAATGTATTGAGGAGGAGGAAAGTTTTCCTATCAGTCTGGTTCACATTTGTCCCTTTAACAACACCACGAATACAGATAACCTTAATGATGAATTTCATGTTTGGCTGTGGGTGCTGTGTGGAAAAATTGCCACGACTGGTACACAATAAAATAAAATAAAATGTCTTTGACGAGTGACCTTACAGACGTTTGCAAAGTCATAAGGGGCACAGATGTGTAAACAGCCAAGGTCTTTTCCCCGGGTTGGGGGAGTACAAAGCGAGAGGGCACAGCTTTTAGGAGAGACGTGAAAGGTTTAAAAGGGACTTAAGGGGCAACATTTTCATGCAGAGGGTAGTGCGTTTATGGACTGAATTGCCAGAGGAAGTGGTAGAGGCTGATAAAATTACAATTTTTAATTGACATCAGGATGAGTATATGTTTGGTGAGAGTTTGGAGAGATATGGACCAAATTCTCGCAAATAGGCCTCGATTTATTTAGGATATCTGAGCGGCATGGACAAGTTGGACCTAAAGGTCTGTTTGCATGCTATATCTCTCCATGCCTGTGCGACTCTGTGTCTGAGTACTTCACTCCAGTCCTGTGTAACTCCGCAGGGGAGAAAAATGATCTCTGATCTCATTATAACTACCAAGACTGTTTGAATGAGGACTTCTTTTTGCTCTGAAACAGTGTCGAGAGTTGAAGTGAGAGAACAACACACGGGACAGGAACTGCAGTTGGTCAATCAGACCCTCGAGCCTGCTGCTCAATTTAGAAAAATTGTGGCTGATCTGTTTGTGGCTGAACACCCTTTTCCTGTTTATTCTCAATAAATATTGATTCTGCTGATCACCAAAGGCCAGTTGAGTTCAGCATTAAATTTCTTTAGTGAACGAGTCTTCAATGTTCCCTGGAGATAAGAACACCACAGACAGCACAATATTAAAGGGAAAGATATATTCTTAGCTAAAACTGAATTGAGAGATGCCTTAAAGTGTGTTCACCTCTCAGCAAGGTACCACCTCTTTAAAGAGCACAGCAAATAGGAGCAGATGCAGGCCATTCATTCCCTCAAAACTATTCCGTATTCCAATTTACTCTGTTCAGCAAAGTATTTATCAAAGTCAGCCATCACTGCTCTCTTGGGAAATATTCCTGATACCTTCAGACCAGACAGCGTGAGAAATTGGAGTAGAATTAGCCATTTGGCCCATCAAGTCCTCTCTGCTGTTCAATTATGGTTGACATGTTTTTCAAAACAATTCTCTTGCCTTCTCACCGTAACCCTCCAGCTTCTTATTTATGAAAATGTATCTATCTCTGTCTTAAAGTCACAGCTGTGTGCGTCTCTCTCTCTCTCTCTCTCTCTGTGTCTGTGTATTTGTGCTTTATGGCAGGGGACAGGGTGGTCATGTCGGATTGTCCTTCAGACTGGAAGCCTATGATTAGCGGCGATCCACACGGATTGGTGCTGCATTTACATTTTTTTGTCATTAAAATTAAAGATTTACATGAAAATTATAGAAGGCATGGTTAGCATGATTACGGAGGACACTGAGATTATTTGAACCGTCGACAGGGAAGCTTATCCAAGATCACAAAGAGATCCTGATCAATTAGATGAATGAATCATAAAAATGTACAGTATGGGAACAAGTCCTTTGGCCCAACATGTCCATGCTGACCAGGTATCTGAAATTAATCTAGTCTCATTTGCCAGCATTTGACCTATATTTCCCTGGACCCTTCCAATTCATATACCCGTCCAGATACTTTTAAAATGGTGGTTTCACTAGCCTCGAGCGTTTCACCTGGCAGTTCATTCATATTTTTTTAAAACCTTTCCCCTCGCTCCTTAACCTGTCCCTTCCAATTTTTTGACTCCCCATACTCTGGGAAAAATACCCTGACTATTCACCCTATCCATGCCCTTCATGATTTTATAAACCTACATAAGGTGCACATTTTACTCCAATCAACACGAATGGCTGTGCTTTCTGTTATCCCGGGCCTGAATTCTGAAATTCACACTGATACCGCTTCCTTCTCGATCAAGTCACAATTCTAGAACAAAATTAACCAATTTGTTCAGACATGTTATGGAACATATCTGTGGGATTTGAATCTGGACCTTTGGGCCCAAAAGTGGAGACACTGCCACCACACTGCGATGGCCCCTCAATCTGCAGCATTTCACTCCTGCATTTTTGCTCATCGACCTGCTCTGACCTGTTGTGATACACCTCTGTGGCCGGCAGGACTTGAATCCAGAACTTTTGGTCCAGAGCTCACGACATTATCACAGGTTCAGCAATGGGAATTGAATCCAGAGCTCGGGCACAGAGGCATTGGTGCTACCCATTACAAAAGGCTGAAGTCATACGCAGATTTTGGGTCACTTTTTGAGTGCCAGCTTTCAACTGAGTTTGGATTTATCTAATTCTGGTTAACCTTACTGAATCACACAGGGAATATTTTCAGTGTCGAACAATTGCAAGGTACTTGCCCCAACTATAGGATGTTAAGGGCATGTGCTGCACCATTGAGATAAACTATTAACATTTTTAATTGTTTGGCCATGATTTTTAGCTTTAATGGATATTACTTGAAACCCTCCCTCGACTGACTCCTTATCCCACTGCCAACACATCCCCTCCACCTGGATATCTACCCAAGGCCTCTGACCCTCCCTCGACCTCTTCATTTCCAGCTGCCGTCAAGAAATCAATCGCCTCAGACTCTCCACGTCTCTCACCGACTCCAACCTCTCCCCCACAGAACGTGCAGCCGTCTGTTCCCTCCACTCCAACACTAACCTCACTACAAAACCCATGCGTAAGGGTGGTACAGTTGTATATGGCAAACTGACCCCTACATCGCCGAGGTCAGGGCTAGTTCTCTTACACCTCCTCCTACCATCCCCTTGGTCATGACCCCACCGCCAACTACCAAAACATCATATCCCAGACCATCCACAACCTCATCAATTCAGGTGATCTCCCACCCACAGCCTCCAACCTCACCGTTCCCCAACTCCACACCACTCACTTTTATCTCCTTCTCAAAGTCCACAAACCCGCCTGCCCTAGCCAACCTATTGTCTCCTCCTGCTCCTGCCCCACCGAACCGACCTCCACATATCTCGACTCAATTTTCTTCCATTGATCCATGAACCCCGCACCAAATTCTAACACACCACCCACACCCTCCACCTCCTCCAAAACTTCCTATTCGTTCGTCCCCAACACCTCATCTTCACCATGGATGTTCAATCTCTATATACTTGCAATCCCCATACAGATGGCCTAAAGGCTGTCTGCTTCTTCCTGTCCCGCAGGCCCGACCAGACCCCTCCACTGACACCCTTATCCACTTAGCTGAACTCGTCCTCACTCTGAGCAAATTCTCTTCGAATTCCTCCCACTTCCTGCAGACAAACCGGGTGGCCATCGGTACCCACATGGGCCCAGGCTATGCCTCCTCTTTGTAGGATACGTGGAACAATCCCTCTTTTGAAGCTCCACTGGCCCTGTACCCCACCTCTTCCTCTGTTATATTGCTGACTGTATTGGCGCTGCCTCGTGCTGCCAAACGGAGCTTGAACAGTTCATCCACTTCACCAACACCTGGCACCCCGAACCTTAAGTTTACCTGGATCATTTCTGCTACCTCTCTCTCCTTCGTGGACCTCTAAATTTCGATCTCTGGCAACCACCTGAAAACCAATATCTATTTCAATCCTACTGACTCCCACAGCTACCTAGAATACACCTGCTTCCACCCACCTCCCTGCAAAAGTTCCATTCACTATTGCCAACTCCTTCACCTCCGCCGCATATGCTCCTGAGATGAGGCATTCCACTCCCATACACCCCAGACGCCTACATTTTTCAAGGTCCGCAACTTCCCCTCCACAGTGGTCGAAAATGCCCTCAAATGCATCGCTTGTGTTTCCCGCAACTCATCCCTCACACCCCTCCCCACAATAACAACAAAAATACAACCCCCCCCCCCCTTCTCCTCAGGTACCACCCCACCAATCTCTGGATCCAACGCATCATCCTCCGGCACTTCCGCCACCTGCAATCTGACCCTGTTACCAAAGACATTTTTCTCTCCCCACCCTTATCTTTCTTCCAGAGGAACCACCCTCTCTGTGACTCCCTTGACTGCTCCAAAATCCCTACCAGCCTCACCATTCCTGGCAGTTTTCCCTGAAACCACAGGAAGTGCTACAACTGCCCGTACACCTCCCCCCTCACCCCCATGCCAGGCACCAAGGAAACCTTCCACATTAAACAGATATTCACCTGCACATCTGCTAATGTGGTATGCTGTATCCCCTGTTCCTGATGTGGCTTCCTCAAACAGAGGATTGGAGACCACTTTGTGGAACACCTACGTTCGGTTTGCGACAAATGACTGCACCTCCCAATCGTGAACCACTTCAACTCCCCCTCCCACTCCTTGGACGATATGACCATCGTTGGCCTTCCTCCACTGCTGCAACAATGCCACCTGAAGACTGCAGGAACAGCACCTCATATTCTGCTTGGGAACACTGCAGCTCAATGGTATCAATGTGGACTTCACAAACTTCAAAAACTCCCCTCCCCCAACTGCATCCCAAAACCAGCCCAGTTCATCACTGCCTCCTGAACCTGTCTGTCCTTTCTCCCAAATATCCACTCCTCCCACCCCTACCTCCGACCAACCAGCCTCATTCCCGTCTCCTTGACCTGCCCGTCTTCGCTTGACTGACCTGCTTCCACCCTAACTCAGCAACTACGCTCACCTTTACTGGCTTCATCCCCACCTCCTTGACCAGTCCATCTTCTCAACACCTATATACTCCTTTATCCATCTTCCAGTTGCCTCCCCCGCGTGCTCTCTATTTATTCCAGAATCCCCTTGCCATCCCCCATTTCCGAAGAAGGGTCCAGACCAGAAAAGTCAGCTGTCCTGCTCCTCTGATGCTACTTGGCCTGCTGTGTTCATCCAGCTCTATACCTTGTATTCGTAGATGCTCCACATTGGCAGAACCTACTATCTCTGCAGACCGCAATAAATATTGCAGACATATTCTGCACTATGAAGAATCTCACTGAAATATTAGTGAACATCAGAGATGACAAAAGAGCATAATTTCCAACCCGAAAAGATCATATTGCAGATCACTATTTCGCGCCTCTAATGTGTGGCTGCCGTCCTCCTAAAATTATTAAATGTCATTAATTATTACAAGGTCACAAATTATGTTCTAGGAACAAAAGCAACGTTACTGGAAAAGCTCAGCAGGTTTGGCAGCATCTGTGAAGGAAGAAGCAGAGTTAATCATTGGGGTCCAGTCACCCTTCCTCAGAAGAGATGGCGGCTGGGAAAATGTCAGTTGATATGCCGAAAATAGGGAGGAGGTTGGGGTAGAGAGCAAACAATATGACAGGGAACAAAGAGCGAGAAAGAAGTTGGACAGACAAAGGAGTTGATAACAATCGGAACGGGAGGGTGAATAGTTGTTAATAGGGACTGTTAGTGACTAACAACAGGGGGTCTGTAATGGAAGGCTGTGTGGTAACAAGGCCTGGCGTGTGGGGTGGGGGCTGGAAGATGGGAGAGTTTAGGCCCTAAAATTATTAAATTCAAGATTGAGTCCGGAGGGCTGTCGGTTCCCCAGGTGGAAAATGAGGTTTTGTTCCTCCAGCTTGCATTGAACTTCACTGGAACAGTGCAGCAAACCAGACACAGAGATGATGGCCAGGGATCAGGGTGGTGCATTAAAGTGGCAGGCAACGGGCAGTTCAGGGTCTTGTTTTAGCGAGCAGAACATAGATATTCGACAAAGCAGCCGCCAAGTCGACACTTCGTTTCCCCAATGTCGAGAAGACCACGTTGTGAACAGCAAATGCAGTAGCCTAGATTCTGGGAAGTGCAGGTGACGTGTTGCTTCACCTGGAAGGTATGTTTGTGCCCTTGGATACTGGGGCGGGAGGAGTTAAATGGGCAGGTGTTGCACCTTCGCCGGTTACAGGGGAAAGTGTCATAGGGCTGTGCGGAGGTGTTGGCGATGAAGGGAGTGTAGACCAGGGTGTCCCAGAGGGAACGGTCCCTGCAGCAGGCAGACAAGGGAAGGGAGAGGAATACGTGTCTGGTGGTGGCATCTCGCTGAAAGTGGTGGAAATGGATATGGATGCTGGTGGGTTGGTGGGTGAGGATAAGGGGACCCTATTGCTGTTGTGGGAGGGAAGAACAGGGGTGAGGGAAGAAGTGTGGGAGATAGCTCGGACATGGTTGAGGGCCCTCTGGGCAACAGAGCTGGGGAAATCTCGTTTGAGGAAGAAGGTGGATATGTTGGACACTCCTTTGTTGAAGCTGGCTTCATCTGAACATATGCAACGGAGACGGAGGAACTGAGGGAATGGGATGGAGTCTTTACAGGAAGTGGGATCGTAATGGGTATTAGTGGCCAGTCTATCCGCAGAAATAGAATCAGAAATATTGAAGAAGAAAATGGAGCGGTCATAGATAAAAGAGGTGAAAGTGAGGGCAGGGTGGAAATTGGAAGCAAAATCTTTGAAGTTTTCCAATTCCAGACGAGGCAGATAAGCAGTACCGATGATATCATCAATGCATTCGAGAACAAGATGTGGCTGGGACTAGAATAGGACTGGAAAAAGGAATGTTCCACGTGCCCCAATAAAAGATAGGTGTAACCAGGGCCCATCCGGTACCCCTGGCAACAGCTCTAACCTGAAGAAAATGAGTCTCCTCACCACTGGCTGGCCTGCAATCCATTCCCCACCCACCTCCTCCTGCCCGCACAAGGCAAACCAACCTCAGGGTCTTTGGCAAAATAACGAACGGAGTTTGTAGGCCTTCTAGAGGTGGGAGGGTCTTTCAAAGCATCTCAGGGTTGTGTGGGGGGTGGGAGTATCAAACACAGGGCTGTGGTGTGGCAGATTCTGTTCAATTTGCATAAATGTAAGACATTGCTTTTACGGAAACAAACAAGGGCAGGACTTATACGATTTAAATTAGGGCCTTTGGTAGCGTTGCAGAAGACAGTCTAGGCCATCAGGTATAATTCATTGAAGTTTGTGTCACATATAGACAGGGTGGTTAAGAAGACATTTATTCCGCTACCTTCATCGCTCAGACCTTTGAGTTTAGGAGTTAGGATGTCATTTTCACATTGTACAGGATGAAGGAGAGGCATCTTCTGAAGTATTGTGTCCAGTTCTAGTTGCACTGTTGTAGGAAGGATAACAATAATCTAGAGAGGGTTTAGCAGAGATTTAGTGGCATGTCACTGGGAATGGATGGTTTGAGTTAGAAGGAGAGGATGGATAGACTGGGACTTTTCACAGTTGTGTGTAGCAGGTTGAGGGGTGACCTAATTGAGGCTTATAAATCATGAGGGATACAGATAAGTTATCTTTTCTTGGAGGAGAAGGATTTCAGGACAATGGGGATATTTTAAGTTTTGAGGAGCAAACATTTTAGAAAAGACATCAGGGGCAATTATTTTACAGAGAGTAGTTCGTGTATGGAATAAACTTCCAGACAAAATGGTGACAGTGGGTACAGTTACAACTTTAAAAGACATTTCAATCAGTAATGAAAAAGAAATCAGTTTGGATGGTGTTGTGAGACTCTCCCCTCCCAAGTCCTCTCTGAATGAATCCCTGATGGTTCAAATCCTCTGCCACTGCCTGGGCAGTGGCGTGTGGAGACCAGCAGAGGGTGACATTGCATCACATCAAACAACTGAGACTGTCAGACCTGCCCCACACAGAGAAACACAGATACACACTCAAATACACTGATACTGACACTACTAAGGGGAAACTATCAGAAATTCTCTGGCTCTGTGGCTTGTCAGAATTTCATTTATTCCATCTGGTGTGTGTCAGGATTTCTGTTATTCCATGGACAGCATTTCATTATTTGAGTCGCTCCATGAAAGTACATCAGTATTTCCTCACTGAGTGAGTGTGAAAGTATTTCAGTTGTTCCATGGGGAATGTGGCTCTGTGAGATTTTCAATGTTTGAATATTGAAGATGTAAGGACAAGTTGGGAGAGTAGTAAATATGACAGGTTAGTTTCAGTATCTGAGCTGTCTGCAGGAGAAGGTGCAGGAGGAGACTCCGTGCTCCCTTCCTGGGAGCTGGCGGAGACGATGTGTTTTGAGCCCACCCTCCTGCCCACCGAGACCGTGGGGATTCCATTTGTACCGGCTCGATATAAAAGGGAGATGGCATCAGGGGCACAGTTTCAAAACCGTATCAAGAGGAAATTAAACTGACAGTGGGTTTAAGGTGAGAATTACCCTTCACTGAACATTGCTCCATACTCGGTCGGTGGGACGTGTATATTTTGGACTCTCCACGCGGGTCGTCCTGGTTCTCTCCGGCTCATTCCAGTGCCCTCTCCATGCGGCAGGGGAATATGGGTGAGGGAACTGATGTGGGGAACCCCACCACCTTGCTTGGCCCTTTCTTTCCTATTCCAGGCTGTTTCTCCTGGAATGAGAGAAAGGGAGGGAGGGAATGAAGGTGAATGTGTGTGGCCCTGCTGTTAGTGATGGTGCAGGTGTGGGGCAAGTGGTGAGGTACCGGTTTGAATCAGTCGACAGTATTGGATCCATGCAGTGTTTTCCATGTAGGGGAGTAGCTGGTGTGTGTGTGTGTGTGTGTGTGTGTGTGTGTGTCTGTGTGTGTGTGTGTGTGTGTGTGTGTGTGTGTGTGTGTGTGTGTGTGTGTGTGTGTGTGTGTGTGTGTGTGTGTGAGTGAGAGAGAGATGGAGCGGAGAGAATATCCTGACAGAGCGGGGAAGATTATTGGGTTATTTTTGCATGTCCTGTGTTGCTGGACATTACTTCAGACTGCAGGTACTGCACTGAGCTGGGTGGTGAGCTCAGGCCATGCTCGGTGGGTCTGGTGCTGTGGTTTCCTCTGCGAAAAGAATGGTCCTCCTTTGTACTAGCCCATCCACCAGGACCTCCGTGTCCCTTTCATTAAATATTGGTGCCATTGCCCCTTATCTGCCAGGCTCTGGGTAAACCGTGCAGGCTGGGTCCAAACTGAGAAAGGCCAAATGTGTGCTCATTCGCCTTTTAAAGATGGCACCTGTGCCAGGGGTCATGGAATACCCGGGCCATCCAGACAATGGGAGCTATTGCCAGCCATGATGGGTGGGAGAATCAGGCTGGCATTGAATGAGAGGAATGCCATGTCCTGGGGTAGGTAGATAATGAGGGGAGTTTGATAAGATTGCATCAGAAAACTAGCTCGGCCTCCTGCAGACAATCCCTCTGTCACACTCAAAAAAAACGTCACTGAGACAAATTACTGTATCAGAGATAATGGAAACTGCAGACGCTGCAGAATCCAAGATAATAAAATGTGAGGCTGGATGAACACATCAGAGATGAAGGTTCTAGGCCCGAAACGTCAGCTTTTGTGTTCCTGAGATGCTGCTTGGCCTGCTGTGTTCATCCAGCCTCACATTTTATTATCTGAGACAAATTATTGTTAGATTCAGCCCAATGAGCAAAAGACACCATACTCTCAGTTACAAATGCAGAACAAATGCTCATTCAAAACGTTCCATCATCTGAACTCACAGCAATATCCTATTCAAGCATCAATTCTGAAAAACTGCCCCATGTTGCAAGAAGTGATCAAAATGTTCACATGTCAGCATTCCAAAACTTGTGAACACATCCTTCCATGACACGGTCTCTCTCTCTCTCTCCCCCTCTCTGTCGAAATATCCACCCCCTCCCATTTGTTTGTGTTTAAACTGATTTCCCACCATCTCTCTCTGGCAGTGATTTTCACACCCACGGCACCCCTTGTCATGGCACATTGGAGATATGGAGCTGTAAATGGATGGGAGCGCCACATCCTGTCACTTCCAGCATGGGCTGCAAGTTTCCCCAGGTTGGGCAGTGATTTAACACAGCGTTACCGAGCACTGCGCTGGGGTGGTATGTACAGATCCTCACGCTGGGAGGGTAACTGTTCTGGGTTTAGAGATCAGTTCAGTGGTGTGCACTTCAAAGCCCCCTGTACTGGAGAGATACCTGGTCCGGATTGATAGATCAATGCACTGGTGTGGTCTGCACAGCTCCCCGTGCTGGACTGATATCTATTTGACTGGTGAGGTCTGCACAGTGTCCCACTCTTAATTTGTGTTTGCCAGTTGTGTTGAGTTTGGGGAGAGATTTCCACCGCGAGGCTGAGTGGATGTCACCGAAAGTGATGGACAGAAGGGCCTATGTGATGTGGATCTTCATGACTCCATCACATTCTGTAACCAACATTCCCCGCAACATTCTTTTGCCGACATTCCCCCGAACATTCTGGAACTGACTTTATTTGTGAACAGTTGGATGTCTGTTAACTCTACAAAAGAAAAAAATCCCGAGGCAAAAGATTCCATTCCAGGGAGAAGGAGACACTGTTTCAAAATCCCCTCAGGCATTAAAGGGTTTGAATACATTTTCCCTGTGGTCATGTTTCTTCACAACAGAAAATTGACCACAATTTAGACGAAAAGACAGAAATTTCCAAATTCTGTTCGTCTTCAAGGAACTGAGAGACAATCCTTCAGGAAGGCAACATCTTCACCCTCTGTATCAGGAACAGTAAAGAAGTGACCTGTGCCTGCTCTCCAGTGATGAAGTGTGTGGAAATGTACTAGACACCATCTGTTCTTATGCATATGTGTTTGTGTCTTTTGGGAGGGAGAGTTTCTGGTATTTTATGTTACATTTTTTGGAACAAAAATTGAGACATTACTATTTGTTATTTCAGCTTCGTTTTCAATAAATCAGTGATACATTTGAAAATGTCACTGGGTCCTCAGTCAAACTCGTAATTTTGCCTCCAGGCTGATGCATATTTTATTTGTTTTCCTTCCTCACAGTTAACGTAGTGACGATCCACGTCCTGCATAATAAAGATTGTGGATTGTCTCCATGTGTCAGACGTTACCTGGGGGCCATGGCAGTGGCGGATCTACTGGTCATTATCCTCGACCTGATATTGAGACACATTCCCATTGTTTATCGGGAACAGTTTTATTTCCTGCGTCCATCCCCGTGTGTAATATCAACGCCGTCCTGCTTTATGCAGCTACTGACTGTTCTGTCTGTTTCACCTTCACTTTCACCTTTGATCGATTTGTGGCCATTTGTTGCCAGAAGCTGAAAAGTAAATATTGCAGTGAGAAAACGGCGGCTGTGGTTCTGGGAACAGTGGCTGTGCTGAGCTGTTTAAAGAACATTTTCTGGTATTTTATGCTCACAGCTCGCTATTGGCTGATGAACTACCCCTGGTTTTGTGAAGGAGCAATCGGTGTTTATGACTCTCGTGTCTGGGCCACAATCGAGTTCCTCCACCACATTCTCACCCCGGCTCTCCCATTTCTCCTGATTCTGCTGCTCAATGTTTTCACCGGCAGACACATTTTAGTGACCAGCAGAGCCCGCAGGAGACTCCGGGCTCACACCAATGGGGACTCTCAGTGTGACACAGAAATGCAAAATCGAAAAAAATCCATTATTTTACTATTTGTGATCTCAGCCAATTTCATCCTGTTATGGTCAGCGTTAATGGTGTATTCTCTCTGGGGCCGCATGCATGATTTTGGGTATGAATCTATGTATCTACATGGCTTTTTGCGGGAATTGGGCTTCATGCTACAGCTCCTCAGTTGTTGCACAAACACCGCAATTTATGCCGTGATCCAGACTAAGTTCAGGCAGCAGCTGAAGAATGTGCTGAAATATCCCTTTACCCAAATTCATCAATCAATCAAATTCACTCATTCATCAATTCATCCAGGATTTTCTCATTTCAGATCAATGCTTCAGCAATGAAGCAGCCTGTCACTATGGTAACAGACTGAGGATAGTGCTGGTTTATCCAACCTTATCCCACAGGAGGTTACAGGGAAACATGTCAATGTTTCTCTCAACTCACAGGCCAATGAGAAAAGGCACCATTCCACTGACTGCATCCATAACTTCAATATGTTATTAACGTTCATTAAAGAGTGCCAACCAGCACAGCAAACTA
Organism: Stegostoma tigrinum; assembly: GCF_030684315.1. Taxonomy (NCBI): domain Eukaryota; kingdom Metazoa; phylum Chordata; class Chondrichthyes; order Orectolobiformes; family Stegostomatidae; genus Stegostoma; species Stegostoma tigrinum. The sequence goes on from NW_026728705.1 coordinate 503,980, forward strand.
TATTGTTGTTTGTCTTTGTGTTGAAGAAGCTCAGCTGGAGAGAGAGAGAGAGAGAGAGAGAGAGAGAGAGAGAGAGAGAGAGAGAGAGAGAGAGAGAGAGAGAGAGAGAGACAGACAGAGAGAGACAGACTCGGTCCCAAGGAAATGGGAGGATTTTGGGACTGAGCTCAGGAGGTGGGTTTAAGTCACTCTGTCCTTGTGTTCACCTCTGGCATATCTCTGTCTCTTTCTCTCTCTCTCCAGTCCCTCCTCGCTCGCTCTTTCCCTCTCAGGCCCATATTTCTCAGTACACCCCTGCTCCTCATCCCTCTCTCCATTCCCATCCTTCCCTCTTTACACCCACCCTCTCAAAACCACCTCCTCCATTTCTCCCTGCGTCCTGCCTCTCTCTGCCTCCTCCTCGAATGTCCACACCCACTTCTGTCATCCTCAGCCTGTGTCAACCCCATCCACCACTCTGTATTTTTTCCCTCTGTACCCACCTCTCCCTAATCCCCTATCACACTCTTTCCCTCTCTCCATCCCCCTTCCCCTATCTATCTCTCTCCACATCCCGCTCTGTACCCCTTGTCTCTCTCCTCCCGCCTCACTCTCACCTCTCACTCTGTTTCTGTTTCGTTGTCTCTACCTCTTTATCTCTGACATCCTCTATCTCTCTCTCTCTCTCTCTCTGAACCCTCCTCTCTCCCTTCAAGACTTCAAATATCTCTGTAAACCCCTGGCTCCCTGTCCCAAGTTCCCCCTGTACCACAGCGCCTGCCCCTATTGTTCTCTCTCTCACTCCCTGTAGCTCTCTTTCTCTCCCTCCCTCCCTCCCTGTCGCTTGCTCCCTCCCGCCCTGTCGCTCATTCCATCGTTCCCTCCATATTGCTCATTCCCCGCCCTTTGTTCCCACCCTGTCCCTCACACACTCGCACCCTCACCCTTCCTCGCTCCGTACCTGTACTACACTCCCTCGCTCCCTCCCCATTACTCACAAGCCATCCCTCAGTCCCACCCTATCCCTCACCGGTTTCCCATCCCTCACTACCTCATCGTCCTTCACTCCCCATTCCTTACTCCCTGGCTCCCTTCCCATTCCTCACACACTCCAAAGCTCTCCATCCGTCGGTCCCATGCCATTCCTCTCTCCTTCCCACCCGCCCCTCTCCCCATCCTTCCCTCACTCGCTCCTTCCTTGTACCTCAGTCATTTGCTCTCTGCCCTTCTCTCCCCATCCCTTGTTCCCTCGGTCCCCATCCCTCCCTCCCAGCCCTGCGCTCCCTCACTCGCTCCTTCTGCGTCTCACGCTAACTTGCTCCCTCCCTGTCCCTCCACCTGTCACTGCCTCTCTCTCCTTCCTTGCCCCTTGCTCCCTCCCCATCCCTCATTCCCTCCCTCCCTCCCCATCACTAGCTTCCTCCCTCTGTCCCCGTCCCTCATTCCCTCCAACCCTCCCTGACCCTTGATCCCTCCCTCCCTCCCTGCCCCTCATTGCTTCACTCCCACACCATCCCTCTCTCTGGTCTCCCACCCCATACATCACTACCTCCCTATTCCTCCTTTTGTCCTCCACTACTCCCTCGCACCCTCTTCACTGCCCCATCACTCCCCCCTTGCTCCCTCCCTCCCTCCCCTTCCCTCTATTGCTCCCTCCTCACCTCGGTCCTTCCCCATCCCTCCCTTCCCTCTGCCACACCGTCCATCCCCTTGCTCACTCCCGGTCACTCCCTTTCTCCTTCACTTGCTCCCCCCCATCCCCCCTTCGCTCCCTCATTCCCTCCACGTCCTTCACTCCCTCCCCATACCTCATTCCCTCTCTCCTTCCCTGTCCCTCCCTGTCCCTTGCTCCCTCTTCCTCTCTTTCACTCCATCCCCGTCCTATGCTTCCTGCCTACCCTCATTTGTTGCTACCTTCCTCCCCATCCTTCATACCCTCACCCCCTCGCTCACTCCCTCCCTCTGTCCCTTGCCGCCTAGCAGACTGACCCTTGCGCCCTTGCACACTGTCCGTTGTTCCGTCTCTCCCCTCCTCTCACTCCCTCCCTAACCCATACATTGCTCCCCTCCTCCCCATCCCTCCTCCCTCGCTCCCTGTCCTTTGCTTTCGCCATCCCACCCCTCCCCCTCCCTGCCTTGGTCCCTCCCCCCTCACTCATTTCCTACCCCTCCCGAGCTTCCATCCTTGCCTACACCCTGGAGCAGGTGAATGATCTCTCTCCAGTGCATACCCATTGGTGTGTTAGCAGGTGGGATGACTGAATGAATTCCTTGCCAGACTCACTGCAGGGAAACTTTCCAGTGTGAACCCGCTGTGAAAGCCTTCTCACACACAAACCAGGTAAACGGTTTCTTCTGAGATAATGGGAACTGCAGATGCTGGAGAATCCACGATAACAAATTTTGAAGCTGGATGAACACAGCAGGCCAAGCAGCATCTCAGGAGCACCACCTCTGATGTTTCGGGCCTAGACCCTTCATCAGAGAGGGGGTTGGGGTGAGGGTTCTGAAATAAACAGGGAGATATGGGGAGGCGGACCAAAGATGGATAGGGGAGAGGATAGGTGTAGACGAGTGTATAGGTGGGGAGTTGGGGAAGGGCTAGTTCAGTCCAGGGAGGACGAACAGGTCAAGGAGGTGGGATGAGCTTAGTAGCTAGGAAATGGACGTGTGGCTAGAGGTGGGAGGAGGGGATAAGTTAGAGGAAGAACAGTTTATGGAGACGGGGACGAGCTGGGCTGGTTTTGGGATGCAATGAGGGAAGGGGAGATTTTGAAGATTGTGAAGCCCACATTGATGCCATTGTGATGCAGGGTTCCTAAGCGGAATATGAGTTGCTCTTCCTGCAACCTTAGGGTGGCATCATTGTCGCACTGCAGGACGTCCATGAAGGGCATGTCATCTAAAGAATGGGATGGGGAGTTAAAATGATTCACGACTGGGAGGTGCAGTTGTTTATTGCAAAGCGAGCGCAGCTGTTCTTCAAAGCGGCCCCCAAGCCTCGGCTTTTTTTCCCCAATGTAGAGGTAGCTACGCCGGGTACAGTGGATGCAGTATACTACATTGGCAGATGTGCAGACGAACATCTGCTTAATCTGGATAGTCGTCCTGGGGACTAGGATGCAGTTGAGGGAGGAGGTGTGGGGTCAGGTGCAGCACTTCCTGTGGCTGCAGGCAACGTGCCAGGTGTCGTGGGGTAGGAGGGGAATGTGGAGTGGAGAAGGGATTCACGGAGACAGTGGTCTCTCCGGAAGGCAGACAAGGGTGGGGATGGAAAAATGTCTTGGGTGGTGTGTTCGGATCTCCAATCTGCATCCCAAAACGAGCCCAGCTCGTCGCCGCGTCCCTAACCTGTTCTTCCTCTCACCTATGCCCTCCACCCACCTCAAGCCACAACTCTGTTTCCTACCTATTAATCCCGCCTCCTTGACCTGTCCATCCTCCCCGGATGGCCTATCCTCTCCCCACCGCCCCACCTATACACTCCTTTCCACCTATCTTCTCCTATTCATTGATTCTATTCATCTTCTGTCCGCCTCCCCCTCTCTACCTATTTATTTCAGAACCCTCTCCCCGCCCCCGTCTCTGATGAACGGTCTGGGCCCGAAACATGAGCGTTTGTGCTCCTGAGGTGCTGCTTGGCTTGCTGTGTTCATCCAGCTTCACACATTGTTAAACAGTTTCTTTCTGGTGTGATTGTGCCAATGTGTTGGTAGCTTGGATAGGGAATTGTAACTCCTCCCACAGTCCCCATGGAACCACAGTTTCCTGTCAGTATGGCCTTGTTTTAGTATCAAAAAGTCAGTTGATCGCCTGAAGCCTCGTCCACAGACTGAACCTGTGCGCAGTTTCTCTTCACTGTGAATGGTGCATCCACGTTTTAGACACAAAATTTGATGATATTCGACTTACATTAAAATGAAGCAATTCTGTCAGATCTTGTCTCCCGACAGCACATCCTCAAATTGACCAGAAACGGAAGTGGAGCACAAAAGGAAGGGTAGTTTGTGAAATCAAGGTGAATGGGTCGTTAATTTTTTTGCACTGGCACAGGGGACCAGTGACCGTAAAAGCTGCCGTCTCATGATTAAATCACCAACTAATTCACTCGTGTTCATCAAGGATGGAAACCTTTCATCCAATCAAGATCCATGGACGATCTCAAAGGGATGAAAAGGATCACTGGGCAGGGGCTAAGAACAGCCCATACTTGCAGTGGGAGAGGTTGTAGCCTCTGAATAGTTGCCTGAAGGGGTTCCTTCCTTGCTGTTTTGCTCGGAACAATTTAAAAACAGCCTGTTTTAGGCGAGTGTGCAAATCAGATGCTCGCTAGCTTCCATGGTGCAATTGGCCAGCGCTTTCAGCTCGTACATGCAAGTTTGGTGGTTCAAGGTCACAAAGGCAGGAGTAAGCACTGTTCTCACTCTACTAGTTCCATTTTTGTGATATAGTTCCGGGTTTTTAATGCAGTCAGATAAATGCTCCCCAAATGGAAATCTTCTCCAGTGAGTAACCACAACGGTGTTTTGATGTTGCTATTATGGCTAACGTAACAAGCTGTGGATACTAGGTAAATTAAACAAAAAGAGAAATTGTTGGAGAAGCCCAGCAGGTTTGGCAGTACCTGTGGGGAAATGAGTTTTGAAACACTCTGATTCTCTGCCAGGTGCTGGAGATCTGCTGAGTTTTTCGGGCAATTTATATTTTAAGTTTTACATGAATGCGTACTCCGCCTATTGGAATGAAACAAGCAGACCACCATGTACTGAATTTAGCCCTTTTGAAATCTGTAAAATGATTGGATTCAAACAAATCCAGTAATGAGTCGGTCTTCCTCAGCCCCACAGGCAGATAGACCTGGAAAGGCAAATGGGTAGCGTCCTGCTGCAGTCATTGCCAAGTCGTTGAAACCCATTGGTGGTTGAACACTGAGGCAAAATCAGGAGGGCATTTAAAGCCTCCTTGTTTGCAACAGGAAGATTGAAAATGAAGCATTTCATCCAGATTAATATGACTCACTAACTGTTGCAGTGGAATAACATTGGAGTTGAGGCATGCTCAGATGTACACTCGAGGCTGTGCATGAAATGCTGTCAAATGAGACTAGAATACTCAGGATCTTCAGTTCTGCTGCTGCTGACCTGAAGCGTCTTTCTCAGTGCTCGAGATCTCAGTTTGTGAAGTGACAGGACAATGTATGCAAGATACACTCCTGTCTGTGCGGCACGTTATCCATCGAGACCGGGAATAACTGGTACTGTGCATATTCCTGGAACCAGTATCTGGGAGAATCATGAAAATGCTATACTGGTCTCCTTTTACCCAGCCATGCGCAAACTCATTGCTTCTCAACGCTTTGTCACCAATCCCTGGTCCTGCTTTCGAGGTAAAGATTGGCTTCACGATCTGTCTGTGTTCGTAACAAGCAGCTCATTGAGCTGGGAGTTGGAGGTGAGAGAGCGGCAAAAATGGAAAGAGATGCGACATGAAAGTGTTTAGTATTTGACTTATGTTATGAATTTGGGCAGAATAATTGTGGAGTGGATGCCAGGAAGCTACAATATTTGGTTCCTTTGAGCTGTATGCTTTGTCTGCACTTCGAAATTTAAACAAAATCTGCTCATGAGCAGCAGCTGAAGTTGCCAGTACAGGGATCCTCAAATGTGAAACAAATGAATCAAAGCCTTAAAAAAAAAACACCCGTCTTGTTTGAATTTGGCCAATTAATGTAAACAAAGCCCCTCGATACAGGAATCCAATTGGATTTACATCTGAGATAATAGGAACTGCAGATGCTGGAGAATCTGAGATAACAAGGTGTGGAACTGAATGAACACAGCAGGCCAAACAGCATCTTAGGAGCACAAAGCTGATGTTTCGGGACAAGACACTTCATTAGAAATGGGGGATGGTAAGAGGGATCAGAAATAAATTGGGAGAGAGGCGGAGGTGGATAGAAGATGGACAAAGGAGAAGATAGGTGGAGAGGAGGCAGACAAGTTAAAGAGGCGGGAATGGAGCCAGTAAAGGTGAGTGTAGATGGGGAGGTGGGGAGGACATAGGTCAGTCCAGGGAGGACGGACAGGTCAAGGAGGCGGGATGAGCTTGATAGGTAGGAAATGGGGATGTGGCTTGAGGTGGGAGGAGGGAATAGGTGAGAGGAAGAAAATGTCAGGGAGGGGGGCACGAGATGGGCTGGCTTTGGAATGTGGTAGGGAGAGGGGTGATTTTGAAGCTTGTGAAGTCCTTATTGATACGGTCGGGCTGCAGGGTTCCCAAGCGGAATACAAATTGTTGTTCCTGCAAATTTTAGGTGGCATCATTGTGGCGCTGCAGGAGGCCCAGGATGGACATGTCTGAGGAATGGGAGAGGGAGTTGACATAGCCCATGACTGGGAGGTACATCTGTTTATTGTGAACTGAGTGTAGGTGTTCTGCAAAGCAGTCCCCAACTTCTGTCCCTACGTCTGTGACACCATCCACGCTCTCCACCTCTTACAGAACTTCCAATTCCTCGGTCCCCAACACCTCATTTTTATTATGAACGTCCAGCCCATATACACCTGCATTCCCAAGGCAGATAGCCTAAAGGCCTTCCACTTCTTCCTGTCCCACAGGCCCGACCAGTCCCCATCCACTGACACCCTCATTTGCCTAGCCAACCCCGTCCTCACCTTCAACAAATTCTCTTTCATTTCCTCCCACTTCCTACAGACAAAGGGTGTGGCCATGGGTACCCGCATGTGTCCAAGCTATGCCTGCCTCTTTGTAGGTTACATGGAACAGTCCCTCTTCTGCACCTGCACTGGCCCCAAATCCCACCTCTTCCTCCGTTACATTGATGCCTGTATCGGCGCCACCTCGCGCACCCACGAGGAGCTCGAACAGTTCATCCACTTCACCAAAACGTTCCACTCCAAACCTAAGTTCACCTGGGCCATCTGCAACACATACCTCACCTTCCTGGTCCTCTCTGTCTCCATCTCGGGCAACGACCGAGAAACGGATGTCTAATTCAAGCCCACCAACTCCCACACTTTTCAAGAATACACCTCCTCCCACCCACCCTCCTGCAAAAATTCCATCCCCTATTCCCAATTCCTTCTGCCCCGCTGCATGTGCTCCCAGGATGAGGCATTCCACTCCCGTACATCCCAGATTTCTTTGTTCTTCAAAGACTGCAACTTCCTCCCGGCAGTGGTCAAGAACTCCATCGGCCTTGTCTCCAGCATTTCCCTCAACTCATCCCTCACACACCGTCCCGGCAATAACAAATGAAAAAAGATTCCCCCTCATCCTCACATACCACCCCAACAACCTTCAGATCCATTAGATCATCCTCTGACACTTCTGCCTTCTGCAATCCGAACCCAACGCCAAAGATTTTTATCCATCCCCACCCTTATCTGCTTTCTGGAGGCGCCACTCTCTCCGTGACTCCCTTGTCTCCTCCACACTACCCTCCAGCCCCACCAAACCCAGCACTTTTCTCTGCAACCACAGTAAGTGCTACACCTGCCCCCACACCTGCCCCCTCACTCCATCCCCGGCCCCAAGAAGACGTTCGCCATCAAACAGAGGTTTACTTGCACTTCTGCGAAAGTGGAATACTACATCTACTGTACCCATTGTGGTCTCCTCTTCATCGGGGAAACCAAGCAGAGGCTTGCGGACTGCTTTGCAGAACACCTACGCTTGGCTCGCAATAACAACTGCACCTCCCAGTCACGAGCCAGTTCAGCTCCCCCTCCCATTCCTCAGATGACATGTCCATCCTGGGCGTCCCGCAGTGCCACAATGATGCCACCCAAAGGTTGCATGAACAGCAACTCATATTCCCCTTGGGAACCCTGCAGCCCAATAGTATCAATGTGGACCTCACAAGCTTCAAAATCCTCAGCTACCCCACTGCATCCCAAAACCAGCCCAGCTCGCCCCCTCCGCCCACTGCATCTCAGAACCAGCCCAGCTCGTCTCCGCCGCCCTAACCTGTTCTTCGTCTCACCTGTCTCCTCCTTCCACCTCAAATCACAGTCCATTTCCTACCTACTAACTTCATCCCGCCCCCTTGACCTGTCCATCCTCCTCAGACTGACCTATCCCCTCCCTACCTCCCTGACTACATTCATCTCTACTGGCTCCCTCCCTGCCCCTTTAACTTGCCTGTCTCCTCTCCATCTATTTTCTCCTCTATCCACCTTCCATCCACCTCGTCCTCTCTCCCTCCCCCATTTCTGATGAAGGGTTTAGGTCTGAAACGTCAGCTTTTGTGCTCCTAAGATGCGGCTTGGCCTGCTGTGTTCATCATCTCTCCAGTTTGTTATTATGGATACAGGCCTAGCCTGCCTAGCCTTTCCGTACAAGGCAATCCACTCTTTCAAGGTATTAGACCATTAAATCTTTGTTGAAATGCTTCCAACATATTAACAGCTTTCTATCAGTACTGTGACCAGTACTGAACACTGTATTCCAGAAGCAAGTCACGTCAGAAAAAGGGGGACTGCATGTATCTGTAGGTGGCCCATGAATTCCCATCCGCTTACAGTAATGCTTTTAAGCAAGCTTAGGTCAGTTACGCTTATCCAATTACAGTCTAAAACAGGTTATGGTCAGGTAGTTCTACAGTTTGTATTGTTACACCGACAGCATTGTTGTGCGTATCATTCAAGCCATCCACTCTGCTGGCACTACACAAATAATGGCTGGCTCTGCAGCCAGCTCCCACAACCTGATTTGACCTGTAGTTTTCAACTTCTGTCCTATCAAGGACATTATTGATGCAGGTGGGGTTTTATGATAATCCAGAAGCTTTCATTCCACTTTTGACTGTTTTAAATTTATTTTCCAGGAATTCGGAAGGGAGAATTTACAGACAGGCAGCTCAAGTCAAACATGGGAGGAAGAGTTGCCAGTAAAATTTAATCCTCGGGAGCTTTGAATGTGGAAGGAAACAGCATCATTCACAGTGAAGAGAAAGCATACAAGTGAACTCTGTGGGGAAAAAAAAACCTTCACTCAATCTTCTGGACTTTTGAGATGTAGATGCAGTCAAAACAAAGTGATAACGATGACATCAAGCTTTGTTTTGTAACATCATAGTCATGGATCTCAGTTTGACTGAAGGAAGGGCCACTCAGCTCCTGATCTCTTCACATTTTTGCTGCAAACATGGACAAAACAGCTGAATTCCAAATAGGGAAATGACTATCTGCTGTCTTAAGGATCCATTTCACAGAGCATTGTTCAAGGAATCAGAGCAAAAGTACGATTAACAGGAATCAGAGAATACTAATCTCCCTTTTGAAGGAAGGTATTTGAAAAAATTGCACCTTCGGACGTGAGTAGATCAAAACACGGTGAATTTATTCAAACTTGTACCACACACATGCAGAAGACGACTCTAAGTCTTGTTTCAAGACACTCGACCATTTACAGCTCAAGAGAGAGTAATCAGACATTTTCATATCAGAGTGGTTGCGCGTAACATTGGTACAAAATAAATTTATATGTCAGTTATTTACTATATAAACAGGATGCTGTTCAGTTTCTTAAAAAGTTCTGAGTCCTCTAATTTCGGGAGTGCTTCCACTTCTACATTATCTTCAAAGCTAAACGATCCCCACCATCAGCTTTCCCTTCTAAATAATACATACGTGAGTACCTTAAGATATACACATGTTCTCTGAACCCTACGTAACTACTGGTGGCTCACAGTTATCGCTATGTAGTTAACCTAATCAACTATAATAATTATGCACTTATGTGGTTGTATTTGAATCTTAGCCCAAGCTGTAATGCTCAGCCAAGGTTATTTCCTATTGTTCTGTGTTTTAATGTTCTGCTTCTTTCCTTTTATATTCCCTTTGTACACTTTGCTATCCTGCTTACCCTACAGCACCCTGGTTGGATAATGCTGAATACAGAGGGAGATGCTTGTGATAATAAGAGGCCAAACATCTCAGCTGCAGCAGTCCCTCAGGATCGGATTCTCATCCCAACCACCTACAGCTGTTTTATCGATCGTCTTCCCTGCGTCACAAGGTCAGAAATGGGAATGTTTGCTGATGATTGCACAATTTTTAGCACCATTTGTGACTCCTTGGATACTGAGTCATTAAATATCTCAAAGCAGTCTGCGTGGACAACATTGAAGTTAGCCTGCTATGTGACAAAAAACACTTGCACCAAAATGCCAACAGGTAATGAACATTTAATGACATTCAATGAGCTTATCTTCACTGAATTCCCCATTATCATCATCCTCCGTGCTAACATTGATGAAAAACTGAACTGGACCTGCATTCAAAACACTGTATCTATAAAAGATTGCCTGAGGGAAGAGATTCTATGATGCTGTGAATGTCCACTCCCAGATCTCTTTGTCCTTCTACACCACTCAGTATTCCTCACTTTCATTGTTCACTCTCCCTGAATTCATTATCAGTCACTTCTTCTGGATTGAATTCCATTCATGACTTTTTTTCCCCTTTCTACCTGATTGATGTATTCCTGCATTACATGGCTTTCTTCCTCATGGTCGACTGCATGATCAATTATTGCGTGTCATCTGCAGATTTCGAAATTATGGCTCTTACAACTAGGTTTTAATTATTGTCATACATCTAAATAAAAGGAATTCCTCTGGATAAAAACTCAAAGGGCTGTAATTGCTGTGAATCAGAAACAAGTAAAAAGCAAAAATTTCTGGAAAAGCTCAGAAGATCTGACAGCATCTGTGGAGAGCAATCAAAGACAACATTTCAGGTTGAGCGACCCTCAGAATTTTACTTGAAGCAGGCGTCCATACAGAGTCAATTCACAATTGGGGGTTAACAGCAGAGTATGCTGTTGCTGTTGTTTGTGAATTTGCTGGTGTCATTGGAAGTTGTTTTTCTGAGTGACCCATTCCCATACACGGGAATGGTGAACAACTTCTCCCAAGTGTGACGGAGAAAATGAGTTTCCACCTCAGTGGTTAATTGACTCCTTCCCTCATATTGCACATTTCCCTGGATTCTCTGTGGTGTGAGTGTCTTTCTGTCTGTTTTACTTGGGTGATCAGGTGAATTTGAATCCAGGCAGACAGAAAGCCATTGTTTCCTGTTGTGAATGCATTTTCATTCTTGCTTATTCTCTCACGGATGGGAGTATCGCTGGTCAGGGCATCATTTTGTCATTCGTCCCTAATTCACCTTGAAATTATGTCAGCGGGCAGTTAGAGGTCAACCACATTGTTGTGGGTCTGGAGTCACTTATATGCCGGATCAGTAAGTACTTCCCTCCCAAAGGGGCGAGAATGAATGAAATTTCAGGAAATTAGAGTCATGCACTCTGTTCCAGAAATCAGGTTGACATTCCAGATGTTATTCATCAAATTTAAACTCTAACAGCTGCCATGTCTTGGTCCCCAGGAATAACTAGAAGATATATCACCACTGTACTGCTATCTGCCTGCTGCATTTCTTCATTGTAGAGAATAACCTTCACTGTTCAGATCCAACCAGTGTGACAGAGAACAGGAGAAGGCCATTCGGACCATTATGCCAGTGTTAGTTCCTAGTCAGAAAGGGATTGAGTGAAAGGGCAAGGTATCAGCGGGTGCGTGTTTGCAACATTTACAGTGTGTGTGATATTTCCCACAGCCTGATGTCCCAATATGCCCTGCTCCATGTCAATGAAAGCTGCTCCAGGTGAGGTTGGAGATCACAAGCTCGGCATTTCACGCATCTCTAAACAATCAGAGAAGGACTGCGTGCTCACCAATAGTGTCACTGGAGCCACAGAGTAGCTCTGCACGCTCATTGCCATCCCCATTTCCGGTTGGCCACGTGTTTAGGGTAAGGCGCTTTCTTCACTGTGCCCTTGATTTAGATTCCAGACGGGGAATGTCTCCGTGTTGCTGCTGTGAGGGTGGTCACAGTGGGCAGGGCTTCTAATGAAAAATAAACCAATTCGACCAGTGTTTGTAAGATAAGGCTGACAGTTAATCTTCCAGCTGATGACCTCTCCATCCAATTGGTATAGTCCGGAATGTCTTCGGTGGGAAACAAATGCAGAGGGAGGGGAGTGAAAGGGCTGGGATTGGCGACAAGGCGTGAGGGAGAAACGGACTGCAGAAATGATGAGTCAATGTTAAATGTGGGTCGGAATGTGAGAAATTTCTTGTTTGGTTCATTACAACACAATTCAATTCTCATTCACAATGAAGCATGCGCAACTGCTGTTTCAAAGAAACATTGGTATTTTCTCGGATTTTACTAATTTTATTATTCCTCTCAAATCGGAAACGTAATGGTGTTGATTTGATTCCGATGACGAAATTCCTCAACCTCCATCTTCCTCCCATAAGATCTTGATGATATCACATATCAAATGTTTTCCACGTGGGAGGACATGACCAATCGTTGAAGGCGATGGATTGTTAATCCATTGCGCTCTGCCCGTGTGGGTTTGAATCCCACTGTCGTTGGTGTGTCAGGCCATTCTCGCTGTTGTCATTCTTCTTTTTATCTCACACATTTGTACAAATTGGGCTTGATGCCCAATTCCCACCAGTTAATGTCAGCAGCGATTCTTGATTTGTAAACACAACAGTAAAGCTTAAATCAAGAATTACACTTATCACTTTAAAAGTGTTAAATTGCAGAATAAACTGGAATAATGAAAAGGAGCACCATTTTCCCTCCCGTCATTTCTTCAATCTGTGGTGTGTAGAATGTGTCACAGCACATTTGTTCTTCATCAGCTAATGCGGCTTGTTACTGATCCGTCTGACCAAATACATAGGCATTTTTTAACACTTTATCCAGCTCCCTCACAATTTTAAACTTTTTTGATCAATGGGGCTGTAGGCCAATTGATGCAGAAACAGAAGTATGCCAGTCAGCTCATCAAGTCAGCTCCGCTAATCAATGGTGTCATGGCTGCTCTGCTAATCTTCAATTCCATTCTCCTGCCCCACGTGAATAAGCCCTGATCTCCTAACCGATTAAACATCTGTCTACCTCAGCTTGTAAATACTCAACAATTCAGAGAGAGAATTCCAGACAATTACTGGGTCCTGAGCAATACAATTCCTCCTCGTTTCAGAATTGAATGGGTAACATCTTGTTCTAAGATTGTGTCCTTTGGCCCTCGACTCTCACACTGAGGCAAGCCACCTGTCCATATCTACGCTTTCAAGGTCCCTCAGGTTATTGAATGTTTATAAATGTTATCGTGTGGTTATAAAACTCCCCACCCCAGGCTCCTTTGTTCCAAGAAGAACAATCCCTGCCTAACCAAGCATTCTATTCAAATTTGTTGCAGCCTTGTAAAAATGCCAGGATATCTCCTGGAGTATCCATGAATATTTTTAAGGGAGATTGATGATGATTCTGTGAAACAAGTGGTTTAGCGTTTATCAGGCAAATGCAGGGTTCGGGATTTCAGGTCAGAATCAGATTTACTGGAAATTATAGAGCAGTGAGGCATTACGTTTCTCTGATTCCAGGCCTAGGAACTTGGATTATATGGTCGTCTGCAGCAGTGGTCACTTCCTTGTCTGAGGAAGCTGCTGGTATAACCCAAATGGTCATTGAAAAACACACCCAATATTGCACTCCAGCAAAACAAAATCCACATGAAAATGAATCACATTCACCAAGTGAATATAAAACAGAAAGTTTTCATTTTAAACTGTGAGAAACCAGAGTGTGAAGTGGCCACTCAGCACTTCGAGCCCACCTCGCCGTTCAGTGAGATCTTGGATGGCCTTCGACTTCAAAATCAGTTTTTCTGCACGATTTGCTGAGATTTTGTTCTTTTTTTAAAAAAGAGTCTGTTGAAATATGTCGATGACAGCCTTTTACAAACTCATTACTTCGCATTCACGATTGCTGGGGCTCAGAATTCCAAAGATTCTCCCTGTTGTGTTCCTTCATCTCAGTCTACTCTTTGGCGAGCCTTCCTGTCTTGTGCCTGGTGCTGCTCCTGTCGCACCCTATAGCACTGAGGCCTCATTGTGCGGCACTGTGACCATATAGTGGTCCTTACTGTATGATGTGGCTGCAACAGATCTTGATCGAAGCCTGCCATGGCATTAACTGTAATACACAATTTCCCCCTAAGATGTGTGAAAGGAATGCAACGAGGGATCAATTTAAATTCCAGAAAGCATGCCCATGGAAGTGTGTTCAATGCCAATGTTTTGAGAACAAGCATCACCCGGAGCAGCTTTTACTGGCGTAGACGAATGATTCTTAAAGGGTCCGGCTCAGGCTCAGGAAAATGACAAGAGAGCAATGTTCAGTGCAAGAGACATCATTACAAACACCAGTTTCAGCATTTTGCAGTTTATTTTTCAGGTTCGCCTCATGTTGTCTTTTGAAATTGTCCGCTCTGTAAACAAGTATGGGCCATTAATATCTGTTGAGTAGAGAGCTGGCCCCAGTACTGACTTCTGGGAACAGCAGAGTGTCATCTCCCCGAGTCTGAAAAACAATTCCTCACAGACAATGGTACATCCCCGTTGTTACTACACTTTTCATTCAATCGGCTTCAATTCTTTGTCGAATTCGATTCAATAGATCATAGATCATAGAATCAGAGAATCCCTACAGTGGTGAAACAGGCCCTTTGGCCCAACAGGTCCACACTGACCCTCAGAGCATGTCACCCATACTCATTCCCCATAAACCCCTTAATTTTGTCATTGAAAAATTTCTTCATTTGCTTTCAGCTCATGCGAATAGTGTGTCGCAATAGGTGTGACCCAGAAGACATACCATACTATGGAAATCATACCCCACTGTATATCATTTCGCAAACAGGAGGGAGAAATGCCAGCTGCTCTGCATAATTTACTTCAGTGAGAGAAACATGATGTCTTGATCAGATCATATGAAACCCACTTGATACATGTGATGAGATGGCTGAGAGGTTACAGCATCCGACTGTTAATCCATTGTGCTCCACACACATGGCTTCGCGTCCTACCCTTGTTGCTATTCCCAGCTATTTTCCTGCTGCCGATCTTCATTATGTCTCACGAGTTTTATTTCAAGTGAAGCTGGAATCCAATTCTTGTCAATTTATCTTGCCTGAGATTCTTGATCAGCCAATCTTATGGCAATGTCAAAATCAAGATCTGGATCTTGTTGTCTGACATCTTTTCAAATGTAGTTTGAATTCGGACAATAAGAAGGAACACAATTTTCCCTCCCATTATTCCTCCCAAGCATACATTGAATGAAATAGAAAGAGGTAAAAAAAAATAAATCAGAAGCCCAGTTTTCTACAGTTGGACTGTTGATGAGTGTTTTAAACTAACACAAATTTCAGACTAATATTTCAAACAGCCCTTACTAAACCGACGGTGAGACAGATGCTTGATGAAAGACACAAACACAACAAGTAAAGGGTAACTTGAGGGTGGCTCTTGTCACAATGGGCAGGGCGGTCGATTGTTAAACATTTTTGATTTTAAGGTCGTGTGGGTTCAATAACCTCCCAGAGTTGACTTTCATTTCAATTTCCAAATTAATCAGTGGTGTTCTGTAGAAACTGCTTCATCAACACTTCCTGCCATTCGGAATTCCAGTCCCTGCTGCTGAGCAGCGGGCGTTCGTCACCATCCCACACAAGTTTTCAGAGAATAGTTCGACCAGAGATGACTGCTCGTCCCACAAACCTGTATAGTTGACAGGGAAATGTAACATAGCATTCCCGTGATACATTTGATTTATCACCTTGATTATATTTAGAGATCTATAAATCCAGATTCTCAAAGTGGGTTGTAAGGATGGGATAGGAAAAACCATTGAAGTTTTAGATCAGCTATGATTTCAAGGATGGCAAGTCAGTGGAGCCAGGTTGAATGGCCTTTTCCTGTTGCCATTTTCCCATTTTGCGGTGTTGTTTCAGGCAGAGAATTGTCAACAATAGAGTGGAACGAAAAAAAACAATGCAACATAGGTCTGTGCCGAACACCATACTGAACTAAACAGATCCCAGCAGCCTGCCAATGATCGTGTTTTTCTCTAATACTTTACTGTTCACGTGTCTGTCTAAATGCCTCTTAAACGTTGCTGTCACGATGATGAGAATGAATCGACAACGCTGAATATCAAGTCTCTCACATTTACCCCACCACTCTCACAACTGGAATGGACAGCTCCTGTTGCAGTTTTAGATCAGACAATGGAGGATGCTCACAGGCGCTCTATCAGACAGCATGCTCCTTCACATAGGTCTCCAACTGGGCACATGGAACAAGTTGCCATGTAGATGCTGGGGCTTCAGGAGTAGATTTCTCAAAAGTCGGGAAGGAGTTATAGGCGTGGTGCCAAAAATGATATACTGATTTTCTAAATCCAGTTCTAGCCTCTTCTTAGCTTACAATTTTAAATGTGAAATTCAGTTTACATTTGTGTTACATTCTTATGCATTCGCTCTTTATGAATGTCTTGGAACATCTCCTTGAATGAAGTAATAGTGAAGGTTGATGAAAGCGGTTGTAATGTGTGTCCTGTCGGTTGTGTGAATTTCGCAAACGAAGTTGGTGAATTGTTGCTGGATCGAATTCTGTGAAGAAGTTTGGTGATGTAACGTTATCTGTGAGTAATTGTTTTCGTGACTCGAGGAAAGTGTACTGTGCTGTTCCCTGCAGTCAGTATTGGCAACAACCTCTCCAAAGGATGGATATTAATCAAGCACTCGAGTGTACAAAGTGCATAGTTTCAAAATTCTAGATGATGCAAACCTCACGAATAAAGTAAACAATGCAGAATGCTGCATGAAGTGTTTTTTTTTTACCAACAAAATTTAACTTGCTGGACATTGCTCTGTGTTATTTTCCAGAGACTTGTGACACGGATCCATGACACGAACAGGGCGACACTTGAGCAAGTGTAAAAAGAGTGCAGTGCCAGATTGCATGCCAGGAGCAGCACTAGGTACATGGCGCGGTTAATTTCCCACAACAGGGACATGCCCCAAACAGCAGACTGAGGTAAGAGAACTCTAAGTGAGGTGAAGCTTTGAAATTCTGTGCCCCAGAGACTGTGAGGGTCAATTATTGAGGCTGTTCATGAATGCAATTGACAGATTTCTACAGAGTGAAAACATCAAGAGCTCAGGGGACAGTGGACAAACATGTTGAAAATGTACATTTCAATGCCGTTTAGCACTGTGCAAATAAGCAAGTTCCTCGAACAACTGAGGAACCACAAGTGAAGACGATCATATCGCATCTCACAAGCAATTTGCCACCAGTTAAGGTATGATCTGAAATATGGAGATCGATAACTATGGCCTGCTACAGTGCTGCAATCAGTCAAACTGTAGTCCTTATCTTGCAAAGTGGAGGTGTGTGCAATGCTGAGGTTGTGTGTTCAAGCCTCCCCTGGAGCATTTTCAGTTTTTCGTGGCACAAACAGGTAATGAGAAAAGTCAATTCTGAGCAAGGTTTGTGGGGAAATGCCAGTTTCTGTCAATTGGCAATGACTCAATGATTTATAAAAATCCTGCCATTATTCACAACAAGAAGAAATATCTGCGGGAAAAAAAAGGTCATTTCTTTTCGCTCAAAGGCATTCGTCACATGGGTGACTTCACTGAGAAAAATTGCGTGAAAAAGCTGCTAAAAGCGTTTCAATTTATTCACTTTGTTGCAAGCTCGCACAGGTCATTGAAATAATTAAGAAGGAATCAGATTTATCTCGTTCAGATGTTCGAATGCTACATTCTACTTTATTTAGAAATGTTATCATCTTCAAATAAAGAGATGCTAACAAGAAGGCAGGTTTCAAAATACGAAAAAAAGGACAGAATCCTGTTTGTAGATTTCTTGAACAGAGCTCAAAAAGTATGTAATGTACCTCAAATAATCGGAATGTGGTCAAATCTTTAAGGCACCAGTTTAAACCTGGAAGTGCGTCTCTCAGTGACAGTTCCCTTCTGACTCGAAAGGGTCGAACTTTACTTTTTAATTGAAAACATGTTCCGTTCAATTTATAATGCTTCACGAGAAAGAACTGTCAGATTTATTCAGCTGCACGTGTGCAATAAATTTCATTGCACGTAAAGTCAAAGAAGTTCAAAACTCTTCCCCACCCGCCCACAGACTTTGTCTCCATGTTAATATGCCTGCTTGGGAACCTAGGATGCAGGTACATAATTCTTTGACATTTATGGCACAGATAGACAGGGTTTTAGCACACTTGCCGTCATTGCTTAGTCGTTGGTATTAGGAGTTGGGAAGTCGTGTTAAAGTCGTATAGGACGTTGGCGAGGCCTCTTCTGGAATACAGTGTGCAGTTTTGCTCATACTTTTGTAGGAGGAATATTAATAAGATGGTGAGTATTAAAAAAAAGATTTACCAAGATGTTACCGGTATGGAAGGCTTGAGTTATAAATTAAGGTTGGACAGGCTTGAACTTTTTTTTTTCTGGTCCTTCGGGGGTTGAGAGACAACCTGACAGAAGTTTATAAAATAACGAGATGTGTAGACGGTAATAATAACAGTCTTCTTTTCCTTGGCATGGGGGATTTGAAGACCAGGGAACATTTTTATGTTCCGAGGAGATAAGTTAAAAAAGATACGAGAAGCAGAACTTTGCAAAGACTGTGAATAAAATGACAGCAAGTTCCAGCAGAGAAACATGTGGCAGAGAAACGGGTGTCAGTGAAGCAGGCAAGTGACGATGAATTTGCCTCATTTGCCAGTGAAGTTCACTGCTTCACAAAGTGGGGAACATTGAAGTGTAGCGGAGACAGCGAATGCCTTTGCTGGTTACTCACCTTGCGAATGTTTTTTTTTTCCGCTGATATCACTGTTAAGATCACAAGTGGGCAGGATGAAAGATGCAACAATACGTGTGGAGCCAGAGGTGTAATTGCTACGACATCTGACTTTGGATTGGAAGATTGAAATTTTGGATCTTCCCTCTCTGCGATGAAGTTGACAGCTTTCCTACATTTGCAAATTGACAGTTGCTTCTGAAACAGAATGTCTACCCAGCTCTGTTTTGGCCAGATTCCGAGCAGCCGATGTGATTGAATCAATGGGTTTTGGAAATTGAAAAATGCCCACGAGCAACATCAGAGTGGGCCTATTTCAACTCACTGTCCATTTCATATCTCAGCTCATGGCATTCGGCCCCATTGCCAGAGAAACTGTTTGCGTTCCTTTTGCTGGGGAACGGTTTTTACAGCAACAGAGTGCGGACACGACGGAAATGGAGCTAATATAATGCTGAGGACTCTGTCACTCTCGGGGGATATATCTGTGTATCTCGGTCTCTGGCTTATCATGAGGATGATTACTTCAAGGGGCTTTAGCATAGTTTTATTGTCTCAAACTTCAGTCCAATACGTTGATTACAGGGATAATCTCAGTGAAATTTGCACTCTCAAATTTAGAACTCCATAAGCGGTGGGAGAAACGCTGGAAACTGGGACGAGAATAGATGAATGTCTGAAGACAAGCACAAACAATATGGCCGAATGGCCTTCTTCCACGCTATAAAAACTTGAAGATGGGGACGAACTGATCTACAACCAAAATGAGCAGCAGAATGAAAAGGCCTGAAGCAGTGTCTTAGAGAAAAGATAGCAGCAGCTCGAGCATTTCCCCTGGTGGTCTATTGGTTACAATTTGGCACTTTCAGCACTGGGGCCTGGGGTCGGCTCCTGGTCAGAGAACTTATTTTGTTCGTGGCAGAGTTGTCATGACCACAGCACTGCTGACCAGCTTTTAGAATCAGGAAAGGCACTGGAAGGTAATCCATTTTATCCCAGACGATAATCAAGCTAACATGTAATAAAGAACGACTGAAGCTGGAAGTCTGAAACCCGAAATAAAAACGAATTGATAGGCAATCTCAGAAGGTTGTTGTTGTTGTTGTTGTTGTTCTCAATGAAGGTTGTCACAACCATTACATTCCGTACTTGTCGTTTGCCTGTGGATGGTAAGATTTCCTTATTCGTGTATGGTGACATTCAAATTTATCTGGACACAGTCAATCGCTGTTCTTTCATTACATAGAACATAGAACATAGAACAGTACAGCACAGAACAGGCCCTTCAGCCCACAATGTTGTGCCGACCATTGATCCTCATGTGTGCACCCTCAAATTTATGTGACCATATACATGTCCAGCAGTCTCTTAAATGACCCCAATGACCTTGCTTCCACAATTGCTGCTGGCAACGCACTCCATGCTCTCACAACTCTCTGCGCAAAGAACCTGCCTCTGACATCCCCTCTATACTTTCCACCAATCAGCTTAAAACTATGACCCCTCGTGCTAGCCATTTCTGCCCTGGGAAATGGTGTCTGGCTATCAACTCTATCTATGCCTCTCATTATCTTGTATACCTCAATTCGGTCCCCTCTCCTCCTCCTTTTCTCCAATGAAAAGAGACCGAGCTCAGTCAACCTCTCTTCATAAGATAAGCCCTCCAGTCCAGTCAGCATCCTGGTAAACCTCCTCTGAACCCTCTCCAAAGCATCCACATCTTTCCTATAATAGGGCGACCAGAACTGGACGCAATATTCCAAGTAAATTACCATCCCACTCTGTGTTTTGACATCAAGTATTTTGACAGTTTATCCTACTTTTCCAACTTTTTCAAATAATCACATTCATGATTACGATGTGGAGGTGCTGGTGTTGGACTGGCGTGGACACATTCAGAAATGTCACGGCACAGGTTTACAGTGCAGTGGGTTTATTTAAAATGACAAGCGGTCATCATGTTAAATTATTACTTCATTCCAACAGTTCTTTCGACAAGCAAAGAGGACAATGAAAAAAGACTGATCGATGACATCAGAGTGTGGGAATCTTTACGTTTCAGTGACCATGATGTGAGTGAGTTTCACGTTGACTTTGAGGGAGGGCAGTTTGAACCTAAGGCGAGCGCTTGATCCCTAAACAAAGACAATGGCAACAGTTGAAGTGAGGGATGGCTGAAATGAAGTGGAGGATTAAGTTAAGAAATTGTTCAGTGCAGACACAAGAGCAGAGATTTAAAGAAATAATCCAGAATACATAACAACACCCTCCAGCGTGTCTTTGTCAGTTTTCCATCAGTTTTGAAGATGAGCACGCGTATTTTCAGCCTGACTCTGGTTTCACCAGCCTACTGCGTCACAACACCCAGAAGGTAAGTATCAGGTAAATGAGATGCAGAATGTGCAAAGTACCTCACAGCATGCACAATGACAGAAAAAGAGGTAAGGATGTATGTAACACAATGAGATTGAGTGTACCTATTTATGTGAAAGGCTTTTGTATATAATCCCTATTACCGAAAGACTTCCCTCACATTGGAAAAAAATGAATTTCCGGCTGTGTAACTCTGGTGAACAGCTAAATATTTGTCTCGATACAACAAGACACTGTGAGGCAGTGTCTTACTACCTTCTGTAACAGCGTGGTCTAGTGAAAGCATGCTGCACATCAGTCAGAACTCAATACATCAGAGATTTCCAACATTCTGAAGAACGTATTTACTACTCCTGCCATCACCTGTTAGGCTATATTACCTCAGTTTCCCGCTTCCATTAAGCACTTCAACCCCACACAATTCTATCAGATATCTCACACACCTTTTGTCCCCAACTAAACTGTCACAGGTATGATGAACCAATTGACCTTCTCTGGCTCTCTCACCGTGGCATGACCTAAATGGTAAAGGGCATTGTGTCTGACCCACAGAATACCCTGCTGCATTCCTCACACCGAATCAGACAGCACCGTCATCCGTGACATGCACATGCTGTGTAATATTTTGTCCTGCAATGCGTCCCGCTGTGTCAATATCACCTTTGCCTAGCTTCCTACATTCTACTGGTCAGACACTGATTACCCTCAGAATCACAAAGTTATCACAGTGCAGGTGGAGGCCATGCAGCCCACCTTAGCTCTGCCGGTTCTCCACAGTGAGGAAATGGACCATTCTCTTGACTACTTCCTGTAACTCTGCACGTTGCTACTTTTAACGGAACCATCAAATTTGTGTTTCAATAACACGATTGAATCTCACTCTTTGTCGCAATCAGTGATGACAGTGATTAGAGACTCTAACCACTCCCTGCGTGAAAACATTTTACCTGATGCCAGTTTTGCTTTTTCAAATGAATGTCTGCCTACTCACTCTCGATTCTCCCATGCATGGGCACATTTTCTCCTTACTAATTGTGTGTAGAGCCTTGATGACTTGGGAAACTTCAAACAGAGTAGCTTTCAACCTTCCAGCCTATCTTCATCGCTGACACTCCACATACGCGGCACCTTTCACAACGTTTTCAGTGTTGTCTACAATCAAACAGCATCGCTGCTTCCTGAAGTTTCCAGCCTAAATCTTTGTGTTCATCCAGATGGAGGATTTATTGAATATCAATTGCATGGATCAACATCCTGAACCTCTTGTTTTCATTTTCAATGCGTGCATGTTTGCCACCATGAAACCTCTGCTGCCGAAGCTCAATCCTGTTTCAAGATGTCCAACTTCATGATGTGCAGCTCTTTTTTTACGAAAAGCGGATACAGTGACTTGGCAAAACTAAGAGCTTGCTTGGCATTTGAATCTGGATTCACTCACATGCTCACTAAAGACAAATCCCCAAGCAAGAGTCACACTTCTTGATCAATGAGCCAGTAAAACCCTTGCATTTCTAGGGCGGAACCAGGTGTGAATCAAGAACATCTCATTCTGTGCCTCTGCTCCCGAGACAGGATTGTTAGCCCCTTGCCCTGGGACAGAGCACTCTACACTGGTGGATTATGAAACCATTTTCTTGCACTTGCAAACAGTGCTGGGGAGGGAAGCACACATGTGCTCTTCCAATCTCTCAAAAACTTGCTTTTTTACGCATGAGTGGAAATGAACAAGTTTGGTTGCAAACTTCCTCCAAACGTCTGTTTTCCAAGACAGAGAAAAAGAAAGATGCCCAGTTACTGGGAAAGAGAGAAATGGACAACGGAGACTCTTCCGCAAGGTGAAGCAACATGTGCTCTGTTTGTACGGCCTGTGTTCAAGATTCGTCCACACACAGCAATCCTGCAGAAAGACTTTTGTAACGCGGGATCAGTTTGTTTGCTGTGGCTGGGCAACAGTTACTATCTGACAGTAACAGTCTACACAGTAAGAGAATCCGTGTGAAACTCTCACTCATGGCATCATTCCCATGCAGAAGGAAGCCGGTCACTTCATCGAGGCCATGGCCACTCCCTGTCACTTGTATCACTCTGTCCTTTTTTTCAGGAACTGTGATATCTGTCCAAATAATAGTGTCTGTGTTGTGGTGCTGTCCTCGATGGGATGATCTTTGAGTTGATTTGATTTAATTTATTACTGTCATGGTCCCCATAACACATGAAAGATACTGCTGCCAAAAACAGCATGGGGAATTATTTCAGGGCGTCCTGTGCACTGAACACACTGCAACTAATGCGTTTCACTGGCTTTTTATGGAGGTTTCATTCAAGTCGGGTGGCATGGGCAAGCATCATGTAGCCTGTTTTGTGTTTTGTTTTGCCCTGTTTATTGTAATGGCACCTCTGTCTCATCCCTCCTTTGGAAAGCCTGACCTCATTGAGCACAGGCTATTTTCCACTAAACTGATCGGCTTTTTGGCTAATCCGAAAACTAGTGATCAGAGCTCGTCTGGGATTTGAACCCACATAGAGACTTCATAAAATAATTCTTCCAAAACCCAGCAATTCCTTTCCTCTCGTTGGATGCAGTTACAGTGAACTTTATTCAACAGCATGTGCAGAAGCCACAGTGTGACAGACCGTCTCCACATTTACAGTGAGACTGAATTTAATAGACTGCCTTGACTGCGGGGAGACAGTCAGAAGATATTCTTGAAATTCTTTGCTGCTTTGGATCCCAGGAGCAAGGTGCAATGTACTTCACACTGAGAGAGTCTGAGCTGGTTGAGAGCTGAATGTGCGGCTCTGGCAGTGGCTAATTAGTCGAGGGGCTGGATTCTTACTTTGGGGATTGTGGATTCCTGAGAGGCCCCGTTATAAGAGAAGAGGAGCTGGAATCTCCTGACGGGGTGAATCATGAATTTGGGTGTTTATAGATTAATGGTAAAATATCAGGATAATGATATTAACACTGTGCTATCACCAACTGAACAAATCGTCTGCCCAGAGGCAGGCAGCTGTGTTTTAACCCCATGATTAACAGCTTATGTTTTTCTTCTCGTCGTGGGGGAGGTGGGAATTTACCCAAACAATGCACAACACATGCTTGAGCCATTGTTCCCATGTAAAACTGATAGGAAATCTTTGAGAGCAATCTAAAACAACAGGAAAAAAGATTTTGGTCAACATGCATCGCCACCAACACCCTGAGTCGTAATACAGGGTTTCAGGGAACTTATTTGCATATTTAAAGCGTGTGCAGGACGTGATTTAAACATGCAACCATCTGATCTTGAAACAGATGTGCAAACTTTACACCACAAACTCACACGTACAGTGCTGCTGTACAGGATTAAGAGAAGTGATCGGAACATCATGATTTTTAACTATAATTGGTAAAGGAGGTCAAGGGGTAGTGCTGTTTCTCTGTTAAACTACTACAATGCATCTGTCTCTCTTCATTCCTCTCTGTTCTCTCTCTGTCTGTCTATTTGGCCCTCTGTTTCCTCCATTCCTCTCTTCTCTACTTCACTGTTCTCACTTTTCTTTCCTCCTCCTCCACCTTTTTCCCTCATCCATCATGATCTGAATTTGCAGGACACTGGACAGATATGTCACAGATTGAACCCAGGACTTATTCTCGACACTTCCTTTTAAATGCTGAGAGAGAAAAGATCTGAGAGGGAAGAAACAACTGACAAGATTCTAGGCCGTCCTTTGGTTATTTTTCAGTAAATTCAGATGTTAAGAATAAATATTCCTCCAATTTAACGCAGAAAAACCCACCATGAATATCATTATTACAAATATAGAAACCCAAGAGTAGCTTCATTTGAGGCCAGACACAGAAGTGCCTGAGATTGTAATGTAGAAATATAAATACCTGGAGATGTAATTATATTTCCTTGAATGATTCAGTACCACGTGACCCACGGCTATTTCATATTCATGGTCAAGAAACCAGCATCATTATTGCATCACAATAGTTGAAAGCCTCTACCGCTCATGCCACCCGACGTCACGGGGCAGCTGGAAGTCCTGGGGAGAGTTTATTAAAGAAAACTCACTGAGGGTCAGACAGCCCTGTGTCGAGAAACATTTCGATGGCCAACTAAAATCATTTAACGCAATACAAAATCTCCAAATTAAACAAGTTCGAGGCCTCCTCCTTTCTCCTCACTTAAAGTGCAGCACATATCAGGCTAAATCATAATTACTTTGGGCAGCTCGGTGGCACAGTGGCTGCCTCATAGCCTCAAAAACCTGGGATCAATTCCCGCCTCCAGCGCGTGCCTGTGTGGAGTTGGCACATTCTTCTGAGTCCTTCAGTTTCCTCTCACATTCCAAAGATGCCCAGGTTGTGTGGATTGTCCATATTAAATTGCCCGTGGTGTTCAAATGAGGTTGAGGGACGGAGACAGGCCTGGGTGGGATTCTCCGAGTTTTGGTGTGGACTTGTTGGGCCAAAGGGCCTGTTTCCAGATCTTAGAGATTCTATGATACAATGAATGTCTGAAATGACACGACACGATGTCAAAGCCATTCAAATTGAACAGCCCTGCTTTGAATTAAACACTCATTGTTTGATCATGCGACCACTGCTAAAAGCAAATAAGTTCGTGTGAAATCGCAACCCGATGACAGTAAAGACGTTCTCCATGATGAATGCCCCATGCTTTATTTTGGAAAAGTTAAACTGATAGAGGAAAATTCTCATTTTGGTATTTGCAATATGAAGCCTGAACTAGCGAACACCTGGTTTCTGAGATCTAACAGATTGTTTCACATCGGTTTCTGTATTATATTTTGTCAGCACCTTCAGCTGTAAACCAAAAAAAAACAGAACCAACTGTGGATGCTGTAAATCAGGAACAAATACAAAAGCAAAGTTAACGTTTTGGGTCGAGTACACTTCCTCAAAACTGTTCTGAGGAAGGGTCACCGGGCCAGAAACGTTAACTGTTTTTTTTTTCCTTCGCAGATGCTGCCAGGCCTGCTCCGCTTTTCCAGAAACTTTGTTTTTGCAGTTGTTAATCATAGTACCTTGTGAGTTGAAATTTTCACTGCTTCTTTGGCACACGTTTCCGACCCGTCAATTAGATGTTAGAAAATATTCTCCAATCATTTGAATATTCTGTGGCTATCCAGTACATTCAAACCGAGGAATCTTGTAACAATAGTCTTTCAAATCGAACATGAAAAAAACAATCAAACGTGCATCTGTACACAGTTTATGAGAAATCTACAGGGTTCTTGGTTTAATTCAAAACCACAAGCACAGGACGAGCAATATTCCAAACCCATACGCTCCAATTATTTTCTACCAGCGACAAGCAACAACTTCGGCTTCTTTTGATCATCCACAGCCCCACATGTTTCCTCAACTGAGTTCTAGATCTGTTTGCAGTCTGTCCCATTTACAACGGTGACATTGCCATGTAATGCAGTGGGTGGCATGCACAATGTAAAGGTGAGACATCGCCCCCTCAATAATTATATTTTGGTCACCTCCTGTCGTTACTGTCATGGACAGATGTGCCTGCCGAGGACAGATTGGTGAGGATGAGATCAAGCATGTTTCCCTCTCAGTTCCCTCACCACCTGCAGAACCAATCTGACAACTATGATTTGGGACCTGACCAGCTGCTGCAGTGCCACTCTTAGTGATCGCCATTGAAGTCGAAAATGCAGAGTCCATCCTTACCAGTGTCAGTATTCCATCCAAACTTGGAGGGCTACTGATTCATCAGCTGAGAGAGAACACTAGGCGGGAATCAACAGGCCGTTAACATGCCCATGTTAAACTTGATGCCCTGAGGCTGAATGGCATCATGATGGCATGTTGAGAACTCCAAGTTAATTTCCTCAAAAATGTCACATTGTGCTGCCACATATACTGATTCTGTCATGAAAGTGGAACAGGACATATCCATGGATGGCAATGGGGATGGTGAATCTGGGGCATTGCCTATAAGGTAGGATTCTGTGAGTTTCAGATCGATTGTCATTTCACAAGCAAAACAATTGTCCTTTGCCAAGTTTCCTCACAAAAACAGAGTCTGTGACATTTATTGTGGAAACAAGAAAACAGTCTGATCCCACCCCCTGCAGAGATATCCGTGTCACTGGGAAACAGCTCTTCTGAACCTCGCGCCATCCTACTTCGTGTCTTTCCCTGTTTTCTCGACTCCCGATCATCTGATTGCACCGATTCAGAGATCCTGTTATAGTTCCTGATCTTTTCAAAGAATCCTGATTATTTCAACGTCTTAGATCGAGTAATGACACCAAGAACATCAGAGTCAATGTTCCAGTGTCCTAAAGGTGGGGAAGATGTCTTGACTGGCTCTGCTCATTCAGACCGTTCACCCTTCACTCTGCCCCGAGTCTGGTTCACAGGAGAGTGGCTTTTCTATGATGTTTCCATCTCATATTTTGCCTCCCAACTAACAAATTTCACATTGCTTTTCAAGTTATGGTTGGGGTTGGGCAGTTTGATTGAGTTGACAGTGAGAGATTCTTTCTACTGACCAGGGTGAGTAAGAGTTCGATTCTGTCTTCTCTGAATGTAAGGTTTTCACTGCAAAGGCCCTTTAAGATCTCAGACTGTCTGAGATTTTATAATGAACCACGTTCACACACTCGCAAAGATTTTCGTGAAAAGACGTTGAACAGCGAAGAGAGGACACAGCTACACATAACAAGGGCTTAAGCGGGATAGGAATGCGAGACCTCTCACAGACTCATCAAACCCCGACACCAACAAACGGTTTCATTGATCATCAGCTTTCTGTTATAATCTGGTTTACTCTCATGCAGTGAACTTTGAGTGTTGTAGACGGGTTTCACTTTCTTCCTGCTCCAGAAATGTATAATAACTTCTTTGAACAGGCTGCTTACATTTAAAAAAATCTCAGTTCAGTTAGTGAACATTTTTTTTTCTGAAACATTGCAGTTTGAAGACGAATTCTGAACTTCAAACATGCTGCACAAAAACAAATTCATATTAATTTACCCAAATGAAGAGTCTCATGGGTCTGTTTCTTTCCCACAAGCTCAGTATCTTTCTATCCCTCGGATAACAGATATTTTAAGAAAGTTCACGAAGTTGATCATTTTCTGTGTATGCTTGTAACTGACACCTCCCACCCTAAATATCTGAGAGGGAGCAGGAGAGCGAATGGTCTCTGCCCTCCTCCAGCACTGCAAGCAAGGAGAAAAACAATGGGTAAATTTTCCAACAAATGAGAGAGCCCAGTCCCGGTGGAATGGACAAACAGTACCGTCCAGGTACCAGGGAGACAAAATGAGGCGATGATGCCCTTGAAACTGTTTGCTATTTAGAATTCCTGAAGAAATGTGAAATTTAATTCACGCTCAGTGAGTCTCAGCAGCTCCAAGAGTGGCCTGTCTAACCTGGTGATCGTTAGTTGGTCTCGGGGTCGGACAGTTGGTTTGGGCCTGGTGCTGTGTAGTACTGTAAGATGTTGTGGTTTTAAATCCTCATGTCTTGCCTTCAGTTTAACCAAAATGCCCTATCATTTTTTTCAAAAATCAGTTTCGTTAAAAAGATGTCGAGCTGCATGATTTTGGGATGTGGCAGAGGTATCATTGCAGCAAAGACGGAAATGGCATATACTAGTTCAAAGGGACAACGAGAGTTTCAGGATGTTTGCAGAGACAATATGACTCTTGGCAATTCCTTCAGCTGCAATATTGCTCAGTTGTGCATGTGAAACTTCAGAAAGCAGTGACGTGAAGTGATTGGAGACGGCACGAAACAGGTTCATATGAATGGCAGACAAAGAGGAGACTGAAATAACACATCAGGCCATTCAGCATCAAGAAAATTGCATCTGAGGCATTGAAGGTGTTGGCGGTGTGGAACATTGAAGGTAGTCTCAAATCTTAAAGTTTTAAATTGTACCTGTACATCAGCAATGAAGATAGAATGGAAAGTTGAGACAGTTCTCCTTGGAGAACAGAAGGTTGAAAGCTGGTCTGCTTGAAGCTCTCCAAGTCACGAGGGTTCTAAACAAGGGAGTGATAAAAGTGCTCCACGCCATGCCTGAAAGGATGAAGAACGAATGGGCAGAGATTTAAATCTATTATACAAAGAAGCTAAAGTGATGTGAGGAAGAACATTTTCACACCAGGAGTGGTTAGGATTGGTAAATCATTTTCTGACCGTGCCAGAGAGGCAGCTTCAATCAACACAAAATGGTATTCGTTATGTTAAAAGTAACAAATCGCTGAATCCCCGCTGTGTGAAAACCGGCCCTTCGGCCCAACAATCCACATCGTACCACAGAGCATCTCACACAGGCCCATTCCCCTATAACCCACTGAGTGTACACATCACTGAATACTCTGGATATCTTTAGCATAGACAATCACTCAGCTTACATATCTTTGGACTGTGAGGCGAAACCGGAGCATCCGGAGGAAGCCGACACAGATACAGGGAGAATGTGCAAACTCCACACAAACAGCTAAACGAGGTTGGAATCCAGTCTGGGTCCCGGGTGTTTTGAGGCAGAAGTGCTGACCACTGTGCCAGTGTGCTGCCCACAATGTAGCATTACAGCGAGAAGGCAAAAGAATGATCAGCAAAAGAGACAATCATTTGCCATTTGTCGAGATGCAGCACAGCTCAGGCAGACTGCACAGCCTCGATCTGTGTTGTGGCATATTTTGTGATTCTGAGTGAAGTCATAGTTCGACTAAGAGAATGTGGGAACTCAGGCTACGGCCATGTTTACACAACCGTAACACGTGGTGCAACAGAACAAAAGTGAAAAATTGTTGACGCCACTCTCAAAGGAACATGTCACACTCCAGACGAAAAGCTGAATACTTGCCTGAAAAGCAGTGGTCAAAGAAGTTCACAGAGTGGTGCAGCTGAAGCATGCTTGGCGCAAAACCTAGCAAGCAATGGTCAAAATCATCCTCTGTTATTTATTACATGCGCATGATCTGTTCGGTGGTGACCTGTGTCATGCATATTTTAATCAGCTTCATGCACCTGAAAGAAGAATCTCATACTTCATATCTCACTTTAAAAAAAACTGCGCAAGTTTACAGAGGTGAAGTGACTCGTTTGTGATGGTCTCAATGTTGTTCTCGGTTGGTCTGATATGAAATGAGTCGTGAAGACTCCTCTCTGAGATGACTTGCAATTCCACTCCGAAGAAGAGTCTAGGCCCGAAATGTCAGCTTTCCTGCTCCTCTGTTGCTACTTGTCCTCCTGTGTTCATCCAATTCTACAACGTGTTGTCTCAGATTCTCCAGCATCTGCAGGTCCTACTATCTCTGCAGTGAGTGTCTGTGCCTGACAGTAATTCCCACGCTGATTCAGACGTGAATGACAAATGTATCCGGATGCCAGAGACACCATTATGAGTACAAATATCACTGATTGTGAAGAGCCACAGAAAGATAAGGGCGACAAAGAGTCGCTGTGGATTCGATGAACTGAACAACTTCATTGTGCACGTGAGGGGCGCCATGGGTTTATGACGTCACTCTCCCTGTCTCTGTGAGGGAGCGGGTGGGGGAGAAACAATGGCTCATTTTTAGCCCTTCCTTTCGCATAGCACTGTTTGCAGCCCCACAACTCAGGGCCGTTGGGGACCTCTCTCAGTGAGTGAGCGTTTCACTTAGATTCTCTTAATCTGGGACTGTTGGTGTCAGATATTATCATCTGGCCTGGAGACAGCAAATGAATGGACGCCTACGTAGATGAAATGTTTCTGGCAGGATTACTGTGCAGGCAAATCCTGAAAACCAAACAGATTGCATATAAAAATTCCATGTTAAGTTGCTGAAGGCATGAATCTCCAGTTTTGTGTTCTCTCTTTCCCATCAGCTCTCCAAGCTTCTGCATGTCTCTGGTCAATATCATTTGATGAAAGTTCCAAATCGCTGTTTACAGTTTGTTGCACAAGCCTGATTCTACCGCTTCTGCTCTTTCCCTCTTCCAGGGTTTAAGATGGAGCTACAGAGCATCTACCATTTCCCAGCACTGCCTGGCCAAGCAGAGTAAAATGCTGTAATGCATCTGCCAATGGAGAGAATCGTGTACAAGGGGAAGGGACGAGTAACACCGTCCTGGAAACAGGGAGAAAGAACGAAAAAATGTTCATTATTACTTTCACTGCCTCAAGCAACAGGGAAGAGTATATTTAACTAATAAATCTGTGCAGAGATGTCATTACACACCGCTGGAGCAGATAGACCTTGAAATCTGGTCTCTTACATGCGAAGTAGGGACGATATCACTGCCTGAGTGACCCCTGATTTATTGTGAAGTAGGACATCGCTAGGTTGGGTCATTGGTCTCACGGTCTGACTGTCGCTTCAAGTGAATGTTGAGGGGACGAGGTGTTGCAGGTTTGAATTCTGCATGAGCTCTTGTTGCCTTTGACATGTGTCTTTTTTAAAAATCTTCAGGAGTCAATGAAGGTGGGCGCTCTTTATGAAACCCATTTCAGTCTCAAGTCCTAAAGGGTGTTTGCTGTGAATACATCACATGCATCCACTTCACCTGACGATGCATCTATGCGCTGTAACATCGTGATTTCAGACAAACCTGTTGGACCTGATGTCGTGTGACTTACGATTTTATTTCACACTCAGAGGAAGAGGAATCAAGCTTTAAACAATGCCTGCCCATGGTAATCTGGCTTCGTCATTGGTGTTGACAAGCGCTATATTAATGCAAATATGATTCCTCTAAGTGTCCTTGAATCCAATGCTTTATTTATTGACACTGGTCAGTGGAAAGAATCTATCACAATCAGCTTCATCAAACAGCCCACGCCATCACTACCCAACCCAAACATTGTTTAACAGCACCAAAATTGTCAGTTGGTATGTGGAAACATGGAGCGGAAACAAAACAGATAATCCAGTCTCCAGCTCCAGAAACCTTTCTATATACATTGCGAACTAGGCTCTGGGGAACGTGAAATGTACAATTTCCGCTTGAGCAGGGACAGTCAAGGCACTGTTCCCTTCTTTAAGATGCTTAAATCTGAGATTAAAAAAAAAACAGGAATTGGTGGCGAAACCCAGCTGGCCTGACACCATCTGAGGAGAGAAACAGAGTTACAGCTTCTGATCCACTAACCATTCGTCGGAACTAGTTTGGCTGTGCAATTCTATATTATAATGCTGGGGAGATTATCACTTTTATCTGTTGAATCGGTGTATTTATCAAAATATTTCATTGGTTTCCAACATTGACTTTACAACTTCATAAGAACGTTATCGGCTCAAATGCTGCTTCCGTTGTCCTGAGGTGGTGAAAGGCTCGACATAAATAGTTGCCTTTTTCTTTCCCTTTCAGTAAGTTAGCGGCTTGTGGAATGGAGAATTGGTCCTTTCAGTGTCTACCTCAAAATGTCACTCTATTTGTCTGGCTTTGTGTACCCAGCTCACCCCCTTTCACACTTTCCGCCTCTAAGTCTGTCGATATCCATCATTTCCCATTTCTGCTCTTTGAAAAGTATGAAAGTTGGAATGTGTTTGAGAATAGCGATACTAAGAGTCTTTTTTCACTCCGCCTGTAGAGTGAAGACGTGGACTAATATTCTTCGGATAATGTGTTTTTCACTTAGGCCTGAGGTCATGAGACATTTATTCCCCTCAAAATATAATAAGGCGTGATAGTCTGATGTAGAATTCCTAACCCACTATAAAAAAACCGACAGTGCAGCCTGGATTACCCGATTACAACGATGCCTTTATGAGTGATGTAAAGTGAATGAACTGTGTCAGCAGAGAGTATGTGATCAGCGCTATTATCACTTCATTACTCAATAAGGGGACAATTTGTACTGCCTCACGCTGTTCTTCCTGCAAAACTCCCGGAAGGCTTTCTCAGTTCCTCTCATCAACATTGCTGCTCACATCTGAGGGGAGGGTAAACAAGGAATGTTGCACATAAAGCAAAGGCACTACTGGGATTTGAACTCAGATCTACATGCTTCATACAAGGTGCAGAAGCCAACTTAGCCATGACACTTTATACTGCTTAGGCTTGCCTTTTCCCATTGATATGCACACTTCTTTAAACATGCAATGGGAAACTTCTTACTTTGATGTCACTGTTGCTGAGTGAGAATTTCAATCAATTCCCACTTTTGCAAACACGGACAGCTCACCGCAGAACATTCTGCCCTGAAAGTGCATAGAGAGAAACAATTTTGTCTTGCATTGGTTTAAAACTTATAATTTCACCTGTTCGAACTGACAGTAGAAATAGAATTGGCACATCCTCTCATGGTCCACGTTAATACACATAGAGAGACCCTCACAAGACGAACACCGTCATGGTAGTAAATTGTTGAACTCATCAGATTCCAGGGCCCCGGCTAGAAACGACCAAAGGTTTCTCTCTGAATTTGTTCAGGGCTTTGACTCGAAGAGACAATGACTCAAATATGAACATGCATTTGACTGAACTGGGTCACAACATTGTGCAGTGACAGTGAGTATAAAGGTTACAAGTTCCAGCAGAGAAACAGGTGACAGTGAAATGATTGGATCGCTGGAGTTTGGAAAATGAAAATTACACAAGGGCAACATGATTATGGGACTATTTCATCTCACTGTCCATTTCATAACTTCGCTCATGGCAACAGTCAACTTGCAAGGATAGAAAAGCTGCCAATTTCACTCGAGCGAGGGAGGATACAGCTTTGCAATCTTCCAATCCAAAGTCAGACACGTTATCAATTACACCAAAGGCTCAAAACCTGTTGCTGCATCTTTCATTCTGTTGAATTGTGATGCTAACAGGGACATCAACAGAAAGAATAAATTTTGACATGAATAACCAGCTTAGATAATCGCTGTCACTGCTTCACTTTGATGGCCTCCACTTCGTGAAGCGATGAATTTCACTGGTAAATGAAACACATTTATCCTCAGGTGCCTGCTTCACTGTAACCAGTTTCTCTGCTGGAACTTGCCAATGTTACATTCACAATCAATGTGCAATTTTATATCCTGTTCCAGTGAAATGTAGTTCACATTTGACTCATGGTCTCTTCAATTCAAGACGCTGAACAAATTCAGCGTGAAACGTCGATCGCTTTTATCCAAGGCTGTGGATTCAGACGAGTGGAACGATGCCATTATTGGTGCTGCCCCTTCAACGGACCTCGGCGGCACCAACACGCTCCTGCTAGCGCATAAATCATAAATGAGAGCCATGGATAGATGGCGAGTGGGAGAATTTGGAAGGGCCTGAAGTGGTTGCACAGAGAAAAAGTGAGGCAGAGACATATATTCAGGTGGACACTAAAAAGAACCATTTCACGATTCAACGTGGCTGCTAAGTTAAATAAAAGGAAAGGAAAAGCAGAACCTTTCCTGACCTCAGGGCAACAGAAGCAGCTTTAGAGCCGATAAAGTCCTTTTAGAGTATAGAACGTGGAACAATACAGCCCAGTGCAGGCCCTTCAGCCCACGGTGTTGTGCTTAAATTTTACCCTAAAATTTCTCATTGTCTGGAAAGCTAGCTTGCCTTTAAAGTTGTAAAGGTGACTGTTGGAAACTAATGGCATATTTTGATTACAAAATCCTGATTTGACAGAATAAAGTGATAATTTCACTGACATTATAATACAGAAGCGAATAACTAACCTGGTCCTGATGGCCCATCAGTGGATCTGAAGAATTAACTCTGTTTCTGCCCACAGATGCTGCCAGGCCTGCTGCGTTTGTCTATCAATGCATTTTTTGTTTTAGATTTCCAACTTCAGCACATCTTTGCTGGTGGTTCACTTGAATGTTGTTTGGAATAAAATAGGTTTCCTCACAGCTACTATCTTGCTTCCGAAAACCAGTCAAATGCGAACTTTCAATCCCTGACTCGAGGTCCAACCAAAGCCGTGGTGGTGAGGGCACCAAATTCGATCTATTTCACTGCAATGGAAGGCACAGGGATCCTTGCTGAATGACATTGTTTTTACTCAACCAGTTTTGCTCAGTTTGGCTGTGGATTAGTTTCTCTCTGCCTGTGATATTTATAGTGTCAAAATGGCCCATTCGGCCCATCATGTCAGTGCATGCCAACGGGCATCCATCTATTCTGGCCCCAGTTTCCAGAATTTCCCCATGGCCTTGCGTGACGTTTCGAGAGAAAAGTCAATGAGATTATCCCTGGAATCAACCGATGGGACAGAGGGTTCGTGGTAGTACAAATGTGTTACTAGCCCCACTTAAGGGGCTCATCCTCATTTTTAGCCATTGTAGAAGATATACAGACGTCTTCTGGAGGGTAACGGAGGCCCCAAGATTACACCGGCTACATGTGCTTCACATTCACTCTCCGTCCTCACACTCCTTGCGCTGACAAAAGGAAGCTTTTAATAGAGCACAACAAAGTTCTCAAGACAATGGGAACTGCTGTTATTATCACGGATATGAAACAGACAATGAGCTCAAATGGTCCCACGTACTCGTGGTGTGCAACATTTGATTTCCAATTATTTCAACTCCTGGGAATCTGACAACAAGAGGTCCAGGGCACATTCTCTTTTGGAATTATGTGTCAATTTGCAAGGAAAGAAAAGGCATCAGCTTTGTTTGAGCCACGTAGTACTCAAACTTACAATCTTCTGATGTGAAGTCAGATTGGTTATCCACTATGCTACTGGCCCAAAACCCAAAGCCAAGTGCTACAACTCGTCGAGTTGCGATAGTAATAGGGACTGAGGTGGATGCGATGATTCACACGGTCAGCACCAGCAGAGATAACCGCCGTCACTGCTTCACCTCAATGGATCCCACTTTTCGAAGCCGCGAAATTCACGGGCAAAAGAATCTTTTTTTGCTTCAAATGCCTGCTTTACGCTCGCCTGCCTCTGCTGGAACTCAACATCGATTTATTCACAGTCACTGTACTAGTTTATGACCCAATCTAGTAAACTTTCATTGTTTGAATTATGGTCTCTTCCACTCAAGACTGTGAACAAATTTATTGAGAATTTTCGGGTCGTTTCTAGCCAGGGCTCTGGAATCAGACGAGTTCAACTTTATTCGTGCAGACTCTTCACTGCAGCTCAGCGCCTCAAAACATACTCTTGTTAACGTCAGCCTTGGTTTTATAACTTATTGCTCTACATCTATTAAACAGCATCTACTTATCATAGCTCTGCCTGTTTAAACATTTCCTTTGACAATTCTGATGGTCCAACTCTGATTACACCCATAATCACAAAATCATGACCAAAAACAAAGTTGCTGGAAAAGCTCAGCAGGTCTGGCAGCATCTGAGAAGTAAAAGAAAAGTCAGAGTTACCATCTCAGGTTAGAACTGAGGAAAGCTCATGGAACCCAAAACATTAAATCTTTTTGTTTTTCTTTACAGATGCTACCAGACCTTCTGAGCGTTTCCAGCAACTACTTCGGCTTTTGTTATTTATGTCTGAAGCAGGGTAGACAAGCATTGCAGGGCATGGAAAAGAAACGGGAAGTGATATGTTTCAAGTTCATCAGTTTAATCCCATCACAGCAAGAGGGTTTGCAAATCAGTTCAGAATAGGAGGAGAGGATTAATACCTTGACGAGCGCGTCACCTCATTTGTGCATCAGTTCGAAAGGCGTATTCTCCAAGGAGAGCTCTCCCAACTTTCCAATCTCTATTCATTGCTGACATTCCTCATCTAGGGCATCATTCAAGTCAATCTGTTCAGCGCTGCCTCCAATCACTTCACGTCCCTGCTTCCGGAGGTTTCACTCCCAGAACTGAACAATACTGCAGCTGGAGGATTCATTCAGAGTCAGATTGCATGGGCAAACAACTTGAAACTCTGGTTTTGAATTTGAACGAGTGTTTCCATTTGACTTATTCACACAATAGTACTTCTGCCGCATCCACACTTCAGGCAATTCAACATCATTTAACAAAGCTGGTTAGACAGAAATGATCGGACATTGGACCAAAAGTGAATTGAGAAACCTGGGCTTAGTTTACCGTTGAACCCGGGACTTCTA
The DNA here is from genome assembly GCF_030684315.1 of Stegostoma tigrinum. Lineage (NCBI taxonomy): Eukaryota > Metazoa > Chordata > Chondrichthyes > Orectolobiformes > Stegostomatidae > Stegostoma > Stegostoma tigrinum. Next base: position 541,115 of record NW_026728705.1, read on the forward strand.
GCATGCTAAAAGTCCATAGTACCCTAAGTGAGATTCATACTCCTTGACTAACAAGCCATTCTCAGACTCACTTGCCCAGTGCTGAACCACCTGAGACTTGCTAAGAGCGAGCACCTCCCACATTGCTCTCAGAATTCGAAGCAGCAAACTGTTTCAAGAGCATTTTCCTCTCATTCTGTCTCCCTGCTCCCAGGCCGATCCTGTTTGTCCCTTCCCCTGGTGCTGGGTTGTCTCCATTGGTGGAATACATCAATTTCTTCCACTTGGTTCACAACAAGTTTGGAAACATTCACTAAGCGGAAGACTGGGTTTTTGTTTTTCTTCTTTTCCATCTTTCCACCTACCAACTGATTTCTCCCCCGAACCCCAAAAAAATTCTCGCCGCAATCATCCAGCTTCATCCTGCGGAGGGATGAGGGTATTCAGTTTTGTGGGCAGGTTCCAGAGGCCGAGATTGTTCTGTTTAGAGCAAAGAGAATTAAAAGTAGATTTGATGGGGCGAGTATTTAGATGAATCAGACAACGAGAAACTGTTTTGAGGGAACTGGCATTTTAGAACATAGAAGATAAAAGGAGTAACGTTTATGTAGGACTTTGCACCACCCGTAATAAGGGCCATTGAGCACGGGCAGATGGTCTTTACAACTTGCTTCCTGCTTCTCCATGTGCAATTTATTCACCACAAAGAGACTGATGGATTGCAAACTCAATCCCATGGAAACTAGAACCTCTGTGAAGAATGGAGCAAGACACTGAACGCCCAAAATATCCTGTGATTTGAACCCCAGAGGTGATTCTCATTGCGCTATCCTGTGAAACAGGAATCATACCCCTAGGCCATTGAACGAGCAGCAGCGCAGTGCCGATTACACCAAAATAAGATGAGTTTTTTCTTTGTAAAGTAAAAATATTCTTGTTGTTTCGGAATGTAAAAACAGCACTGAGTTTTAATAACTGCTACTTCACATTCTGACTACCTGCTCCCAAGAGGCTGTATTAGGTCCCTTCCTCCAGGACTGGGATCTCTCCGTTGGCGACTGGAATAAACCATATTCCATTGGCAGGCAGTGCTGTAGGAGACCAGCACAAATGTGGTCTCCAGCTCCCTGTCAAACACGGGCTTGTGGAGCAGGGGAGAGTTGCGTTGGGAGTAGGAGGTATCGAAAGTGTACAAGGCCGTGCAAAAGGGAGATTGCGCATGCGCGAGAACTAACATTCTTTTGGGACTCTTTTCCAAATTATTGCATTTGATAGGGTGTTAAAAGTGCAGAGCTGCTCGGAAAAAGAGAATTTCTCCCAATTTGGGTGAACTGTCCCTGTGTGCTCCTCAATGTTACAGGGAGATTGCTGCTACCTGAATCAGCTCAGAGTGCTACTACAGCCAGAAACATGACTGAAAAATAGGAACAAGCCTCACTATTCGATGTGGCTGTGGCTGATGTGATGCCACAACTCGATATACCATTAGGGATCAGATATTTGTCAATCTCTGCAATCAAAAATAAAATTTCAACTGTGGAAGGGAAAGTTCGTGTTGTGAACCAGGTTGGGCTCCTCCACAAACATTGCAGGTTTGTCCCGTGAGCAATCAATTCTGGGATGATTATCTTTCAAATGATAGTATTCCCAGAAAGCTTGCCGTGAAAATCTGACTGGTCAGCAGTGCAGATTCGAGTGACAATGAATCGGCTTTTGCAGATCATTGACTTAATCAAATGTCAAGTCAAGTCCATCTCTGCAGGGATTTGAACCCACCTCCTTTGAAAAAGCTCAGGAAATAAACCCATAGCAGCCCAACGCGCTTCCCATTGTGCAACAAAGTCACATTTGGTTCCTTCTTTTCTCACAAAAAATTGGCTTTAGTGCATTATCTTCATGCCTTTCATCCAATATTTGTTTTCTTCGGAAAGAACAGTCACCAGTCGCAAAGCACAACTTTGATTTTTCTTCACAGATGCTGCCAGGTCTGTACATCTTTTCCAGCAACTTCTGCTTTTGTATCTGTTTGTCCTCGTCCCACTTTCCATACTATCCCTGTGTGGACTGTCTCTTCAAGCGATTATCTAAATGCTCCTAAAATGTACTATGATTCCTAGCTTTACCTTGCGTTTCAGGCAGTGAATTCCAATACCCAGAACTCTCTGGGGGAGAAACACATCTTCCTTAAATCTCTCCAAGCCTTCTGTTCCTTGCTTTTAATCTATATCAATGGTTATTCATCCTTTTAGAATAAGATGACATTTAGTCCAATCTCCCTGATGTATTCCCATTGTAATTTTGTCCACGTTCATCAGTTCTCCACTCAGTTTTCTCTACTCTCAGAGAAACAACTCCAGCTTAGCTCTTCTATTTACATAGAGGAAATGGTCCAGCCCAGGCAACATCCTAGGGAATATGTTTTGGAGACCCGCTTGTACAATCACACCCTTCCTGCAGTCTAGTGATCAGAACAGAACAAAGTTCTCTGAGCAAAAGCAGAAATTTCTGGTGGAATTCAGCATGACTGTCAGCATCTATGGATATGATTGATCATTTTATTGATTGTCACGTATACCAGTGTAGAATGAAATTCTTTGTTTATGAGCTGGAGAAACAGATCATAGTATGCAAGGGTGTGCAGATCTGAGGTTGTAAAAAGGATGTAGTCAGAGGCATGCAGGTCACATAGCACAGGGCGTTAGCAAGATCAGCATAATTTGCTGTCATGGGTCTGCGAGTCATGTGTCGTCAGTACTCCGTTCTGAATGCCTGTCACATCCTTAAACCTGTCAAAGATTCAAACGAACATTGGTAATTTTTTTTGTGGATTTAGATTTATGTTCAAAAACGTGTAACGGTAATTAAAAAATGTTAGAGTTAAATTTGCTCCAGGGATTTTGCAAAGGGTCACACAGTGTCAGTGCCATTTTGAAAGCAGAGTCCAGCAACTCTTCTTCAGAACTGATCGTACTGAGGAAAAGATGGCGTATATAATGTTCCCCCCCTAAGCAAAGTGACCTGCATGTATATGTCTGAATGTGAATGTCGTGGAATTCAACACTTTTTATTTCAAGCTCATCTTATCTTTGCATTCCTTCCTTCGACGTAAAAATAGTATTTCATTTTCTTCAGATCTTTCTGACTGCAGTGTACCTTTTCTCAGTATTCTAAACTACCTCCGTAAATTTCTGCCATCGCAAGCCGACTGACACAGATCTTAAATCTGATTTTCCATTTCAATTTGCCCAGTTCTAAACTCATACAGTTACCATTTTCCTCAATTTAATTTTAAGGCTCATCTTGGGGCCAACATTCCCGTCCTTAAAGTAAATATAAAACTCAGTCACACTGTGATCACTGCTACCTCAAGGCATCTTCACTATGAGGTCAATAATGAATTCTGTGCCATTGCATATTACCAGATATCCTGCTCTCTTGTTGCTTCTGGAAAGTACTGGACTCATAAACTGCCCCAACAACACCTTATATACGTACTGTTCAAACTACATTCGTCAACCTGGCTTGGCCAATTTATATGATCATCAGAATCATCAAAGATTATTGTTGTACCGTGACTTAAAGGGAAATGACTGCTTTAAACGGGGCAGTACTGGAATGACAAAGACCAACAGTTGGCAACAGCACACACTTTTTTTCAGGAATTGACAACCAATGCTGAGTAGAAGCGAGGATTAAGCTCATTATTTCCAGTTTATGAAACCAGCGCCTTTGACAACTCACCACATCATTACAGTGCCCAGACTGGACTAAACTATTGCATTCTATCGGTTTGGAACTCACAAGTTAGATTGTTTGAAATGTTTGGAACAATGTGCTCAGACAAAATTGAATGTCATTGTAAACGAGTTAGTACAGCCTACCATTAACAGACAAGTGACTCTGAGGAAGACAAATTTTAGGACAACCTGTGCTGGAATCAGATTGTAAAATCTGAATGTGGGAGTCTTGCTGCAATTATCTTGGTTTTAATGAACACACTAATGCAGTTCTGTGCAGTAATAAAATCCCTAAACCAGAGAAGGAAAATTTTCCTTCGAGGTCACATCAGGAATGTCCATTCAATTCATTCCAGCGATGAGAGGACTGTGTTCCAGCAGCGTATGTGCAATATCAGTAGGTGCTCCACAGAGTTTAGAACATTAAGAGATGAGAAGAATGCCTTCATTAATAAATTAATGATTACGTAGAATTCAATACAGTGAAGCATGAAGTGATGCACAAATGGGGCATGAATATGGTACGCTGTTGCACAATAAGTAGAACAATTATTTTTGAAAATGTTAGACCTCATGTCCATTGTCCTTACCCAGTCTGCACTGGAAGTACCTGTAGCCCCACAATGATGTGGTTGCAATCATTATACAACTGTAGTGTCCGTGGTTCAGAGTCACTTCGAGCATTGTCTGTAATCCTTATCCACGCTCTCAATCAAGAAGATCTAAAAGGATTAGAAAAGATGCAAATGCTATATATTGGAATATAAAATGATTAGAAAGGACACAGTTGGGTTTATCCGATGGTGGCCACTAAATGTCAAAAGGGGAAATGAGTGCAGTGCCAGAAAGTGTGCCTGGAATATCATCATATATATGGAATTGTGTATTTCCCACAACAGGAATGCTTGACAAACAGCGGATTATGTTGAGAGAACTCAGAATGTGGTGAAACTTTGGAAATTGGTGCCACAGAGATCGTGGAGCCTCAGTCAACCCAGCACTCTCTATTTGTGTTTAAAACTTCCAGAAGCCATATTTTTGCTTTTGAATTCCATGGAGGCGTTTAACTGCAGCAGGAGGCTGATTCTGGTCCGTTCTGTGATAGGCAGATTGGAAACTCCTCAATATTAGACGTATCAGACAGCAACGTGTGCAAGAGAATGGGAACGAGAGGGGAGGGACATGTCTACACAGAACAGGAAATGAGTGTTTCCATTCCTAGCGTGGTCACAACAAGAAGAAATTCGAATGAGAGTTCCAATTAATGAGACACTTTTTCACATAGTCATTGTTGAATCTGTAGCGCACTGCTGAATGTGTTGTTAACTATCAGGATCAAAATATTTCAGAAGTTCTCAGTTGATCAAATGAGGTGTCAGAGCACTCATGGGCAAGCCCAAGTGCTGGAAAGCGGGACGATGATAGACAATCCAACATCAAAAACCTATGGCGAAGGCCTGCTTGCTGGGCTTTAAGGGGCAGATAGACTTTGTTGTGTACGTCTCTGCAGTAGAGTGGAAAGTGAGTTAGACGTCTTACTACCCATTCAGAAAGTAAGGAGGCATTGGATTCAATGAAATTTGGCTGTCTGGATACAAAATTGGCTGTTCAATAGAAGGCAGAGAGTGGTAATACATGGAAAGCATTCAGCCTGGAACTCCATGACCAGCAGTGTTCTGTAGGGATCTATTCTGGGACCTCTGCTCTTTGAGACCATTAGAAATGGCTTCAATGAGGATGTGAAAGGGTGGGTTGGTACGTTTGCCAATGACACGAAGGTTGGTGGAATCGTGGACAGTGCGAAGGGCTATTGTAGTTTGCAACGGGACATTGACAGGAAGCAGAGCTGGGCAAAGAAGTGGCAGATGAAATTCAACCCAGAAAAGTGTGAAGTGATTCATTTTGAAAGGTCAAATTTGAATTCAGAATAGAGGGTTCATGGAAGAATTCTCAGCAGTGTGGAGGAAAAGAGGAATCTTAAAGTCCACGCCCATAGACCCCTCAAAGTTGCAACCCAAGTTGATAGGGTTGTAAAGAAGGCGTATGGTGTGTTGGCTTTCATTGGCAGGGGAATTGTGTTTATGAGCCATGAGGTTATGCTTCAGGCCTATCAAACTCTGGTTAGACCACACTTGAAATATTACGTTCACTTCTGGTCACCTCATTGACGAAACAGGTAGATGAGAGTAAACCAGTTGATGTCGTGTGTATGGATTGAAGCAAGGCTTTCGATAAATTTCCCCACATTAGGCTATTGTACAAAATGCGGAGGTGTGGGATTGTGGGAGATATAGCAGTTTGAATCAGAAATTGGCTTGCCGAAAGAAGGCAGAGGGTGGTGGTTGATGGGAAATGTTCATCCTGGAGACCAGTTACTAGTGGTGTACCGCAAGGGTCGGTGTTGGGTCCACTGCTGTTCGTAATTTTTACAAACAACCTGCATGAGGGTGTAGAAGGATGGGTTAGTAAATTTGCAGACAATACTAAGGTCGTTGGACTTGTGGATAGTGACAGAGGATGCTGTAGGTTACAGAGAGACATAGATAAGCTGCAGAGCTGGGCTGAGAGGTGGCAAATGGAGTTTAATGCGTACACGTGTGAGGTGATACACTTTGGTAGGAGTAACTGGAATGCAAACTACTGGGCTAATGGTAAGATTCTTGGTAGTGTAGATGAGCAGAGCGATCTCGGTGTCCATGTAAACAGATCCTTAAAAGTTGCCACCCAGGTTGACAGGGCTGTTAAGAAGGCATACAGTGTTTTCGCTTTTATTAATAGAGGGATCGAGTTCCGGAACCATGAGGTTATGCTGCAGCTGCACAAAACTCTGGTGTGGCCGCACTTGGAGTATTGTGTACAGTTCTGGTCACCGCATTATGATAAGGATGTGGAAGCTTTGGAAAGGGTGCAGAGGAGTGACGAAGGGCCTGTATTGTGCTGTAACGTTCTATGTTCGTTGTAGGAATATGTGGAAAGAAATATATGGAAGCTTCAGAGAGGTGCAGAGGATATTTACCAGAATGCTACCTGGACAGGACAGTAGGTCTTATGAGGAAAGATTGAGGGAGCTAGGGCTTTTTTCATTGAAGCAAAGAAGGATGAGACTTGATTTGATAGAGGTGTACAAGATGATGAGACACATACATAGAACGGATTGTCAGAGACTTTTCCCCAGGGCAGAAATGATTATTATGAGGGGCAATAATTTTAAAGTGATGGAGGAAAGTATAGGGGAGATGCCAGAGGAGTGGTGGGCAAGTGGAATGTGCTGCCAGCAGTGGTAGTGGAGTCAGATACTTTTGAGCCTCTTAAGCGACTCTTGCATAGGCACATGGAAGATAGTAAACTGTAAGGTATGCAGGGTAGATTGAACTTAGTAGGTTAATAGGTTGGCACAACATTGTGGGTCGATCGGCCTGTACTGTGCTGTACTGTTCTATGTACCCTGGAAAGCGATTTTTCAAGGCGGTGGTTTCGAATTCTGCCAGACTTGTGCTGTTGTTCTTTATTTTTCCAAGTGAATGGATGATCGTGTTTACTATTCTCATGTCAAACGCAAACAAGATAAAGAGCACGAGTCTGATGAAATTAAATCAGAAGAAATATTTACTCAAACATAACCAATTCCTTCCTGCCAGTGGTTAAAAATATCATGAGCTGAGAATGGTGAGCATTAAATGGACCCGACGTTGTGGTGATTGTGATCACATCTTTAAGGAACTCGATTTTAGTCAGAAATCGGTCTCCGTGCAAGTGTTCACTTAGTATTCGTTATGTTTTCTTTTTCATTTGCAATAAAATAAACTCGGTTTATTCGATTTATAATGCTCCACATGGAACTCTGTACCAAATATTTCTACGCCTTGAGCTTTATTATACTCACTCTTATTCAGCAGCACATGTTCATGAAATGTCTTTACATTTAAATTCAACCAAATTAGAGGCTGTTTCCCCCCACTCCGCCATGACAACCCACCTCCACCCCCTCAACCGGCCACAATCTCTCCCTCTGCCCCTGTGAAATTCCATCCTTGTGTGTCTGCATATGCCTCTTTTAAAATGTTTTGGAAACAGCTTATTGAAGTTAGAGAAATTCAGCCCCCATCCTTTTTTTTCTATCCTTCGTTGATGGCTTCGAATGTTGATCTCCAGCTGGTGATTCACTTGAAAGTCAGCAATTCCCTATTTACTCTGTCCGAACGTCTTATCTTCTGAAAACAGTCAGCCAATCGAGTCAGCACAGACCCTCCAAAAACATTTCATCCACTCTTAGCTCCTTCACTATCCCCACATTAATCATGGCTAACCCACATAAACTGCATATCCCTGAACACTGCAGGGCAATTTACCATGGCTAATCCATGTGAAGTGCGCATCTAACAGCAGTATTAGCACTGAGTCAGCCCAGTACACCCTGTCAGGATCCTTCCTTTTTTTTAGTAAGCCCTTTCTGTCTCCAACATCTTAGTATCCTCGTTACCCAGCATGTTGGGCCTATCAGCCCCGGCTGTATGCATTTAAACTCCTCTGTGCTGTACAATCTCATTAGCGCTGCCGGAAATGTACTTGCTGTTTCTTCACTCACATCTGAATCGGTATACCCTATATCTTCTTCACCTTCCGCCTCCCAATAAACATATCAAATGGAACAAATCTATCAAGTGGTTCGCTTTCCAATCCGGACACAAGTGCATACTGCAAATGTCACGTGTTTCAACTTTCAAGGACTGTGTTCCCCAGGAAGTCCAGGAATTATTTGATTGATGAATTATTGTCAACCCACATGTAGTGAAAAGTTCTGCTTACCAGCAGTGCATGCAGATCATAATAAACAAAAATGTACAGATTATACCAACTTTAAGTACATTTAAGTCGTCACTGGACAAGCATATGCTCGTACATGGAATAGTGTAGGTTAGGTGGGCTTCAGATTGGTAGGACTGGTCGGCACAACATCGAAGGCCGAAGAGCCTGTACTGTGCTGTAATGTTCTATGTTCTATAACCTGTATATTTTTTAAAAAGTATACAGAGCCATAAAGGTTACATTGCACAACGCCTACGCTCAGCAAGACAACATCAATAAGATCAGCAGTATTTGATGGTAATGAGCCCATTCATCAATCTAATAATAATCTGGAAGAATCCATTCCATAGCCTGCTGATGGATGTGTTCAAGCTTCTGTATCTTCTGCCTGATGGCGGAGTTTATAAGACATCATTACTCGGGTGCGATGCTTATTTCATAATATTAACAGATTTTCCACCACAATTCCGCATGTAAATGGAGTCCATGGTTGGGACAGTTGACTTCAATAATAGCCTGGGATGAGCACAGTACATTCTGAAGTTTCATACGGTCCTGGACAGACCAGTTTCCATACCAGGCCGATATGCACACCGGCTTTATGTTTTCAATTGAGCACCTGTAAAAGTTCGTGAGAATCTTTATAGTCAAGCCAAATTTCCTGAACCAGCTGAGGAAGAAGACGCGTTGTTGTGCCTTCTTGACGAATGCATCAACGTGGTAAGTCCAGGGAAAGTTGTTGATTATCAACACTTCGAGGAACCTCATGCTCTCCAGCCTCTCAAACTCAGGTCAGTTGATGTAGATGACAACATGTTCCTCTCCTTTCCTTCTGAAGTCAATAATCAGTTGCTTCGTTTTGCAGACGCTTGAGAGAAGCGTTCTCCTTACACTATGTGATCATGCCCTCTCTCTCATTCGGTATTTTGGCTTGCCACTGTTAGATATCTACCCCAATTATAACGCAACAACCTGCTGCAAATCGTACCAGACTATGTATAACTGATCTTTCGGACATGCCACTGCATGATGTATTCGTCTGTAGATTAAATGGGAAAATGCAGGATTAAACATGTCAACACTGTAACGTCTTGCACTGCACCGAAACATATCGACCCAATCGGATTCAATAAATATCATAGTGTTAAACTAGAAAACTCATTAATAAATTAAACTGTACTGAACTTCAAAAGCCCTTATTGAATGAGTCTTTATAGCGGGCGTTACAGTGAACAACTTTGTCTGCTATCTGAGTTTAACAAGTGACAAGTCAGAACACCGTAAATCTGAAAGCAGCTCTGCTTAATTTTACCATTCCATATTGCACAAAATATTGCTGGTTTACTTGTTTACAAGATAGATTGAACCATTCTGAATGGAAAAAGTTTGTACAGAACATAACTCTATGTCACTGGTTTTGTGCGAACGAAATCTAAGTCTGATGAACCTGACGGCTAGATGCCAGTTTGGTGAAATTATCATGTCCACATGACGTGATGCAGGCCGCTTCACACTGACAGTAACCATGTCGATTGTACACTTATTGCACACTGATTGTAAACGAGATTCATTCGACCTTGTCAACTCAGATTCTAAGTTCGATGAATTGGGTTTTCCCACATTGAATACAATTCCATTTAAACTAGTATGCCCACACTTTTTGAGAGCAAGAACAAAAATTCTTACAAAATAATTGCCATGGACCTAAACTTGTGCTGAAAGGAATCTGTGAATGAAAATGCTTATTTGTATTACTGATCATGCCTGCTCTAAATATAAAAACACCAATGCGGATCCATGGCATTGGCTATTGCAATGTCGACGTAACTTTCCCTTAGCGAATGTCGACATGAAGCGCAGGCCCCTTGCAAAATATTGTTCTGCCAAACTAATTGCCATCTCAGACTATACTTTTCATAATTGTTCTGAACTGACCCTCTTTATACAGTTGTTTTACCTGTCTGCTGGATCTAACTGCGTAAAGCTGAACATAACTATGTTATATTAACAACAATCTAAACTGAAAATACTGAAATTGAATTACAGTGCTCCACATGAATTTTTGAAATGCGATTAGATCATTGTTTTTTGGGGGTATCAAATCAGACGACGTTCTTTAAAGTAAATATCTTCTTTCATCACAACATAAATACAGTCTCGGCTGCATCAATGACAATCTGCTTGGTTCTTTCCAGGTAATTAACAGAACGATCTATTTTTGGCCCTGGAGACTGACACCATCTTAAGCTAACAATGATGGAGCGTAGAAATCGCTCAGCACTTCTTACAGAATGCATGGAATACCAAAAGGTCTCGTGTTTGCCATTTATTACTCCTTTATTGCAGCAATTGGAGTCCCGGGTAAAGCACTATAATGAGTAAGAACTTTAAAAAAAGGTTGGTATAGATGTGTTGCGATGCTTTACAGAGAATACTAACTTAAAGTTTAATCTCACAGATTCGACTAATATCAATATATGTCCAACATCTATCAGCTTTACAGGTTAGAGAAAAGACGTGAATAGGCAGGAGCATTCATTGGTGCTATAAGTTGAAACACAATGTTGGGAATATCAGTGATTATTCCAGAACGGTCAGAGACAACAAATAAAGAAGAAGGTGTGTTGTAACAGCAATAGTTATTATATTTGTCCAGTATTTATCAGAAGTTCTTCAATGACCTTTCGACCATTCAAACATAAAATTTATCCCAATCAGTGGTATGATTTGATCATTTCTGTTGCTTAATTTTCGAATGATCATTCTTACAGTATATATTACACTTTACTGCTCCCTTATCACTACAATCTTGGTTGAAATTTCACAATGCTGTCAACAAAAAAACTTCTGATGCTATGCATTACCTAATTGCTTATTATGAGTGTTTTATAGCAGGTCTGCAATCTCATTTGTGGTCATCGCAATGTCACACTTTTATTGTGCAATCGCGTAATTTATTTATGTTATTAACACAGGTATTGAGGCTGGGTTCTCTCAGATTAAATGTAGTTACATTAACTTATTCATTCTATCATTGCGGGTAAATATCGCAATGTTAGCATGTTTTAAATCTGTTTGATTATGAACTTGATACACTGAAGTAGATGAATTATTGCCTACCAATCACGGAGCATATGTACTGGCACTATTAACGTTACTACTGTGGATTAATTTTCTTAATAGCATTAACGGGTTGATGTAGCTCTCTAATGTTGTAACACTGTAACTCCAGATGTGTTATTAAGTTGGTATAAAGAATTACATGCAGTTTTCTGAGATTTTGTTGCTTTATTACAGTGGTGAGTTAGAACACTGATGTTACAGGTTGAAGATTCTTCTATCGTGTAAAAATGAGTCTACAATGGCTGATTTACTACATTTCTATAATATGAATATGTACCTGTTATCTCTTACTGATTACGAACAACTTCATGCACGTTTCTCACATTTCAAAAAAAAACAAGTGTTTGTTAAGTAATCGACAACCAGATCTAATGAGCAAGCATTGAAAACAAATGTCTAATACGAGGTAAATAGGCAGAAACCGTTTCTTGTAATTAATGCCAATTCTGCAAATAGATCGACATTCAATTCGAACACTCAGAATTCCAGGTCTAATTCTCATTGGTTCAGCATGACAACTGTCTTGCACTTTTCGTGCTGATGTTACGTTTGTTATGGCAATTGCTGAGCCTGTGATTTTAATTCTACTTCTAGCACTATCAACATCAAAGGTTGTTACTCTCTTTACTCTCACCTCTCCTCTAAATCGAGCCCAGAGAACAATCATGTTTAATGGACACTGTGCCACAGAGCACACACATCTTGCACAATCATACAGCAGAATCAAGAGAATTCTTGTACCCTGGCTAGATGTGGGTGTGCGATGGAGGGACCAACTGGGAGAAATAACATCTGTAGTTCAGGTCTAGTGTGCAAAAGGCATAAATTACCGTCTATTCACAAGCAAATTTAAAATGAATAGTGTATGCTCATCAATACTTGCCCAGAAATTCAGAAAGTAGTCAATGTTGACTTGAATCTCATTGTTCCAGGAAAACACTTTCATTATTTTATGAAGATCTCATTCGCGGAAATTCAACATATGCTGGTTTTTAATTAGTCTCAAGAGCATATAGTTATTTTGAAATACAAATTAAAAACCAAAAATGCTTTCAGTTTTTATTTCTTATTTGTGGCTTCTTAAATGTCATCATCAGTTTCTGCATTAGTGCTCCTAAGTTTAGCTCCTAAGAGGTTAAAATGTGTTTCTGATTGACTAAGTTGCCAATTCAAACTTTTATGATAATCTTTATAGTACCCTATTTATAATCATTGTAATTATGGGAAACACAGAACCAAGTGCCAACAAGTCAATCGATAGTCTCTAACTCAGCTTTTGGAGCCGGGTCTGTAAACTGCACTCAGGAAATATATATTAATTTTGTATGAAGCTGATCAAAACGTTCTCTAACGAACACATTTTCTTTCTTTCTTTCTTTCTTTCTTTCTTTATTTCTTTCTTTCTTTCCTCCTTTCTTTCTATTATCTACCAACATATCGAATACTCCATCTCCACCTCCATCTCTATCTCAATCTCAATCTTTGTCTATCTCTCTATCTCTCTCTCTTTCTGTACTTCTCTATCTATCTCACTGTCTGTCTATCTTATTTCTCACTCACACTTCCCATCATCTCTCTCTCTCTCTGTTTTTTTTTGTATGTTACAGCCAACCTCCTGGTGATTCTAATCCAGTCACGAAGAAGATGTGGTCTCTCAAGATGTACCACTGATTACTTGGTATCCATGGCAGTGGCGGATTTTTTGGTCATTCTCATAGCTGGGATATTAAACAGAATTGCTGGTATTTATTTCCAAAATAGTTTCTTGTCCATCACACCAGTGTGTAGTCTTCGTTCCACCTTAATTTACACCTCCACAGACATTTATGTTTGGTTAACAGTCGCATTCACATTTTATAGATTTGTAGCTATTTGCTGCCAACAACTAAAATTAAAACATTGCACCAAAGAAAGAGCGCGGTTCATAATCGGAGGGATTTCAACAGTTTGTTGCATCACAAAATCCATGTTGTTTTTAATATATGAACCTTTGCACATAATTAAAAATGTACCTTGGTTCTGCAGCGTGAAATCTATATTTTATACATCATGGGCCTGGGTTACATATGATTGACTTCATCGCATTTTAAACCCTTGCCTCCCATTCATTCTGATTTTGTTTCTCAATGTTTTGACTGTCAGGCACATTCTTCTAGCCAGTAGAGCCCGTCGGCGACTCCGTTACCAGAATATTGAAAATAATCACAGTGACCCTGAAATAGACAATAGAAAAAGGTCCATAGTATTGCTCTTTGCAATCTCGGGAAGTTTTATTTTGTTTTATCCACTGTATTTTGTAACATTTCTTTTTGTTAGAATTTCCAGGCTAACTTACTTCTCAGGTTCAAATTATGCCAATTCAAACTTTATTCTGGAGGAAACAGGATTTATGCTTCAGATTTTGAGTTCTTGCATTAATCCATTTATTTATGCAGGAACCCAGAGTAAATTCAGAGCGGAGATAAAAAATGGATTAAAATTCCCTCTAAGTACCATTGTTAAATTATATAAACGATCAACATTGCAAAATTCCATATATTTTTCATAGTATACCACCCACCACTCTCGTGGCTCTTACGAAACAATTTGTTCTCAATTAGATACCTAGAAACTTGCTTGCAGATTCGTACCTTTGTTTAAATGTGAACATTATAAGGAGCACTGCATCAACTCAAAATCCAGTGAATAAATATTTCTATATAACATTTCTATTGGTATTCATCATATCTGTGTACATTCTCTACTGCTTCCCGAATAAAGTGAACTAATCTTCGATTCATAGAGAAACACTCTGTCCCTTTTATTTACATTATGCAGTTAAATGGAGCTTCCTGAATAACTATTCAACACATGCTTTGAAATTTAATGGTACTACCGTCTCTTAGATGGCAATGTTTAACATCTAAGCATTTTTCACCTACACCGAGCCATCACACAGTGCCACATTCATTTCTTCATACTGAAACAAACCGAACGATTACTGGAGTTAAATACAATGTATGATCTAAATCCTTCTCTAAACTTTAAATTGATCATTTATGACAATCACCACATCTTGACTCAGTAATAACACATCAACAATATAGTAAGAGATGCAGCCAATCTGCATCCATTTAAAACAGCACAGTGCTTCAATGGTTAGCACTGCTGCTTCATGGCACTTAGGACTGAGGTTTTGACTTGAGCCCAGGGCAACTTTCTGAGTGGAGTATAAATGCTCTCTCCTTATTTGTGTGAGTTGCCATTGGTGCTCCAGTTTCCTTCCACAGTTGAAAGATGTGCAAGTTAGGCGGATTGGAAATACTAAATTATCCATAATGGTGAGGATGTGTTAGTTGGGTGCCTTTGCCATGCGAAATGCAGAGTTGGTATTGGTCTGGGTGGGTTACTCTTGGAGGATTGCTGTGGACTTGTTGAGCGGTATGGCCTGTTTGCAGACTGAGGATTATGTTTAAAAAATAAAACAACACAAATTAAAACAGAATATTATCCCCATTATGCACCATTGTCTTATCTTTTTATTCGGTCGTCAGTACACTTTCAGAACTATAATGTTGTTTTGACTAATGCCAGCAATTATTTTCTGCTGATTAAAATATAGAATGTCCAATGATGAAGTAATAAAATTAGCAGAAATGGGGATTTCTGAAATTTTCCAAAACTTCAACTGTTCTTTTGATGCAGTGCTGAAAAATATCCATTGTTTTGCCATAATTGCTTGCACAATGCATCTAAAAAATGTTGTTCCATGGATTAATCTTTTGTGCATTGTGAAAATAATTATGATTGAGAGGGGAGTCTGATGTATTAAATGTAAAAGGCAAACAACATCACACAGGGGAGGGATCAAATTGACAACGAGACAATCAGATAGCGTCACTGAGGGCGGCGTATGAATTGAAGACCTACAAATGGTAGTCAGCATCACTGAGTGGTGCATGTGAGGTAAGGATCCTCAAAGAAAGACAGACAACGTAACAGAGGACCTGAGTGGTACACAGGGTATAAACCTGATGAGAAAACAAATGCTACATATGCTTAGAAAAGAATAAAATCAAGTCAAAAAATAATACATCTTTAACTGATGTATGCCTGCGGAACTTTGTCCATTGATCTGCATATTCTGCATGATAATGGAAACGTTAGATCTCCTGATAGCCTGGATGACTATGTTGTAAGGAAGTGCACTCAGGTACAACACCATGAGATCCAGCGCAACAGGCTACCGTGGCAATCGGGGACACAACAGTGGTCTCACCTTATGGATGTTACATTTTAGGATGTGACCTCCCGACAGCTTGAAAAATTAAAGACAGAGATGAATTAATGGCCGGAAGACAGAAGAAGAGGAATGAATAATTCTTGATTGAATGCTCCCCTTCTTCCTTCTTCACTGACTGTTTTTTGAAATTGGAAAACAATGTGAGTGATGGAATCGTCTGTCAACGCCAGCCAAAGCCACACTATGGCATTATGAGCAGCCCAACTCCGCGAGGGCTGCGGGGCTTGTGAAAAATTTCGTGTTTGGTGGTAATAGTGGCAGCATATTCATTCGTGAATGGAGTAGACAGGGAATTTTCTGAGGTAACGCCTCCAGAATTTGTGTTACCTCATGGCTGCCAGGATCAACTCTGTCAATGAACAGCTGCAGACCATTCTGAAAGGGGAATGTGAACGGCCAACTGTCGTGGTCATGTTGCAACGATTTACATCAGAGGTCAACCAAGAAGACTGGAAGGCATTGAACAGGAAATTAAAAAAGAGAAAGTGAAGCTAGCAATGCCACAATTACTCATGTTGCCACGCAGTAGTGAGTATAGTAAAGTCGCATGCAACAGATTAATGCACGTTTGGAGAGATTGTGTAGAGGAGGGCTTTAAAATCATGAAACATTTGAACCGTTTCTATATGGGGTTGGGGGTGGGGTGGCTGAATTAAAACAATGCATGGTGTTACACATGAACACAAATGGGACTAGATTCTGGGTGGGTGATTTGCCAATTATATTGGTGCAGATTTAATGTATCTAAGCTACATTAAGGTGGCGTCCTGGTCAGTACTTCAGAGAGGAGACATCTGCTGAGGAGGAGTTTAACTAAAAATTATTTATAGGCTGCTCAATTTCACATGGTTCTGGAAGAAACAAAAGAGGCTTTTCGTAAAAAAAGAAAGTAACAAGACTAAATGTTCTACAGATTAAATTAAAGGAATCTATGGAACAAGATTCACAAAATGAAGACACTGATGGGTACGTGGAAATATCATGTCAAAGTTTTGATCGAGAAACGGTTGAAACTGCATTGGAATGTCAGATCAACTTTTTTGGTTATTTGATAGTTAAACGAGATAAAGAGGATAGAAAAGGCGTGTAATGCTTTTGCTCTATAAACCAATTATAATAGGAAGGTGGAGTGGTATATTGGAAGTATCTTCAAATGAGTACACGGTAATAATAGACACATAATGGACAAATACACTGCCGTAGTGTACCTGAATGAAAGCCAGAAAGCCAAATGCTGCTAAGTGCGCAAACAAGTTTCAGTGTAGAAAGAATAGCAAGCTGTTGTATGAACTGGAAGAATTTGATTGTGCAAGGAAAACCCTTTTAAAGTGTGTCCAGGAGAAATCTTCTGAGCCATAAATGGAAGCTAAGCTATTCAGAAATAAACACAAGCAGTTGGAAGGCGTATTAATACCAGAAAATGCATTCATAGCTATAAGGATAGTACAGTGAATGAAACAGCGGTGGGCAGGGTATTGACATTTCTAATCAGTGCGAATCTGGTTTCTTTATGGTGAGATATGATTTCACCTAAGTGCAATGGGAATGGCTACCTCTTGTGAAAAACAATATGCCGTAGTTGTGTGAGGCATTCAATGAAGAAAAGGCGAAATGTATGTAAAATATACTTCTGTGAATACAAACGATGAGACCAGTGCCAGAGAATGCATGTACTTGTGAAAACAAGAAGTTTATCCCAGATACTGAGAGATGAGTAAGGTAAAATCCGCAGGGAAGGATGAAATTGCTGAACGGGATTTTAACAACTAAATTAGGTGACTTCAACTAGATGTCTGACAATGGCTCACGTGGGAGTCAGAGAGCGAAGAGAATTTATTATGAAATGGAAGGGCTCTTACCTCAGTGAATCAAAAACATTCCTTTATGGCAGGAGATGGAAGACAATATCATAGAGATATTATTATGTCTGGAAGCTTGTCGCAGTGGTCTTCCGCAAGGTTCAGTATTGCAATTGAATGCAAGGGATTTCAGGGAAGTTCGTGAATGATACAAGAACAGGTCGGGTGGGAAATAGTGAGGAAACTAAACTCGTACAAGTAACCTTACTGAGTATGTACATCCGTCCTCAAACGTAGCAGGAAAAATAATTAAAATGGTGAAGGAGAGAGTATTTGATAAATATCTTTATTAGTTGAAACATATAATTCAAGATAGGGAAGCTTCTGTACAAAAATGTATGAGAAATATCGTTAGGCCACAGACGGACTAAGTCACAATCCGTGTTATAAGTCAGACATGAATGCACTAGAGACAGTTGGCTAAAGGGGAGAAACCTAGCAGTTTATTTCTGGGGTTCTTCTTCAGTTCCTTTTCAGCAAATTGTGATCTCTGTGGTTCCACGGGGATCAGTATTGGCATCACAAATGTTTACTCTGTGTGTGTGCGCGTGCGTGTGTGTGCATGCGTGTGTGTGTGTATGTGTGTGTGTGTGTGTGTGTGTGTGTGTGTGTGTGTGCGCGCGCGTGTGTGTGCAGTCAAATTTGCAGATTACACGAAAACATATCGAGAAACAATTTTTGAGGAGTGTCACATGATTTTAAAGAGATATATTAATCGGCTATATGAATGCACAAAAGAAATGACAGTTAGATTATCATACGTGAAAACTTTGGAAGGGAGAATGAAAGAACAAACAATAGGATATGGGAGACTTCAGTTAGAAGCAGAGAAAGGTACACATCGATGCAGCACTTGATCAGGAAGGCAAATAGAATCTTGACCTTTATTTCAACAATTTGGTGCATAAGAATTGGAAAGATTTACAACGTTCTGGTGATACCATATCTGGAGAACTGCACAATTTTGACCTCCTAACTTAAGGAAATATATCATGGCGGCGGTTCCGAGAAGGGTTACTGGATGATCTCCTAATGAATCTGTACTGCTACTTGATCATGGCAGATACGTTTGCCACCCTTATTCTCTTGTAACTCCTGATCTTGCTACTAACTACCTTTGTCTTTAAAACATTGAAACATGTGACCTCCATAAATAGTTGCAGCAATAGCTTCCACAGATATACTACACTGCAACTGAACAATTTCATTCTTGCAATTACCATGCTACCATGCAATTATCAGTCTGACTCTCTGCTCCGGATCGTCCTCTCTCCTGCAACCTACCACTCTGGTGTAACAGCCTCTGTCAGGTTCGTTTTCGGAGACCCTCACAGACTTGCTGCAATAACGAGACACTGACCTGTTTAGAAAAAACACAAATCCTTTATTACAAAGCAAGTGCAAGCTGTGGAGAATCACCGTACTCAACACGGCACAGAGTGCAGAGTCTCGTAAGTAAATTCTCCCCAAGCAGCGGACAGTCCCTACTTTTTATACTTTACCAAATGCATAATGCAAAAAGCAATTTTACATCTTACATTGACATGATACATGAAACAATCACTACAACAGACAATGACATGATACAAGTCAATTACGACATCAAAAACATAAAGAGATCAGGATATAGTATCGATCATTCGTGAAGTGACTGCTAATGGCAGGAGGCGATTTCAAGTTGCCGAAGTGGCAGAATGTAATTTCAAGCCGCTGAAGAGTCTGACTTGAACAAAGTCGGTGTCCTGGCCCCTTTAGCAGAAACAGAAGTTACAACCTTCGGAAGTCTCACACCTTTGCAAATGCTCCTCACAACATTATTTGAGACAGTTTCCACATACCCCAGTGCAGGGAGATAAAGAATTGCACAGTTTAACTCTAATTCTATTCAGGCAGGAAGCTTAAGGCAGTCTCTGCATATCCATGTGTAGGAAGATAACGAGTTACAAAGTTTTGCACCTAATTTATAGTTGGGCAGGAAGTTTTAAGGCAGTGTGTGCGCCCCTATGTGTCAGCAGAAAAAGGGCATTAATTTATAGAAATATAGAAATCAATGGGATGTTATCCCAATAACACCTCACAAAGAAACTCATACTACTTACCCTTCTTTCAGGGGCGAGGCCATTCATTGATTCAAAACATTAAAAGGATTCCCTCCAGGCACTGCTCAGACTTTGCTGCTGTTATTGTGAGGACAGTAAATCCTCACTCCCTGAGCAGGGCTTGACCTCAGGCAACAGTGCTGAAACTATTGTACTTTTAACACTGAGCCACCTGGGACAAACAGGCTTGCATCATTTCTTGATAACACAGCTTCTGGCTTTTATTTCATTGGTAATCAGTTGCTCCTGCAAAATGATCACATCATTGAGTTATTACAGAATGGAAAGAGGCCGATTGGCCCAGTTTCTAGCACTTGGCCTTTTAGCCTTATGTGCTCCAATGTTTCCAGTGTTCATTTCAATGTTATTTTCCCTGTAACATTTTAATCTCATGCATCACTATCGATGAGACGGAAGTTTGAGATGGGAAAACATGCCCCCTCGGGGAAGCGAACCTCATTTTCACCCACAGAAGGAAACAAGAACACTCCGAGAGTAGTAAGTGTATGGAACGCTTTGCCTGGAACGGTAGTAGATTTGCCAACTTTAAGTACATTTAAGTCGTCATTAGACAAGCATATGGATGTACATGGAGTAGTGCAGGTTAGATGGACTTCAGATTGCTATGACAGGTCAGTACAGCATCGAGGGCCGAACAGCCTGCACTGTGCGATAATGTTCTATGTTCTGTGACACCTTCCACCGAGAGTGTCAGAGGCTTTCGGAGAGAACAACCCCCAGAAAGCAGAACTTCACTCGCTTGGCTCTATTGTCCCATTTCAGACTCCAAAACTAGAACCTGTTTACAGCAATAAAAGGAAGCATTCGGCGGCTGCCCCGGGTTTGTGCTCCTCCCCCTTTGTTCACCTGTCACTCTGCAGTTTATCCTGCTTCACCTCGCTCTTCCGGCCAAACATCGCTCACATCAGTTGCTTCCTGACATTCCGAATGCTCTTCCTCAAGTACTTCACAGACAAACAGGAACGTACAATTTCAAACACATTTCTGGCTTTTGCGGGGAAGTGATATTGTCATAATTTCAGACAGTAGTTTCAGGGCTCTTTTCAATCTTGGAAGCAGCGGGTTTACCAAATTTACCAAATGCCCCAGTGAGACTTGAACTAGCAACCACTGGTTTACAAGGCCAGTGTTCTAACCACTGAGCTATGGAGCCTGTCACAGAAAGGCAGAAAGAGGGTCTCATGTATTAGAAATGACAAAATAATACATAACTGGAGACGATTATAAACCAAGACATTAACAAAACTAAAACAGAGCAGATGGGCATGACGTGTAGAAAGACGGGAGAACGCAATGCCGAATCAGACAGTGTCCTGAGTGACATAAACAGATCTTTTCTGCTAGCCCAGTGATTACGATTCAGTGCCTTAACTGTCATAGCCTGTTCATGGCTATCATTTAAAGTAATAAATACGAAATATTGAACAAACTTTCGAAGCAGATTTATGTCATTGATCAGTCAAAATCGATTCACTCCATGTTACAGTTCCACAGCAGCAATGCCAGCTGAAACTGCCTGATGTGCAATCAGTTTAAAACAAGAACAGAGGGGAGGTCAGCAAAAGTGAAAGGCAATGGTAGTTTGTGAGAGGTCACTGGAGGCCAAGTGGAGCCAGGTTCAATGTGGGTGCTGAAGACCAGTGTTCACTGTTTACCCTGGTATACAGATCACATTGGATCAAACACACAAGGATCCTCCTTTGTGTGTTGTCCTTTGCACATCACAACTCGGGTCAGTGCCTCAAGCGGCTCGGATACTTTTAATTTAGCAACTAACTCAGGTCAGTGGCACACAAACTAAGCTGTGTCGGGACACTATTTAAACGGGCCACCACTCATTGCAATGACCCAGAACTATGCAGAAAGAGGAAGAGCACCAATACAAAATCTTCGCTTTGAGTGGATATCCCTGCAATTTCGTCCGCAGGTGCCTACTAAATAGCAACAGAAAGAGGACACATTATGCCCTATTACACTGGCCACACTGCCATGTATCAAGAACATATCAGACCTGACAACTCCTATGACCACTTGGAATTGCGGTAGCACACCAGCCCAAAGCCATGATATGACAAACACTCACGAGGTTTAAAGACCCCACACCTAAAACATGCAGAACGGACATAGTTAACGACTGCCACAAATGTTACACCAGACAGACAGGAAGAAAACTAGCCATTAGAATACATGAACGTCAGCCAGCAGCAAAATGGCACGGCGAACTTTCCCTAATGCCAGTACACCCAGATAATGAAGACCATCAGTTTCACTGGGGCAACATAACCGCAGCAGCCAAAACCACACATAAACACACATGGGGATTCCTTGAGACACGGTTCTCAATCCATAATGCAATCGGCAAACGAAGAATTGGACCCCGTATGCAACACATACAGAACAGAATGGGAAATGTAAGAACTCACGAGAATGGACCGGACAGTATAAATTCCAACTGGAGAACAACATCGCTTCAACGGAAGTCTCACTCATGATGTTACTTAGAATGGTGATGAAACGTCTGAACGAAAACAAGCCAGCTGGGTGAGCAAGTTAACAACATTAACTTTGCAAAGAACAAAGAAAATTATAGCACAGGAACAGGCCCTTCGGCCCTCCAAGCCTGTGTCAATTGAGATCCTCTGTCTAAACCTGTCATCTATTTTCTAAGGGTCTGTATCCCTTCGTTCCCCGCCCATCCATGTACCTGTCCAGATACATCTTAAAAGACACTAACATGTCTGCATCTACCACCTCCGCTGGCAGCGCATTCCAGGCACCCAGCACCCTCTGCATAAAGAACTTTCCACACATATCTCCCTTAAACTTTCCTTCTCTCGCTTTGAACTCATGACCCCTAGCAATTGAGTCCCCAATTCTGGGAAAAAAGCTTCTTGCTGTGCACTTTGTCTATACCCCTCATGACTTTTTACACCTCAATCAGCACTCCAACCCGCAATCCCCGTCTTTCTAATAAAAATAATCCTAATCTACTCAAATTTCTTCATAACTAATAACCTCCATACTAGACAACATTCTGCTGAACCTCCTCTACATCCTCTCCAAAACAACCACATCCTTTTGGTAATGTGGCGACCAGAAATGTACACAGTACTCCAAATGTGGCCGAACCAACGTCTTATGCAACTGGAACATGACCTGCCAACTCTTGTACTCAATACCCCGCCCAATGAAGGAAATCGTGCCTATGCCTTCCTGGCTACTCTATTTACCTGCGTTGCCACCTTCAGGGAACAATGGACCTGAACACCGAGATCTCTCTGTACATCAATTTTCCCCAGGAGTTTTCCATTTACAGTATAGTTCGCTCTTGAATTAGATCTTCCAAAATGCATCACCTCATATTTGCCCGGATTCAACTCCATCTGCCATTTATCCACCCAACTCTATAATCTACCTATATTGTGCTGTAATCTCTGACAGTCCCCTTCACTGCCTGCTGCTCCACGAGTCTCAGTGTCATCTGAAAACTTGCTAATCAGGCCACCTAGACATTCCTCCAAACCATTTACATATATCACAAGCAACAGTGGTCCCTGCGCAGATCCTGTGGAACACCACTGGTCACAGGTCTCCAATTTGAGAAACTCCCTTCCGCTACTACTCTCTGTCTCCTGTTGCCCAGCCAGTTTTCTTTTTTATCCATCTGGCCAGGGCACTCTGGAGACGATGCAACTTCACTTTCTCCTTCAGCCTGCCATGGGGAACCTTATCAAATGCTTTACTGAAGTCTATGTATATGATATCTACAGCCTTTCCCTCATCAATCAACTTTGTCACGTCCTCAAATAATTCTATTAAGTTGGTAAGACATGACCTTCCCTGAACAAAACCATGTTGTCTATTACCTGTAAGCCCACTTTCTTCCAAATGAGAATAGACCCTCAGGATCTTCTCCAGCAGCTTCCCTACCACTGATGTCGGGGTCACCGGTCGATAATTACCTGGATTATCCTTGCTGCCCTTCTTAAACAAGGGGAAGACATTAGCAAGTCTCCATTCCTCCAGGACCTCACCCGTGTTTGAGGATGCTGAAAAGAAATCTGCTAAGGCCCCGGCTATTTCCTCTCTCACTTTGCTCAATAACCTGGGATAGATCCCATCCAGACCTGGGGACTCGTCCACCTTAATGACTTTTAGGATACCCAACAATTCCCCCCTCCTTATTCCAACTTGACCTGGAGTAATCAAGCGTGTACCCCTAACCTCAGCATCCATCATGTCCCTCTCCTTTGTGAATATCGATCCAAAGTACTCATTAAGAATGTCACCCATTTTCTCTGACTAAACGTATAACTTTTCTTCTTTGTCCTTAAGTGGGCCAATCCGTTCTCTAATTACGCTTTTGCTCTTTATATATGAATAAAAGGCTTTGGGATTTTCCTTAACCGTGTTTGTTAACAATATTTCATGTCCCCTTTTAGCCCTCATAATTCGTTTCAGATTCACCATACATTCCTGATATTCTTCCAAAGCTTTGTCTGCCTTCAGTCACCCAAACCTTATGTATGCTTCTTTTTTCCTCTTAGCTAGTCTCACAATTTCACTTGTCATCCATGGTTCCAAAATCTTGCCTTTTCCATTCCTCATTTTCACAGGTACATGTCTCTCCTGCACGCTAATCAACCTTTCTTTAAAAGCCTCCCACGTATCAAAGGTGGATTTACCTGCAAACAGTTTCTCCCAATCTATATTCCCCAGATCCTGTCAAGTTTTGGTATAGTTGGCCTTCCCCCAGTTTAGAACACTTCCTTTAGGACCAGTCTCATCTTTGTCCATGAGTATTGTAAAACTTACGGAATTGTGGTCGCTATTTCCAAAGTAGTCCCTTACTGTAATATCAACCAACTGGCCAGGCACATTCCCCAACACCAGGTCCAGTATGGCCCCTTCCCGAGTTGGACTACATACACACTGCTATAGAAAACCCTCCTGGATGCTCCTTACGAATTCTGGTCCATCATGACCCCTAACACTAAGCGAATCCCAGTCAATGTTAGGAAAATTAAAATCTCCCATTACTACCACCATGTTTCTCCGGACCTTTCCATTATCTGTTTACATATTTGTACCTCTATCTCACGCTCACTCTTGGGAGGCCTGTAGTACAGCCCCAACATTGTTAGTGCACCCTTCCTATTGCTGAGTTCTCCACATATTGTCTCACTGCTCCAGTCATCCATGGGGCCCTCCTTCAGTACCGCTGTGATATCGTCTTTGACCAGTATTGCAACTCTTCCACCCCCTTTCCCTCCCTCTCTATCCCGCCTGAAGCATCTATACTCGAGGCCAATCATACCTTTCCCGAAACTAAGTCTCAGTTATAGCAATATACTCCCAGGTACTGATCCAAGCTCTAAGTTCATCTGCCTCATCTACTTCTCTTCTCGTGCTATCCATGGCCCCCTCAGCGTCGTGTATGCTCCAAAGTGAGTCCATCTCGCTCTATGAAGTTCCTCCCGAAAATGAAGGCCGCTCCCATCGAGGTAAGCGTTTTAAAGTGGGAAAGCTTACCTGGTCGGCACCCTCCCGGTGCTCTCTTTCTCTCCTCCCGCCAATGAATGTTTAATTTGCATAAACGCGAGACGTTACTTTTGGGGAAAAAAAAACAAGGGCAAGACTTATACAGTTTATTTTAGGACCTTTGGTAGTGTTGCAGAACAGAGACTCGGCCATCAGGTATAATTCTTTGATGTTTGAGTCACATACGGACAGGTGGGTTAAGAAGGCATTTAGTTCGTTACCTTCATCGCTCAGACCTTTGAGATTGGGAGTTGGGATGTCATTTTCACATTGGACCGGATGTAAGTGAGGCATCTTCTGAAGTACTGTGTCCAGTTCTGGTCGCACTGTTATAGGAAGGATAATATTAACCTGGGGACGGAGCAGCAGAAATTTACCGGAACGATCGCTGGGAATGGATGGTTTGAGTTATAAGGAGAGACTGGATAGGCTGGAACTTTCCTCACTTATGCATAGGAGGTTGAGGGGTGACCTGATTGAATTTTATACATCATGAGGGGCACGGATAAGTTGAATGTCTGTTATCTTTTCTTGGGGATGGAGGATTAGAAGACTGTGGGGATGTTTTATGTTCTGAATTTTAAATTTTAAAACAGACAGGAGGGACAATTATTTTAGAGATTGTTGTTCATGTATGAAATAAACTTCCAGCAAAAATGGTGGAAGTGGGTACAGTTAAAACGTTTAAAAGACATTTAAATAAGTATATGAAGAAGAAACCAGTTTGGATGGTGTTGTGAGCTCTTCCCCTCTCTGAATAAATCCCGAATGGTTCTCATCCTCTGCTGCTGCCTGTGCAGTTGCGTGTGGAGGCCAGCTGAGGGTGGCATTGCATCACATCAAACAGCACAGTGACTGTCAGACCTGCCCCACACAGAGACACACAGAAACACACACAAATACACTGATACTTACACAAATCAGGGAGCCTATCTGAATTTCTCTGGCTCTGTGGTTTGTCAATATTTCATTCATTCCATGTGGTGTGTGTCAAGATTTTTGTCATTCCGTGGACAGCATTTCATTATTTGAGTCACTCCATGAAAGTACATCAGTATTTGCTCACTCCAGTGAGTGTGACTGTATTTCAGTTGTTACATGGGGACAGTGACACTATGAGATTTTCAATGCTTGATGATTGAAGATGTAAGGACAAGTTGGGAGACGAGTAAATATTACAGGTTAGTTTCAGTGTGTGAGCTTTCTGAAGGATGAGGTGTTGGAGGGAGACTCCGTGCTCCCTTCCTGGGATGTCAGGTTCGTTTTCGGAGACCCTCACGAACTTGCTGCAATAACAAGACACTGACCTGTTCAGAAAAACACAAATCGTTTTATTACCAAGCAAGTGCAAGCTGTGGAGAAGCACTGTACTCAACCTGGCACAGAGTACAGAGCCTTGCAAGTAATTCTCCCCGAGCAGCGAACAGTCCCCGCTTTTTATACTTTACAAAAGACATGATACAGAAAACAATTTCACAATTTACAAAAGACATGATTCATTAAACAATTTCTACAGCAGACAAAGACAGGATACCAAACAAGTATTGCATCAAGAACATAAAAAACCAGGAAATAGTATCGATTGCCAGTAAAGTAGCTGCTAATGGCACTAGGCGATTTCGAGTTGTTGTCCGGGACAGGTTCTGATTTCAAGTTGCCAGTGTGTCTGGCTGCAACAAAGCCAGTGCCTTGGCCCCTTTGTCGGCGACAGAAGTTACATGCTTTAGAGGTTTCACACCTTTACAAATTTTCCCCACCTAACCCTATTTGAAACAGTTTGATTCTAATTTTAATTCAGTCAGGAAGCTTAAGACAGTGTCTGCATACCGATGTGTGAGAAGATAAGGAGTTACCAAAGCTTTACACTGAATTCCTAGCTGGGCAGGAAGCTTCAGGGTAATATACTATCAGAGATAATGGGAACTGCAGATGCTGGAGATTCCAAGATAATAAAATGTGAGGCTGGATGAACACAGCAGGCCAAGCAGCATCTCAGGAGCACAAAAGCTGACGTTTCGGGCCTAGACCTTTCATCAGAGAGGGGGATGGGGGGAGGGAACTGGAATAAATAGGGAGAGAGGGGGAGGCGGACCGAAGATGGAGAGTAAAGAAGATAGGTGGAGAGGGTGTAGGTGGGGAGGTAGGGAGGGGATAGGTCAGTCCAGGGAAGACGGACAGGTCAAGGAGGTGGGATGAGGTTAGTAGGTAGCTGGGGGCGCGGCTTGGGGTGGGAGGAAGGGATGGGTGAGAGGAAGAACCGGTTAGGGAGGCAGAGACAGGTTGGACTGGTTTTGGGATGCAGTGGGTAGCGGGGAAGAGCTGGGCTGGTTGTGTGGTGCAGTGGGGGGAGGGGATGAACTGGGCTGGTTTAGGGATGCAGTGGGGGAAGGGGAGATTTTGAAACTGGTGAAGTCCACATTGATACCATATGGCTGCAGGGAAATGCTACACTTATCCCCACACCTCCTCCCTCACACCCATCCCAGGCCCCAAGATGACATTCCACATTAAGCAGAGGTTCACCTGCACATCTGCCAATGTGGTATACTGCATCCACTGTACCCGGTGCGGCTTCCTCTACATTGGGGAAACCAAGCGGAGGCTTGGGGACCGCTTTGCAGAACACCTCCGCTCAGTTCGCAACAAACAACTGCACCTCCCAGTCGCAAACCATTTCCACTCCCCCTCCCATTCTCTTGATGACATGTCCATCATGGGCCTCCTGCACTGCCACAATGATGCCACCCGAAGGTTGCAGGAACAGCAACTCATATTCCGCCTGTGAACCCTGCAGCCATATGGTATCAATGTGGACTTCACCAGTTTCAAAATCTCCCCTTCCCCCACTGCATCCCTAAACCAGCCCAGTTCATCCCCTCCCCCCACTGCACCACACAACCAGCCCAGCTCTTCCCCCCCACCCACTGCATCCCAAAACCAGTCCAACCTGTCTCTGCCTCCCTAACCGGTTCTTCCTCTCACCCATCCCTTCCTCCCACCCGAAGCCGCACCCCCAGCTACCTACTAACCTCATCCCACCTCCTTGACCTGTCCGTCTTCCCTGGACTGACCTATCCCCTCCCTACCTCCCCACCTACACCCTCTCCACCTATCTTCTTTACTCTCCATCTTCGGTCCGCCTCCCCCTCTCTCCCTATTTATTCCAGTTCCCTCCCCCCATCCCCCTCTCTGATGAAGGGTCTAGGCCCGAAACGTCAGCTTTTGTGCTCCTGAGATGCTGCTTGGCCTGCTGTGTTCATCCAGCCTCACATTTTATTAGCTTCAGGGTAATGCCTGCATCCGCATGTGCAGGTAGACAAGACCTATAAATTTAAGTCTATGCATCGGAATGTAATGCAGATAAAATACTTTAATTTATAGAAGCATAGAAATCAATGGGATGTTATCACATTAACATCTCATTCCCTCCTTTTATCATTTCATGATAACCTATAACGTGACCGAAAGGGGAGCTGCTAGCGTGTCAAACACAAAACTGCAGCAAGGGCTCAGGCATGCCATAAATGTACAGCAGGCAGCTATGACAACCACTAGAACAACTAACCCATGCAGCAAATATGAGCCCCAAGAACCGCCCAGAAGCCATCCCAACAAATCCTGTCCAGGCCGGGGTCCCTCACTGTGCTGTTCCAACTGCCCCTGTATGGCTTGGATAACCTGGGTAATGTTGTAGGATTCGTTGGTGACGTGGGTAATGCACTTGTCCCCTATAATGGTGCATACTCCTCCTTGCTGAGCCAGCTGGTTGTCCACTGCAGACCGGGATTGCTGATCATAGAGCCGAAGTTCAGCCAATTCTTGGTTGACTGCCTCCAATGCCGTCATTGTGCTGTTTCCCAGGGCGGTGAATCCACATATAAGGTAATTCAGATTTTTTGCGGCCTCCATCCCAGGGGAGCCTCCCATGCTGACATATTCTAAGGAAGAGCACAAGGCAACTGGATTCTGCCATGCAGCGCAAAACTCCCGGCTCAGGTATCATGTGACAGTTCGCCATTGAATTTGGGCTTGCTGGGGAAAAGAGACCGTGAGGAGCCCAATGGTCCCAACAGCAAACAGCACCGGCAGGGTTGGAGTGGCTGTAGGGAAGATCTCGTTAAGGAGGAAAATGAATCCCTTTTTAGCACGGTAGCAGGTAAAAGACTCACGTATTCCTTGATAGCTATGTCAGGCGGACTGACCCTTATGTGGATGGAAATTAGCGGAGTTAAACGGAATGACCCATAGTCTGTTTTTACATGAGTGCCACTGCAATCCCCACAAATCCACTGTATGCCCAGGGTCACAGTTATTGGGCTTAGGTTTCAAGCAGGGGCAGTTCAACAATCCGCCTCTAGTGGTACAATTTCTCTTTACGCCCCGATGGGGCCAGGAAACATTATGGGGGTGATTATTGACTAGAGCAGGCACACAACAAGTCCCAATTCCATTAAAGCAAAACAGATAGTTGGAACCTGGATAGTTATCCCCTTTCTTCCCATGCCCAGGTCTAGTGTCCCCACAACCAGAGAGGCCACTAACTACCAGTTTCACACATGTACCCTGCACACTCCTCGTCCGAATTCCCCTCTCCCCTCGGCAAGGCTTACCGGAATATTCTATTCCATAAAGCTGACTAGGGATCCAGGCAGGTGTCGCCACAAATAACGCTTCTACGGGCGGTGCCAGTGGGCAACGTGCTGTGCAATTCCCGTGCAGCCGGATGTGTGTTTTATGAAACAGATTGTCCTGCTGGCCATGCATGGGCAGAATAACACTCAGTCCAATGGTTAAATGCACGCCGATGAGGAAATCCATCGTTTACAGTCACTTGTGGATCCAGCGATTCTGTCCTTTAACTTTAAGAGCTGTCGGAGTCTGAAGAAGCACTTGGTATGGTCCTTTCCACCTTGGCCCAAGTTTGGGGGCGATCCGAATCCCGGACAAGTACAAAATCTCCAATCTGCGGCCACGAAGATCGATCCTGAATCTCGAGGTCTTGTTCCGGTATCTGCGGAGGTGGTCCAAAGGTGCACTTCACCTGCGAATGGAGAAACTTTAAAGATGATGTTAGTTGTCGGAAGTACCTTTGCATTTCTTCTCCCATCAAATTTAGGTCAATTTGGGTCGGTGGGCTGGTATTGGCATCTCATGGTGTTCTGCTGGGTCGGCCATAGACTATTTCTGCTGCTGAGAGCCCAGTAGTAGAGTGGGGTGTTATTTGCATGTGATACAAGGCTAGTGGCAAAACCTTTAAGCAATTAAGGCCGGTTTCTGGTGTCAACTTGGTCAGTTTAGTTTGACGTGTTCCATTAGCTCTCTCTACTGTCCCTGCTGCCCGAGGGTAGTAGGCACAGTGGAATTGTTGTTGGATGTGTAATCTATCACACAGTTCTTTATTAACGTTCCCTTCAAAGTGAGGGCCGTTGACCAAACTAATTTGTCGGCGTACTCCTTACCTTGGTATTATTTCGGTTAATAAAAGTTTCACCACTATCGGGGCTTTGTTGTTTGTCGTGGGGAAAGCCTCTATCCACCAAGTGAAAACATCTACAATGACAAGACAATATTTGTAACAGTTTACGCGTGGCAGTTCAATAAAATCTAGCTGAATGCATTCAAACGGCCCACCTGGCAAGGGTGTTTTTCATGGTGAGCATCTCACCCCCTGACCCACATTGTTTTGCTGGCATGTGGGACAAGATGCTATACGAGGCTGGGCTGCCTCCGTCAGTCTGGGGTGACACCGGGTACGGAGCATAATACCACTCATTCCCTCCTTGCCAAGGCGGGCGTCAGAATGCAGACAGTCAACAAGCATAGGTAATAAAGTATCCGGGACACACCCTTGGCCGACTGTGGTAACCCAAAGGCCTGAGGACGCAGCATGTAAACATCCATGCGCCTTCCAAATATCCTTTTCAGAAGCAGGGGCGTCCCCCTGTAAGTGCCGAACAGTGACCATATCTGACATGCCCGTCTTGTCTGAAGGCGTGCGAACACCACCTGCTTGTTCGTAGATGGTGTAATAAAACTTTGGTCTGCAGCAGCCTGTTTAGCAGCCAGATCAGCCCGAGCGTTGTCTCGAGCAACTACAGAGTCATCGGAGGTATGGGCGGCACATTTGACAATAGCCAATTGTTTAGTGACGAGAATTGCCTGGAGAAGGTATTTAACGTACAGTGAATTCTGGATGGGTTTTCCCGAGGATGTTTAAAAACCACGCTGAGACCGCAACTGGCCAAAGTTGTGGGAGACCCTAAAAGCATACCGAGAGTCGGTGTAAATGGTTGCTGACCTCCCTGCGGCTAGAATGCAGGCGTGGGTAAGAGCAAGATGTTCTGCCTTCTGAGTGGACACCGGGGGCTGAAATGCCATCGATTCCAATGTAGAGGTGTCATTGACAATCGCATGTCCAGGGAGAGATGCACCTAAGGGGGATATGGATGAGCTGCCATCAACAAACAGGATAAGGTCTGGCGAAGGGAGTGGGGCATCAGTAAGGTCAAGGGCGGGGAGAGGTCAGGAATTGGTTCCTCAATAGGCAGTCATGTGGGGATTCTAAGAGGTCATCAGGGGGCTCGCTCAAAAATGTGGCAGAAAATGTTGAGCAGAAAGAGAATGTCAGGAGGTGATTGATAAGGAGTGAGACCGCATCGCGGCTCAAACGCACCTGGTTAAGGTGTTGGGTCTGGTGAGAGGTGAGAAGGGCCACAATGGCATGTGAAGTACAGACGGTAAGAGGCTGGTAGAGAGTAACATTTGAAGCTGCAGTGACTAAGGAGTAAATCGCTGGGAGAATCTGGGAACAAGGGGATAACCCCTGAGAAACAGTATCCAGGCGGGTAGAGTAGTAGGCAACCAGCTGTTTGCTGTCACCGTGAGTCTGCGTTAACACCCCCGTAGAGCACCCATCTAGAACATTAACATATAGCTGGAAAGGCCTGTCATATAAAGGTCTGCCCAGAAGCCAGGGCGGCAGCAAGGGCTGCTTTTAATTCTGTGAAGGCTGACTCCTGCTCGCTAGATTGGGTAAAGGTTTTTGGGGCATTACAAGAAGCGGGAGGGGTTAGGAATTTGATGAGCAAGGTGACATTAGGGAGCCTTGGCCGACAATAATTTACCAACCCTAAAAAAGGCCCTCAACTGTTTAGGGGTGGTGGGTGAGGGGGTCGTAAGGATAGAGGCAACGCGCTCAGGGGTGGGTGTCCGCTCTGAGGTGCTGAGTACAATCCCTAGGAACTGTACCTGCTGTTGGTTACGCTTAACCTTCGCGGCAGGCGCAACATACCCCCAAGAGTGGAGAGCATTTAAAAGCCGGTTTGTGTCTGCAACATTTACGGAGTGAACCAACCCTTGGGGGAGACGAGTCCAGGTATACTGCTGGCTCTTGAAGGCAAAGGCAAAGAGATACTGATACTCCTTATCCATGGGAACAGCAAAAAATGCATGCTGCAAGTCCACAACGGTGAAAACACACGCATCCGAGGGGATGTTGCTTAGGATTGTGGCAGGGTTAGGGGCAATTGGATGTTAGGGTTGGACTACCTTATTGATCTGTTTTGAGGTCTTGGACCATTTGCCATTCCCGTCGGCCAGGTTCAGGGACGGGCAGGAGAGGAGTATTGCAAAGTGATTGGCAAGGGACTAATATGCCCTGTCGGAGGAACGAATCTGTTAAGGAGGTTATCCCTTCCACTGCCTCGTGCTTGAGAGGATATTGAGGTATCGAGGGTAAGGGCGCTCCCGGGATAATATGTATTTGTATGGGGGTAACTGCAGTGTACCCCACCTCATGTTGGGAAGCAGACCACAGGGCTGGAGACGGCTCATTGGAGGGGCTATGATGAGGGTGGTGGTGACACAATGTCCCAAAGACAGTAAAGGGATCTGAGTAACACAGAATGAGGCCGTCAGCTAACTGCTGTGGGGAACCCTTCACTTCCGGGTCCGCCTGTTGGATCAAGCTGTGCGCTCGCAATCCCAAGGACTTAGCCTTATAGCCAGTATTCACAGTCAGTGAGAGGTGGGGGGACACAAGACCTGATTGGTGCCATAGGTGGGACGGCACCTCCACCAACAATGCTGACCCTTCCTTTCCCTCAATATATCCTGTAACAGTGACAGATAAGCTTGATCCCAGGCAGGGGGCAGAGACAGCAGCTAATTCACAGGAAGCACCCGTAGGGTCATAGCAAAAGGCAACATGAGGGGTCGGGGCTTGTAGTGGAGGGTGAAATCCCGAGGGGATCAGTCAATTGTCCACCATTGCGGCAAGCGATGAACCCACAACTGCCGTCTAGCCGGTTACTTTTTTATGCTAATACCCTCATTTGGACAGAGAATTTCAATTCGAAGAAGGCATAAGAAATCCCTCCCCGCTAACTTAACTCCCAAATGGAGAGTCTGGGCAAATTGAATAACACAGGTTTCAGGTCCAAATTGGACTGTCAGCGGTTCTGTTAAGGAGTAGGCGTCTTCTTGACCAGAAAGCCTGCTAAGGCTTCCTGAGGTGGGCGAGAGCTTAAACCCGTATTGCTGTACACATGAAGCATCCAACGTAGATGTCGTAGCTCCAGTATCAATCATAAAGGGAATTGATACATCCTGTACAGTTAGGTTAATAATCGGTTCAACATCAGGATCTTTAGTTAAAATGGGCAAATTACGGGGTAAAGATAGTCAGGTCGAAAAAGGATTATTAGTGGAAAATGGTTGCCTCCTTCCCTGGGGTCTCCCACGTGTTTGATTCTGTGGGCAATATCTCCACCAGTGATGCTGGCAGCCACAGTTAAAACATCCCGGGGCAGAGCGGGTCGTCCTGGCATCGGGCCTGAGGAACGCGGGGCTGGGTGCATATGGCGCTGTATTTTGAGTGTCAGTAAGACCCTGTGGACGGGTTGTATAACCATAATCATAGTTATCAGTTTGGCGAGGAACACAGTCGCGGGGTCCCATTTGATATGCTCTTGCAAAGTTTGAAGTTAGGGATGCTGGATGGTTGGACCTAGGTTGACGTGCGGGACGCTGCATCATGTCATATGTGATCTTGGTTGGTTTGGATTCCGTCACAGTGTTCCAGTAATAAGTTAAGGCTCTTCTCATTTGGGGACGAGTATTATCTGGCCAATCCATGTTATTAGTGCAAATAGCTATCGCCACAGCCTCGGGTATACATTGCAGCAAAAGGGCATTGAACTGTGGTGAGGGATTCCCTGCAATGTAGGCAACACCGCCAGAATGTGTGGCATAGATAGAGCAAAAACAATCCCAGAAATCAGGGCTGCCCTCTCCACATCTGGGTTCGTGCTCCAGTACCTTGGTAACATCTACCGGCTGGTGTAAAGAAAGCTTGAGCACATCTTTAATGGGTTGCAGCTGAAGGCCTTCTGCCACAAGATCCGTGAAGGCATCCCAGTCTTGGGGAGCCGGGTTCCCGAGGTGCCCTTTCCATTTAGTACTCTCACTAGGGGTAAGAGCCATGCAGCACAGGCTAAAGAGGTCTTGGGGGTGGGGGTGGGGGTGGCCTGATAGATTTGAATAATGCCCAGAATGCAATGTAAAAAATCTTCTGGGTTAGTTTTACGACCAGGGGCCCTTGACAAAATTAAGTCCATCTCTTGTGGCTTCCGAGGGGTAGAGGCTTGCATCATATTTTGACCCCGTTTTGTTGGGTTCCGATGAGGGACCGTGCGATGAGGGAATTGCCGGTGATTTTTTTCTGACGGGGTCCTTCTTTAGGGGATGGCTATTCGAGGGTCTCTTGCAAACTCTGTCCTCACATTCACTATCCTCTGCATGTGAGTTGGGACGATCATATTCGGTACTTGTGGAGTCGCCAGGAAACAGTAAACAGGTGTTAGAGGGTCAAGTAGGCTGCACCCAGGACTTATGTCTTCCTGGGCTTCTCATGGGTTTTAAAAGGATCCTGTCGTCCCTCCTTTTGTTCACTGACCGTCTGGCCTGCGTCCTGTTTCCTGTTTCCTTGTTTTGTTTTAGATCTGGTATGACAGGAGGTAGGCTCTGTACAAGCCGTGGGCTTGCCAGGGGATACAATGGGCTGCCTACTGAAGGGCTTGGAGACTCTACGGGAGGTTTAGTTTGGGCAGCGTCCGGTGGCGGTTGCTGGAACTGATGGCAGTGTTGGGCTGCCCGCAGATGTAGATTGGCCAAGAACGGGTAAGGTTCTGGAGGGGGTAGCAGCCCCGATGGTGCAGCGGGATGCCTTCCCCAGTCCTCCTCAGTCTTGCTCATCTGTGCCATTAACTTGGAACAACATCGGCACGCCAGATATGTTAGGAGGTGCCTCCGATTTTTTGTTTTCTGTCAATGCGGCCTGCCGCTCTGGCCCCCGTTCTTTTTCTCGTTGTTCTCTCCGCTGACTTTCTTGGTTAACTCTTTCCCTTTCATTCGTCTCATGATCCTCACACTGCAGTTTGAAAACTTCCAAAGTTTTTGGTTTCCCCTCGTTATCACAGGCACTGATTCCTCTCCTGCGTGCATTATCCACCCAACTGGCCAGTTTTGATTTTTCAGTCAGCTCCTCAGCTCTCTTTCTCCAGAATGATATTAACCCTTTCCAGTGCCTCTCCTGCTTCAGTGCACAGATCTATATCCCGCGTTCTCCCCAATGGCCAATTCTCATCTCCCAATCTTTTGTTTAAGCATGCGGACAGACGTCTGTACTGTACTTCATTTTCGGGATTATTCCGGCATAATCGATGTAAAGGCGTGCTGACACCTGGTTTATCCAGTGTTTGTCCCATTTTTTCCTTTGCTGTTTTTTTTTATTAGCGCTTTCACTTTTTACTATCCCTATACACTACTGCAGTGTCCTGAGTCTCAACACGCACTTCAGGGTCCTGACATTCGCGTGGGGGATTTCCCCTCTTAACAACCGGTCTAAGGCAGGGTGGTTGAAACAGACAGACACTGTAACTACACTGTACCTAGGACTTACATTAAACACCCTACCTTTTCCCTATTGCCCGATACAGGATTTCACCCCCGGTCACCGCGGCAAATCTATCCTCCCGGATTTTAAAAATTACCAGTTATCTGACCTTGGGACTCTAACCCCAGTTAGGATTTAGCAGTGTTCAAGACCGGAGTTGTCTCGGGTTCCGTCAGTACAGAGACACGTAGGGATGAGGGGTCGCATGGATGGCAGGTTAGTGAGAGAGACCAAGGTGAATCGTACCTTGGGGCCCATCCGTCTCACTCCACCAACACTCGAACGAACACTTAAATTAAAGTCTCCCTCCACGTGAGACTCCTGTACATGTTGGATCCCTGCTCTTGTGCCAAATGTCAAGTTCGTTTTTGGAGACCCTCACGGACTTGTTGCAATAACAAGACACTGACATGTTTAGAAAAACACAAATCCCTTTATTACCAAGCACAAGCTGTGGCGAATCACTGTACTCAGAGTGCAGAGTCTCGCAGGTAATTTTCCCTGAGCAGCGGACAGTCCCCGCCTTTTATACTTCACAAAAGGCATGATACATAAATCGATTTCACAACTTACAATGACATGATACATAAAATAATTACTACAACAGACAAAAACAGGATACCAAGCAATTATTGCATCAACATAAAAGACCAGGATACAGTATTGATTGCTAGTGAAGTGGCTGCTCATGGTAGGAGGCGATTTCGAGTCGTTGTCTGGGACAGATTCTGATTTCAAGTTGCCAGTGTGTCTGGCTGGAACAAAGTCAGTGCCCTGGCCCCTTTGTCAGTGACAGAAGTTACATGCTTTAGAGGTTTCACACCTTTACAAAATTTCCCAACCTAACCCTATTTGAAACAGTTTGATTCGGATTTTAATTCATTCAGGAATCTTAAGACAGTGTCTGCATACCCATGTGTGAGAAGAAAAGGAGTTACAAAAGCTTTACCCTGAATTCCTAGCTGGGCAGGAAGCTTCAGGGTAGTGCCTGCATATCTATGTGTTGGTGGATAAGAGTATATTTCTATAAATTAAAGTCTCTGTGTAGGAATCAAATGCAGACAAAAGACTTTAATTTATAGAAGAATATAAATGAACGGGATGTTTTCACATTAACGTCTCTCAGACAGTTTAACTGCAGGTCCATAACAGTGAAACATCA
Organism: Stegostoma tigrinum; assembly: GCF_030684315.1. Classification (NCBI taxonomy): domain Eukaryota; kingdom Metazoa; phylum Chordata; class Chondrichthyes; order Orectolobiformes; family Stegostomatidae; genus Stegostoma; species Stegostoma tigrinum. The sequence goes on from NW_026728705.1 coordinate 578,678, forward strand.
ACAGTTACATATAACTTATGATAGTCACGTAAGTATTGCTCACCCAGCTGTGAGCTGATGGTGGGGTCGAGAAGCTCTGAAGATAATATGGAAGTGGCAGTCCTGTTGAAATTAGAGGACTCAGAACTTTGTCAGAAACTGAACAGCATCCTGATTTGTAGTAAGTAACGGACATATATATTTATTTTATATCAGCGTTACATGCAACCATTCTGACATGAAAATGCCTTAATAGGCAGTTTCTGAGTAGCTGCAAATGGAAGATTGTCTCCAAGCTAGGTTTATAGACCTCTTCCACGTGTATGTGGCACAGTTTTGAATACACTCACCTTGTTTCAATCTAGTGAGGTCTGAAGACACAATGTTTTCAAAAACCAGCTATCCAAGGAAGAATAATATTCCCTGGTTCCTATTGAATTTAGCTTTCTTATGATTCCTTAATACAATGTTCTGTCAAATGGAGCATTAAGATAGTGGATAGTCACTCTCATATTTCGAACACAGCTGTTTGGTTCATGTTTGCACTAAGAATGTAGGGAGGAGAGGAGATGAGTGGCCCTTGCTTAACTCAAACTGAGATCCATCACGATGATATTACAAAGCAAGTGCTGCTTGATGTCATTGTTGTCACCCTGTTTTGACTGCATTTCCGTACTGACAGGCCAGACAACTGCCATGAAGGCTTGTCCACAGAGACCACATGTATGGTTTCTCTTCACTGTAAACGATGCTTGTTCCTTCCATGTACAAAGCTCCTGAGAATTAAGTTTTGCTGGCAGTTTTTGATCCAGTGTTTGAGTTGAGCTGCCTGTCAGTAAATGTTCCCTTTCAAATTTCCTGGAAAATAAATTTAATACAGTTAAAAGTGGAATGAAAGCTGCTGGATTGTCACCTGGATCACAAAAAACTGCTTGTGTTGTAAGTCAAGAATGAAAATAAAAGTTGCTGGAAAAGGTCAGCAGGTCTGACAACATCTGTGAATGAAAAAAAAACAGAGTGAATGTTTCGGGTCTGGTGACCCTTTCTCAAGTTCAGAGTAAGAGTCACCGGACCCAAAACATAAACTCTGTTTTTTACCTTCACGATGTTGTCAGTCTTGCTAAGCTATTCCACTTGGATCATTTGATATCTTTGAAAGGACAGAAGATGAAGAAGACAGGACAAATCAGGCTGGGGGAATTGGCTGCAGAGCCAATCATTACTTGTGCAGAGCCAGCAGAGTGGGAGGTTTGAGTGAGGCCACAACAATGCTGTCGGTGTAACAATACAAACTGTACAATTATCTGACCATAACCTATGTCAGTCTGTAACTGGATACGTGTAAATGACCGAAGCTTGCTGAAAATGCATTCCTGCAAGCAAGTCGGAATTCATGGTCCTCCTTTCGATAATTAATTCCCCTTTTGCACTGGTGAGATTTGTATTTGGAGTACTGTGTTCAGTTCTGGTCACCCAACTTAAAGGTGGTTATGAAACACTTCGGGCCAAATTCAGTGGACTAATACCTGGAATGAGTGGACTGTCTTAAAAGAAAATCTAGAGAAAAATCTAGACAGCCTCGTCTGTATCCTCTGGAGTTGAGAAAAGAAAGAGGAAACTAAATTGAAACATGAAAGATCCTGAGGGGACCTGACCAGATGCATGGTGAAAACTGGCCCCTCTCCTGGAAGGATCTCGAACTGGGGGTCATTGTTTAAAGGTTAGGGTGAGTACATTTGAAATAGTGGAGAACATTTCTTTTCTCTCAGAGGGCTGAGAACCTTTGCGATTGCCTTCGTCAAAAGGCAGTGGATGCAGAATCTTTCTATGTTAAAAAAAGGCAGATTCTTCCTGACCAAGACGATGAAAGATATTCTGATATATGCAGGCACATAGAGCTGAGATTGAAATTAGATCAGCAGTGATTTTATTGAGCCGCAGAGCTGGTTTGAGGGGCCGAGTGGCCTACACTTGTTCCTCATTCCTTTGTTTGAATAAACCGCAGGACAATGAAACTCGAGTCTTGTCTGATTACTGTGGGTGAGGGGAGTCAGGGCTTGTGCTCCCACTTCACTCACCAAGTGGATTAGTTCCTCTCGACACCCCAAACAGCTTCAATTAACATTGGAAAAAAAATTGATCACATCAGCTATCATCCTTCTAACTTACAGGGAATACATCATTCCTAGTGGGATGATGCATTTTAAATCGGAGTAGAGAACACACAAATTAGGAATCAGAGTTGTCCATTCTGCCCCTCGAGCCTCAAAAAGGTCAAAGCTGATCTATTTACACTTTGATTCCACATTCCCGCTTGGCCTCGATTTTTTTTTTAAGAAAAACATCCCGTGGGCATTCCTGGCTGGGCCTAGTTGTCATGGAGAAGGTAGCAGCGATCTGCCTTCATGAACCACTATAGTCCATGAATGGTAGGTGGACACACACTGCTGTTAGGGAGAGAATTCAGGACTTTGACCCAGCAACACTGAAGGTATAGCAATACATTTCCAAGTCAGGATGGTGAGTGGCGTGGAGGGAATTCACGCTCAACACAGAGTCTACAGCACGGAAAAAGGCTCTGCTGGCTCTATCTGATCTTGACACTATCTTCCAAGTACTCTGTCATTCCGTCTTTTATAGTGGACCCCAACATATTTTTCCAACCAACAATTTTATACAAATTCCCTGTTTTCTTTCTGACTCCTTTCTTACATGCTGGGGTTACATTAGCTATCCTCCAATCCATAAAAACTGACAGTCCATAGAATTTGGAGGATAACCACTCGTGCATCTACTATTTCTACAGCCACTTCCTAAGGTACTTTGAGATGAAGGTTATCAGTGTCTGGGGATTTATCTGCCTGTTATCCCATTAGATTTCCCAATATCATTTTCCTACTAATACTGATTGCATCTTCCTCTTAGACCCTGAGATCCCCTTAATTTTGGGATGTTATTTGTATCCTCCTTACTGAAAACCTCAGTCATATTTAATTGTTCCGCTATCACTTTGTACCCCATTATAAATTCACTGTTTCTGCTTGTCAGGAGAGCCCATATTCTTCGTTACCAGTCTATCACTACCAATCTTCACAATGAGTTTACTGATTATCATGAAACCGTTGTCAATCGTCAGGAAAAAAAAAACGCATCTGGCTCACAAATATCCTTCAGGGAAAGGAACTGTTATCCTTCACCTGGTTTGGTCTGTATGTGACTCCAGCCGTACAGCAATGCAGCTGACACTTGATAGCCCTCTGGGCAATCACAGATGGGCAATAAATTCTTGCCAAGCCAGCAAAGTTCACATCCTGTGAATGAATATAAAACAAAATTCTATTGGCTGTATGGTCCCTGCAGCATGCACTCATGTTCTGTTTTCTCACTCTGATTAAATCCCTTTGTTTCCCTTTGCAGAAATCTAAACTGCTCCCAATCCTGTTGCCAGTTGTTTTATTGGCCTAATTGTGTATGCTGCTTCCTTAAATTTAATACGTGTTCATTTCCCTTTCTGTGTTGTGGTTTGATCATGTTTCCCATTTTGTTCTTACGCCAGGCTGCGATGAATAACTTGCACAGCTTGTCCACACCGTCTTTCAATGTTTGTCATTACCCATTTCCCATCATCCATTTAAACACTGATTCACCATTTATCACAACTAGCTCGTGCCTCATATCATTTTAACTTCTTTCATTTAAATACAGGACCCAAGTCTCAGAAACAACATTCATCACTCTCCAGCTTTGTGAAGAATTCTATCCTATTGTGGTCCCTCATCCTTCAGGGCCCGTACTCAACTCGATTGTCAATTATTCCATCCTCATTATACAACACCCATCTGCTTCTTCAACATGTTGATTCATAAAATTGTACCATATAGACACTAAATATCCCTCCTGCACTGTACTGCTACAGTTGTGATTTGGACAATTTATAAGTAGGTTGCAGTCACCTGTAATTAAAGCCATAACTTTATGCCTTATATCTCACAATTCCACCCTAATGCCTTCCCCAATATTACTGCAGATTGGGGTCCATATGCAGCACTAAGGTCGTTTTCTGCCCATTGGTGTTTCTCAGCTCAACCCAAACAGACTCTACTTCAATACACCCTATATCCTGGCTCACATCAGTTTCCTGTTTTAATCAGCAGCTGCTGACAAATCCATTTCCCTCTTTCCTGCCCAATCCATCTTCATCAGACAACCCACTGATTCCGGGTTTCAATCTTGTAAACCTCCTCTGAGCCACTTTGAATAAACGAACAGAAGACCAAAACCTGCATGTGGTATTCGAGATTTGGTCTGACCCCTTCCTTGTACAAATGAAGTGAACATCTTTTCATTGATGATTATTTGTTTTCATAACAAGGGAGATGGCCTCGTGGCTTTCTGGATTTCAGAGAGATCTTGATCAATTGGGGCAATGGGCTGAGGAATGGGAGAATGAATTTTATTTGGATAAATGTTTGTTTTACCACAACGCATACTTCACAAGGGCAGGACTTACACAATTAATAGTTGGGCTCTGGGTAGTGTTGCAGATCAGAAAAAAAAACTAGGATTTCAGGTACATCATTCTTTGAAATTTGCATCACAGATAGACAGGGTGGTTCGGAAGGCATTTAGCACACTTGTCTTCATTGCTCAGGCCTTTGAGTGCAGGAGTTGGGAAGTGATGTTGGCGAGTCCTCTTCTGTCGGACTGTGCGCTGCTCTGGTCGTCCTGTTATGGGAAGATTATTATTAAACTGGAGTGGGTTTAGACAAAATTACCAGGATATTGCTGGGAATGAAGGGGTTTGAGTTGTAAAAATACGCTGGATAGGCTGGGACTTCTTTCACTGGAAGCTAAGTGGTTGAGAAATGGATTCATGTAGGTTAATAAAATAATGAGACACACAGATAAGGAATAGTAAAGGTCTTTTCCCTCAGGTTGGGGGGGGGGTTTCAAAACCAGGGGAATTTTTTTTAAGATGAGGGGAGAAAGATTTAAAATGGACATGACGGTCAATTTTTTGTTTTCCACAGAGTGCTCAGTGTGTGGGATGAACTGCCAGAGGAAGTGGTAGATGTGGGTTACAATTCCAATGTTTAAAAAACATTCAGATAATACATGAATTGAAAAAGGATGAGAGCGAATATGGGCCAAACGCAGGAAGATGGGACTAGTTTAGTTTGGGAACATGGTCGGCGTGAACTAGTTGTACCGATGGGCCTGTTTCCATGCTGTATGACCCTCTGATAACATTCTATATCTGCACACTAAGTCTGAAACTCAATTTCTTAATTTTAATTCTTCTGCAATTCAGAATTCCATTTAACAACTATTGTGCTCCATTCATTTTGGTAGAAAGAATTTTTCCACATCATCCACCTCCTGCAAGATATTTTGCCTGTAATAATGTTCCAGAATTCAGAGGAAAGATCGAAAGGGAGGCAAAACAGGTGAGGGAGTAGCTTTTATTAATAAGGAAAACATTGCTGATATCACCAGAACAGATATTTTAGAAACACCATTCAATGAAAACATATGTTGAAATTAGAAATAAAAAGGAACGATCACAAATGGGATTGTACCATAGGCTTCCTAATCGTCAGAGGGAAATTGAGGAACAAATGTGCAGAGAGATCTCAGATAGGTGTAAGAATAATAAGATTATAATAGTTGGTGATCTTCAGTTTCCAAACATTTACCTGGACTAACAGAGTGTTAACGGTTTGGATGGCGAGTAATTTGTGAAATGCGTTCAAGAAAATTTTCTTTACCAATAAATCAATGTTCCTATGAAAATAAAAAAGCTTTTCTTGGTTAATAAGGCAGAGCAAGTGACTGAAGTGACAGAACAGAGAAACTTTGAATCTTGTGATAGTAATTCTATCAGTTTTACAACAGTTGTGGAAAAGGATATGTCTTCCAGAAAAATTAAAAGTTTTCAATTGGAGGAAGGCAATTTTTAATGGTATAAGACAAGGGCTTTCAAAAGTTCTGAGGAAGGATCAACAGACCCGAAATGTTAACTGATATTTCCTCACAGATGCTGCCAGACCTGGTAAACTTTTCCAGCAACTTCTGTTTTTCTAACTTTCAAAAGTTATCAGGAGTAGACTGCAGACATAAGGATGTCTGATAAGTGGGAGGCTTTCAAAAGTGTGATAATTCAGAGTCATAATGTCCCTGTTCAAGTGACAGGTATGGCTGGTAGGATTAGAGAGCAATGGTGAAAAAGATACTCAGGTTTTAGTCAAGAATAAAAATAACAATAATAAATTATTAGATGAAAACAACTTGGCTCAAATGAATATCTTGAACAGTGTAAATAGTGTTAGGGGAATTCTTAAACAGGAGATCAGGACGGCAAAAAAGCAACATGAAACTGCCGTGGTAGATAAGCTTAAGAATAATTCATAGAGTTTTTACAAGTGCATTAAGAGGAAGAGAGCACCGAGAGAGCAAGCAGGGCTCCATAAAGATGAGAAAGGTCAACTTTGTGTTGAACCAGAGGAGGAGAGAGAGATCTTAAAGGAATATATTGCATCAGTTTTTACTGTTGAGAAAGAAATGGAGGCTAGACAAACCAGGAGGAGAAATATTTTGGTTTGAAAACAGTTCACAGAAAAGGGGGAGATTTTTAATGAATTTCTTCTCAATGTTTACTGAGTAGAGAATCATGGATGCTAAGGATAAAAAGGGAAGCAAGTGGGGATGTTCTGGACCATCGCGGACGTGTTTACAGCCTTAAGGCACATTAAGGTTGATAAATCCACTGGACCTGATGAAGTCCAGCTTCAGACACTGCGGGAGGCTGGGGAAGAAATTGCAGAGATTTTTGCTTCATCTTTTGCCACTGCTGAAATTCCGGAAGACTGGAGGGTGACTAATGTTTTCCCATTTGTTAAGAAAGGTAGCAAAGACCAGATGGGGAACTGCAGGCCACTGAACCAGTGGTAGACAAGGTATTGAAGATGATATTCAGGGAGTGGATGCACAAATGTTTGGATATTCAAGTTCTGATTTGGGATAGGCATCGTGGCTTTGTGCGCAAGAATCATGTCTGACAAATTATTCATGCTTTTCGAAGAGGTAAGCAAGAGGATTGATGAGAGTAAGGCAGAGAATGCTGTCTATGTGGACTTTAGTAAGGCCTTTAACAAGACCCCGTACAGCAGGCTAGTCATGAAGGTTCGGTTGTGCGGGATCCAGGGAGAGCTACTCATGGGATCGATGGTAGGAAGCAGAGCGTGATGGCCGAAGTTTGGTTCTTGGACTGGAGTCCTGTGGCTCATGGTGTGACACAGGAGTCAGTACTGGGACCTTTGTCATCTTAAACTTACATAAACGATCTGGATGTGAATGTACACGGCATGATTAGTAAGTTTGCGGATGATACAACATTAAGAGGTATCACTGATAGCAGTGAAAGTTATCAAAAATTACAGGGGAATTGTGATCAGATGGGGAAGTGGGCTGAGGATTGCCAAATGAAATTCAATACAGCTAAGCGTGAGGTGTTGGCCTTTGGAAAGTTCAACCGAGGTCAGAGTCATACGGTGAATGGTATGTTCTGAGGAGTATTGTGGGACAGAGACACTGAGGAGTACAAGTACATAGTTGGTTGAAAGCAGCATCACAGATAGACAGGGTGGTGAGCAAAATATTTAGCATGCTGGCGTTCTTCAGTCGAGGCAGTGCATATAGGAGTTGGGACAATAAAGATGTACAAGTCATTGCTGAGGCCACACTTGCAGTGTGGTGTACAGTTTTGGATCACCCTGTTACAGGAAAGGCATAGTTAAACTGGAAGCTGTGCAAAGAGCCCAGAATAGTAGGCCTGAGTTCTGAGGAGAGGTTGGCCAGGACTGGGCTTTATTCCTTGGAATGGAGGAGAATGAGCGGTGACCTTACTGAGGTCAATAAAATCATGAGGGGCATAGATAGGATGAATGCACGTAGTCTTTTTCCCAGGGATGGAGAATGGAAAATTGGAGTGTACAGATTTAAGATGAGAGAGGGCAGATTTAAGGAGGATGTGAGGAGCAACTTCTTCACACAGACAGTGGTGCATATTTGGAATGGGCTGCCAGAGAAAGTGGTTGAGACAGGCACATAAACAACGTTTAGAACACGTTTGGGTAGGTACGCGGATGGAAAGTGTTTGGAGGGGGACATCGATCAAATGCAGGCAATGAGAAATTGCTAAGTGGGCACCACAGTCAGCATGGACCAGTTTGGGCCGAAGGGCCTGTTTCCATGCTGTATTACACTCTGACTTTAAACCTCCAGGTCCTGCTCTCGTGCATCAAATCATGTTGTGGGAAGTTGAAGAGAAAACATGGGGCCCCTTTGCACAAATATTTGTATCATCTATAATTACGGGTGAGGTGCCAGATGACTGGAGTGTGGCTAAAATTGTGCCTTCGTATAAGGGACGTAAGGAGAAGCCTGGGAACTATCGAGCTGAGAGTCTGACTTCGGTTTTGGATATGTAGTTGAAGGTAATCGTGAAATGTAGGATTTATGTGTTAGGAGAGGTAGGAATGATTAGTTGATTGATTTTTTTTGGAGAAGTAACAAAGAAGATAATTGAGGCAGAGTGGTGGAAGTCGTTTATATGGCTTAGTGACAGGACACAGGGACTGGTGGTGGAGGGTTGTTTTTCAGACCTGAGGCCTGTTACCAGAGGTGTTCCACAGGGGTCAGTGCTCGGTCCAATTTTGTTTGACTTTATATAAAAAAGTGATTTAGATGAGAATAGTGGAGACATGGTCAGGAAGTTTTCAGATGACGCCAAAATAGGCAGGATAGTGGACAGCGAAGTAGGCTGTCCAAGTTTTCAAAGAGGTCTTGATTGAAAGTGTTAAGAGGCTGAGGAATGGCAGGTGGTGTTTAATTTGGATGAAGGTGAGGTATTTCATTTTGGTAAAACAAACAAGATCAGTACTTGTACAATCAAACGTAGGGCCTTGGGGTTAGTGTTGTCGAACAGAGAGACCTCAGGGTTCAGGCCCTTAATTCTTTGAGGTTGGCGTCACATGTTGAAAGGGTGGCTACTTCAGATCTCCTGTGAAATGAAGAATTTCATCAAGCTGGGGAGGGTTCAGAAAGGATTTACCAGGATTTTGCCAGGAATGGAGGCGTTGAGTCGTAAGGAGAGGCTTGATCGGTTGAGACATTTTTCCATTGCAGTCTAAGAATTGGAGGCATGGATTTATATGTTTATAAAATCATGAAGAGTACAGATAAGGTGAATGGAAGGTGCCTTTTCATTCACGCGAGGTGTTTTAAGACTCAGGGGCTGGAGAAAACCAGCTGAAACGTTCACTCTCCATGTATGAAGTTGGACAGTTGCTTTTGCCAGTCTATTTGACGAAGGGCCTAAGAGATGGAGACTAGGTGATGCTTCTCGTGGTTGGATTAACTTTCTACACTGGATGGCGTCATTCTACACTTACAGTCTGTAGGTTACCAGTACTGGAGGGTATGAGTTATGAGGAGAGACTGGGACTTCAGTGGAAAATAAGAGGTTGAGGAATGACTTTAGAGAGGTTTATAAAATCATGAGGGGTATAAAGTGTACAACAAGTGTCTTCTCCCTTGTAGAGGGGATTCCAAATCTGGAGGGTATATTTTTAAATGTAGAGGAGAAAGATTGAAAGGTAAACAAGGGGGAGCTGTTTCAAAACAGAAGGTTGTTTCTATGTGGAATAAACTGCCAAAGGAAGTGGCAGATGCAGGTACACTTCCAATATTTAAAAAGACACTTGAACATGTACATGAATAGGAAAGGCTTAGAGGGATATGGACCCAACACAAGCAAGTGGGATTCCTTCAGTTTGGGAAGCCTGGTTGGCATGGACAAGTTGGAACAAAGGAGGCTAAAGAACTCCAATAATTTTTGATATTTTGGAAACAGCTCATGTTGCAGGAGAGGAAGTGTTAAATATCTTGGAAATATGAAGATGGATAAATCTCCAGCACCTGATCTAATGTATCCCAAGACATTATGGGAAGTAAGGGAAGAAATTGCAAAAATGTTGGTATCATCTATAAATACGTGTGGGGTGCCAGATGGCCAGAAATGGCTCATCTTCTGCCTTTGTTTTCGAAGGGATGTAGGGAGAAGCCTGAGAATTATAGACCTTAATGTAACACTGGAAGACAGTAACAGAATTAGAGTCAGTATGGATTTATGAAAGGGAAATCATGCTGGACAAAACTACTGGAATGTTTCAAGAATGCAACATTTGGAGTTGAAAAGCCAGTGGATGTGGCTAATGTGCGCTTTGAGAAGGCGTTCAAAAGGTCCCTCAGAAGAGATTAGCAAGTAAAGTTAGAGCATGTGAGATTGGGTATTCAGGGGGATACAGAACTGATTGCTTCTGTGTGCCAGTCATTTCTTGTGTGCCAGCCAGTGACCAGTGTGATACTGCAGGGGTCAGAGATGGACGCCAGGTGCTCACAACATCTATTAGTTATGTAAATGAGAAAACTCGAATATTGTATCTGCAAGCTTGCAGGTTTAGGACAGTGATCTTTGAGGAGGATGCAAATATGCTTCAGTGTGACTTGGAGTTGAATGAGTGGGGCGAAAATGCAAGGCAGATGAAATATAATGTGGATAAGTTCAAGACTATCCAGTTGGATTACAAAACTAGGAAAACACAAGTCACTGACAGGAAGCATGCAGGTGTAGCAGGGGGTGAAGAAGGCAAATGGTATTTTGACCTGCAGAGTTAGAGCATTTGAGTACAGGAGCAGGGATGTCTTACTGAAATTGTACAGGATCTTAGTGAGGCCACACCTGAGGTGGTATGTGCAAATTTGGAATTCTTATCTAAGGAAGGATGTTCTGGCTATGGACGCTATTCACACAGTTGATGAGACTGATTCCTGGAATGGCAAGGCTTACGTGTAAGGACAGCACTGATTGGTTAGGATGAAATTCACTGGAATTTAGATTCGATTTGATTCCCTATAGTGTGGAAACAGACCCTTCAGCCCAACAAGTCCACACCACCCCTTGAAGCATCGCACACAGCCCCATCCCCCTCCAAACCACATACCCCCGAACACTACGGGCAATTTAGCAAGGCCAATCCACCTAGCCTATATATCTTTGGACTGTGGGAGGAAACCGAAGCACCCAGAGGAAACACACGTAGACACGGGGAGAATGTGTAAACAAATGTGGGGTATGGATGCTGGGGCAGTTGCTTGCTCCTCCTGCAGAATGCGGCAGTTGGGAGACGTGGCACACGTCTCCGCTGGCTACATCTGCGGGAAGTGCACCCAACTACAGCTCCTTGAAAACCGTGTTAGGGAAATGGAGCTGGAGCTGGATGAACTACGGATCATTCGGGAGGCAGAGGGAGTAATTGAGAGGAGTTACCAGGAGTTGGTCACTCCTAAGGCTCAGGACAAGGATAGATGTGTTACAGTTAGCGGGAGGAAAGGGGACAGACAGACAGTGCAGAGATCCCCTGTGGGCATTCCCCTCAGCAATAAGTATACTTTTTTGGATACTGCTGGGGGGAATGACCTACCAGAGGAAAGCCATAGTAGTCAGTTCTCGGGCACTGAGACTGATACTGTGGCAAAGAAGGGAAGGGGGCAGAATAGAAAAGTACTCGTGGTAGGGGACACGATAGTTAGGGGAATTGACAGGAGATTTTGTGGTCAGGATCGGGATTCCCGGAAAGTATGTTGCCTCCCTGGTGCCAGGGTCCGGGACGTCTCCGATCTGGTGTATAAGGTTCTAAAAGGGGACGGCGAACAGCCAGAAATCGTGTTACATATTGGCACTAATGATATAGCCAGAAATAGGGTTGAGGATATAAAAAGTGATTTCAGGGAGTTAGGATGGAAGCTGCAAAGCAGGACGAACAGAGTAGTGTCCTCTCGTTTACTACCGGTGCCATGAGATAGCGAGGTGAGGAACAGGGAGCGGGCGCAGCTTAACACGTGGCAACGCAGCTGGTGTAGGAGGGAGGGTTTCAGATATGTACATAATTGGGATGCCTTTTGGGGAAGTGGGACCTGTACAAGAAGGACGGGTTGCATCTGAACTGTAAGGGGACCAATGTCCTCGGTGGAAGGTTTGCTCGAGTAGTTCGAGAGGGTTTAAACTAGTATGGCAGCGGGGTGGGAACCTGAGCTGTATACCAGAGGTGAGAGTTGATGCAGGTGAGGCAGTAGCAAGAGGTAGACCAGCTCGTGGGAAGGAACCAAGGGATCGGTCAAAGTGTGTTTGCTTTAACGCAAGGAGTATCAGGAATAAAAGTGATGTACTTCGAGCATGGGTCAGTACCTGGTGCTATGATGTTGTGGCCATAACAGAGACATGGGTTTCTCATGGGCAGGAATGGTTGCTGGACGTTCCAGGGTTTAGAGCATTTAAAAAGAATAGGGAAGGGAGAAAAAGAGGAGGGGGTGTAGCTTTACTAAGCAGAGAGGGTATCACAGCTACAGAAGCTTCCATTGTCGAGGAAGATCTGCCTACCGAGTCAGTATGGGTGGAAATTAGGAATAGCAAAGGAGCAGTCACCTTGTTAGGGGTTTACTACAGGCCCCCCAGTAGCAGCAGGGAGACTGAAGAAAGCATAGGTCGACAGATTTTGGAAAATTGTGGACGCAGTAGGGTTGTTGTAATGGGTGACTTTAACTTTCCTAATATTAATTGGAACCTCCTTCGAGCAGAAGATTTGAATGGAGCTGTTTTTGTAAGGTATGTTCAGGAGAGTTTCCTAACGCAGGACGTTGACAGGCCGACGAGGGGAGAGGCCATTCTAGATTTGGTGCTCGGAAACGAGCCGGGGCAGGTATCAGATCTTGTGGTGGGAGAGCATTTTGGTGATAGTGATCATAACTGCCTCACATTCTACATAGCTATGGAGAGGAGAGGATTTGGCAAAATGGGAGGATATTTAATTGGGGAAGAGGAAACTATGACGCGATTAGACATGAGTTAGGAAGCATGGACTGGGAGCAATTGTTCTATGGTAAGGGACCTATAGTCGTGGAGACTGTTTAAGGAACAGTTGTTGCGAGTGATGAGTAAATATGTCCCTCTGAGACAGGAAAGAAGGGGTAAGATAAAGGAACCTTGGATGACGAGAGCGGTGGAGCTTCTTGTGAAAAGGAAGAAGGTAGCTTACATAAGGTGGAGGAAGCTAGGGTCAAGTTCAGCGAGAGAGGATTACACGCAGGCAAGGAAGGAGCTCAAAAATGGTCTGAGGAGAGCCAGGAGAGGGCAGCAGAAAGACTTGGAAGAAGGAATCAGGGAAAACACAAAGGCATTTTACACTTATGTGAGGAATAAGAGAATGGTCAAAGAAAGAGTAGGGCCGATCAGGGATAGCATAGGGAACTTGTGTGTGGAGTCTGAGGAGGTAGGGGAAGCCCTAAATGAGTTTTTTGCTTCTGTCTTTACGAAAGAAACGAACTTTGTAGTGAATGAAACCTTTGAAGAGCAGGTGTGCATGCTGGAATGGATAGAGATAGAGGAAGCTGATGTGCTGAAAATTTTGTCAAACATTAAGATTGACAAGTCGCCAGGCCCGGACCGGATTTGTCCTCGGCTGCTTTGGGAAGCAGGAAATGCAATTGCTTCGCCACTAGCGAAGATCTTTGCATCCTCGCTCTCCACTCGAGTCGTGCCTGAGGACTGGAGAGAGGCAAATGTAATTCCTCTCTTCAAGAAAGGAAATAGGGAAATCCCCAGCAATTACAGACCAATAAGTCTCACGTCTGTCGTCTGCAAGATGTTAGAAAGGATTCTGAGGGAATGGATTTATGACCATCTGGAAGAGCATGGCTTAATCAAATACAGTTAACACGGCTTTGTGAGGGGTAGGTCATGCCTCACAAACCTTATCAAGTTTTTTGAGGATGTGACTAGAAAAGTTGATGAGGGTCGAGCTGTGGATGTGGTGTATATGGACTTCAGTAAGGCATTTGATAAGGTTCCCCATGGTAGGCTGATTCAGAAGGTCAGGAGGAATGGGATACAGGTGAAATTAGCTGCTTGGATACAGATTTGGCTGGCCAACAGAAGACAGCGAGTGGTAGTAGAAGGAAAATATTCTGCCTGGAAGTCAGTGGTGAGTGGTTTTCGACACGGCTCAGTCCTTGGGCCTCTACTGTTTGTAATTTTTATTAATGACTTGGATGAGGGGATTGAAGGATGGGTCAGCAAGTTTGCAGAAGACACAAAGGTTGGAGGTGTCGTTGACAGTATAGAGGGTGTTGTAGGCTGCAGCGGGACATTGACAGGATGCAGAGATGGGCGGAGAGGTGGCAGATGGAGTTCAACCTGGATAAATGCGAGGTGATGCATTTAGGAAGGTCAAATTTGAAAGCTGAGTACAGGATTAAGGATAGGATTCTTGGCAGTGTGGAGGAACAGAGGGATCTTGGTGTGCAGATACATAGATCCCTTAAAATGGCCACCCAAGTGGACAGGGTTGTTAAGAAAGCATATGGTGTTTTGGCTTTCATTAACAGGTGGATTGAGTTTAAGAGTCGTGAGATCTTGTTGCCGGTCTATAAAATTTTGGTTAGACTGCACTTGGAATACTGCGTCCAGTTTTGGTCGCCCTACTATAGGAAAGATGTGGATGCTTTGGAGATGGTTCAGAGGAGGTTTACCAGGAATCTGCCTGGACAGGAGAGTTTATCTTATGAAGAGAGGTTGACTGAGCTCGGTCTCTTTTCATTGGAGAAAAGGAGGAGGAGACGGGACCTAATTGAGGTATCCAAGATAATGAGAGGCATATATAGAGTTGATAGAGACTATTTCCCAGGGCAGAAATGGCTAGCACGAGGGGTCATAGTTTTAAGCTGGTTGTAGGAAAGTATAGAGGGGATGGCAGAGGCGGGTTCTTTACACAGAGAGTTGTGAGAGCATGGAACGCGTTTCCAGCAGCAGTTGTGGAAGCAAGGTCATTGGGGTCATTTAAGAGACTGCTGGACATGCATATGGTCACAGAAATTTGAGGGTGCACACATGAGGATCAATGGTCGGCACAACATTGTGGGCTGAAGGGCCTGTTCTGTGCTGTACTGTTCTATGTTCTATGTTGTAAGTTCCACACAGACAGTTGCCCGAGGCTGAAATCGAACCTGGGTCCCTGGTGCTGTGAGGCTGCCGTGCTAACCACTGAGCCACCGTGCTGCCCGAGTTTAGAAGAATGAGGAAAGATTTCACAGAAGCCAATAAAATTCTAACAAGCCTAAATACAGGAAGGATGTTGTCAGTGACCAGGTAGTCAGAGCTGAGGGGCATGGGCTAAGCTGTGAAGGACTGAAATGAGGAAACCTTTTCAAAAAAAAAGACTGGGGACCCTGTGAAATTTGCTGCCACAGAAATCAGTTAAGGCCAAACACTGATACTGATAATGATGATGATGATGATATGTATAGTTGTGAGGGCTTAAGGGATCAAAGGGTATGACTCTCAAGTGGGAAGAATATGAGTAGAATGATCAGCCATGATCAAAGTGGCTATCAGAGAAGGACCGAAAGCTACAATGGCCTGCGCCTGTTCCTATTTTCTATGTTTCTAATATGGTGAAGGTGGAATAAGAACAAAATGATTAAAACTGACACAAATATCAGCACAACCTTATCACCACTGGATGAAAATCCTGTCACTCCTTACCAAACAGCAACATGGGAGCTACTTCACCATGTGGACTGCAGCAGATCAAGAAGCTGCAGTGCAATTTTGGAAGCTTCTGGAGTGGCTGCTCTGCCTATCATTTTCAATCCAGTTTTCAAGTTGTTGAATGTTGTGAGAAAAGTAACAGAGTATGAAGCTGCCCTCCCATTTAACCTGCACTCACCGCTTGTGGCTCTCATGGAGGACCATTTTATTCCGGATATCCCTCCCAGTACGCATGCTCCGTGGCTAAGCGACGTTGAATGACCAATAGCAAGCAAGAGGCGGAACAGGAAGAAGGCACCGGGCGTGCTTGTTCTCCAACCAATCAGAGGACGAGGCCACAATTCTGAGGGCGGGTCACCGGATCCGAAACGTTAAACTCTGCCTGATCCTTCACAGATGCTGCAGACAGGCTGAGCTTTTCCACCAAAACAAAGTGTGGGGCTGGATGGACACAGCAGGACAAGCAGCATCTCAGGGGCACAAAAGCTGGTGTTTCGGGCAGCTTTAATGCAGTTCCCATGATCTCTGAGCTTTTCCAACAGAGATAGTAGGAACTGCAGATGTTGGAGGATCTGGGATAACAAGGTGTGGGGCTGGATGGACACAGCAGGACAAGCAGCATCAGAGGAGCTGAAGGCCAACGTTTGGGGCCTAGACCTTCATTAGAAATGGGGGAGGGGAAGGGGGCTCAAATAAATAGGGAGAGAGAGGGAGGTGGATAGAAGTTTTATTTGTTCTGGTGAGGTGAGATTCATTGACAAGACCAGCATTTATTGCATCTGTCTAATTCCCATTTAGAATATGATGGTGAAACCCAGGGGCACTAACAGATATGTTTCATGGAGAAGTACAGGATTCTGAGCAAGTGACAGTGAATGGACAATGATAAATATCCAAACCAGGATACTGTGTGGCCTTGGACAGCGTAATCCTCAACATTTGATGCTCACAACATATGGAAATTGTAACACTGCATTTTCTGTTTTCAAAAATTAAGGTCAGAGAGTCATTCAGTAGACAAACAGGACCTTCAGCTCAGCATGCCTATTCCAGTCAAACAAAAAGAAACTAAATTAATCACACTTACCGTGAAGCCTACAGCCACGAGGCTCTGGCATTTTGAATGCTCCTCCAGCTGCTTCTCAAATGCTGAGTTATCTTGAATTATCTGTGACCTGAGATTTTGTTTTTTTTATGCATGAACTGCGTTTTGCAAATATATCCTACAACATCAAAGACAGTGCTTAGCTCGATAGATCATTACAAATGTCTGCATTACTGTATAATCTTCGGGAAAATCAGACTTTCTTTTGAATCCATTTGGGATTTTAATGTAGCTAGATCAGCCCTAATTGACCTTGAAAACTTCCAGCCCGAATTTCATCAAATTGGAAATGTAGTCGATACTGAAAAAGGTTACTTCAGAGTACAATGGGATCTTGATCAGATGGGCTACTGGGCCAAGAAGTGGTAGATAGAGTTTAATTTGAATAAATGTGATGTGCTGTGTTTTGGAATTCAAATCAGGGCAGGACTTATACTCTAAATGGTAAGCCCTTGGGGAGTATTGCTGGAAAATGTGTCCTGTTATTGGGCGCATAGTTCCTTGAAAGAGGATCCAGAGGCAGCTAGGATAGTAAGGAAAGAATTTGGTGCACTTCCCTTTATTGGTCAGTACATTGTGTATCGTAGTTGGGAGGTCCTGTGGCAGCTGTACACTGGTTAGGCCACTTTTGGAATATTGCATGCTATTCTCTCTCCCTGCTATCGGAAGGATGTTGTGAAACTTGAAAGGGTTCAGAAAAGATTTTTAAGGGTGTTGCCAGTGTTGGAAGGTTTTAGCTGTCAGGTGAAACTGAATGAACATTTTCCTGGAGATTCGGAGGCTGAGGGGTGACCTCACTGATGTTTGTAAATTCAGGAGGGGAATAGATAGGCATCCAGACAAGGTGTTTTCACTGGGGTCGGGGAGTCCAAAATTAGACGGTGTGGGTTTAAGGTGAGCTGGAAAATATTTAGAAGGGACCTCAGGTGTAACTTTTTCACACAGAGGCTGGTGTGTGTGTGTGGAATGAGTTGCAAGGGGAAGTGCTAGATTTTGGTACAATTACAAGATATGAAAGGATGGGTATGTGATTCGGGAGGCTTTAGAGGGACAATGGCCAAATGCTGGCGAATGGGACAAGATTTATTTGGGATATGTACTTGGCATGGACGAAGTGAAACTGAAGCCTGTGTTTCCGTTCTTTACAACTTTATGACTCTATGATTTGGTGAATTTCTGATGAATAGCTACATGCAGGATATTTGTTGCTGGCAGTTGATTATCTAATTGAATATCAAGGGAGGGCTTTTGGATTGCCTCCTGTTGGAGATAATTCCTGCCCGGCAACATTGAAGAACTGTTCTTGTTAGCCATTCATCAGCTAAACCTGAATGGTGCCTGCATCTTTTGGAATAACGACATAGACGACTGCAGTAACTGAGGGCCATGAAATGGTGCTGAGGACTCGGTTTCAGTACAGTTGGGTTGCTGATGTTTTAATCTCCTGCCAATATGGTCTATTAGTTTGTGAGCGTTCACAATCCTGGCTCAAACAGAAACATTTTCTTTGGCAATGCATATTCGAAGCCACAAACATGGAACCGGATCATGGAAACAGCACTGGAAGGGAGTGGAGGTTAAGAACTGGCAGGAAAACAAATACATCATCAAAATATGCACATGGGAAGAAGGAGTTTATTGTTCTTTTGAGGAATGACACCATAACAGCTAAAATACATTATTCTAATGAAGGGAAAGCTGTATCCATTTTATTGGTTTCATTAAAATAATGGTGATAAAAAGCTGGAATAATCTGGCACTGACCATTTGAAAAAAGCTGGATGTTTTCCGAGATAACTGGGCTCTCCCAGGTTGAGTAAGTGCTGATACTTTATGAGAGATGCGGTTTTGAAAAACTTTCTGAACACAGTTCATGGAACAGACAAACAAGTGCCATTGGCTAGTACTTCAGAAGATATCAGACCTTTCAATGGCTCCTACCACATAGAATCAGACAATTGAGAAAAGCCTCATTGAGACTGCACCGCCTGGTGCTGATCCAAATGCTTTTTATAGTTTGGCATGTTACCTGCCTCAGCCATCCTCCTAAGCAGTGCATTTCAGACACCAAATAGCCTCATCACAATCGGACAAATATCTCCTGACAGAATTGGAAGTCCATACCGGAAATTCTTTGGAATTTTGTGAGGACAGTGAGCACAGTGTTCTGTACTTTCGCTCTTTATTGTTTCAGCTGGTGTTCCAATATCATTTGAAGTGAGATCAGAGTAACTTCCCATGCTGACCATGCTACTTCACTCATTATGGCATCATGGACCCAAAGCAAAAATGTAATCAATGCAAATTGGAGACAATCCTGCACAATCTTGGAACCACTTATAAACAGCTCTGTGTGTACTTCTGCACCACTTGGATTGGAAGCGTTTCAGGAAGGCAGCTTCATGTTACGTTCTCCAGAGCCACTGGTGATGAAAAATAAACATAGCCTTTGCTCGTGCCTGCAAAAATCCATGGAGGAGTGTGTCTTATTAAGAATATCAAGATACTTTATGGTTTCAAAGTTGAGTCTAAAGTCTTGGAAGGTAAGACTTTGCCAAATGAGTGTAAGCCCAGCAACATCAGAAGCATGGCATGACATTGAGGTAAGGATCCTCATCGTTTTCAATCAGAGGACTGATCATGCGATATCAGTGCCACTGAGTTCAAACCATTCTTGGCAATTTATCTCAATGCGACATGGCATAAATATTAGGGATCTTTAATATAGAAACTTTGCAATGTCTCCTTTAATGATCATTCACAAATACTTGAAGGCCAACTCAAATGGCAGCTTTGTTGTTCTGATCCAGATCATACAAATTGTGACAGTCCAAAAGAAAGAAAAGAAATTCTGGAATGTAACTTATCCAGTCCAGCAGCATCTGTAATATGACTTTTTCAGAACAGGTTGATAACAGACTAGATATGTTAACTCAAAACCTGTCTCCAGATGTTGCCTCATCTGTTGTGTCTCTCCACCAATTTCTGTTTCTGTTTCAAATTTCCATATTCTCCAGCATTTTGCTTTTCTGGACCGGCCCAGCTTGGTGAGATTTTGACAGTATCATCCATTTCTCTTTCCGTTAGTGTCATTGTGCCGATTACACTCATCATGCCCCAGTATCTGTTTCTTCTTTTAAGTTCCAAAAAAAATTGCGAATATCATCCTAAATGCATAAATATCTGAAAATCAATTTTAATTAAAAGTAATTTTAGAGGCAGCTGCACTTCATGAGACAACAGAAATAGATTACTCATGACGGCACAATCCGTGCCCTTCACTGAAAGCATCTCCCCTCAGGCTCTGAAAACTTTTCATACAAATCTCAGAATATTTACAGAAAAGCTCTGGTCACTCAGCCCATCATCTCTGTACCGGCTGGGGATGAACTATATTCCTACTATTATTATTCTGTCATCTCGCGATACACCTAACATTTTGAAATCTTGATCTGCTCTTAATTTTGAATATCCTGGGCATACCCCATAATTAAAAAGTGTGCACATAATACATAATTTCCTACATCACATTTAAAGTTATTGTACTATGATCATATTGTTGTTTGGCACTCCGTCTCCCAAGTATAACGTATTGACTTGCTCTGCTTTGCATTTCATTCTGTCTGTCAGAATAAGTGCTAGTTAAATACTGGTGACATTGGGATATCACTGTCCTCCTCTCCAGTCTCTACAGCCACTGCCCCCATTCCTCTCTGTCTCTGAGCCATTGTCACATTCATTCTGTCCCTGACTATTTAGTCCATGCTCTTTAATGAACAACATCAGTGTACACGCTGCATTTGATTTTAGTTTTGGTCAATTGAATCAAGAAATGTAAATGTTACTGCTTTAAAGCACATAACTTGCAATGAAGAACTTTGCATGTTGAAGATACATTGTTGTTTTATTACAGCAGCGAGAAAACCACAGTTAATCTGCAAGGTCAGCCTGACTATGGCCAGCAATTTTTTTGGTTGTTGTTGGCTGTGTCAGAGTAATCAGCACAGTAATAACATTTTGATTGTGTTTTTTTTTTGGAGGGGGAGGATGTTGATGCAGGTGGTGACAGCATTGCACATGGACAACAGGGCAGAGCCATTTAGCCTAAAAAATGAAAACATCCATCATTCTCCCTCACGACAGACGTCGTTAGAGCAAATGCTAATGGTATATGAGACCTATCGCCAACGATATTAACATGCAACCCAGTCCAGTTTTAGTTGTGAACTGAAGGCTCACTGAAGGTGTATTGAAAGGGGTTAACTGGAACTGTTTGTTCGGTGACTGTGATTGATGTCAGTCTCTATGGATTCGAACTGTGTCACAGGAGGCTTTCCCTCTCCTATTACTCAGGGGCTCCATTCAGTGTGATATCCCATAGTATAGGTGAGGCATCAGCGACAGCACTAACAGGGATCAGCAGCTGCAGAGAGAGGGGGCGGACAGATCAGAATCTGAGAACAATGGACTGGAATGTTACAACAATGGATCAGAATCTGAGAACAATAGACTGGAATGATACAACAATGGATCAGAGTCTGAGAACAATAGACTGGGATGTTACAACAATTGGCAGGGGTTTATCCTCGGGTCTTTACTTTCTTCCCAACTGTAGGTTGACATCACCATATCGGATACTAGGTCTACTGTGGGTTATTCAAATTGGTTACTATCCCATTCTCGCTAGTATTGGTGTCCCTGGTAAGTCTCTCTATCTCTGTCCAGTCATTACTTCCATAAAGTATATTCAACTTTATTGTTGTTTCTGTTGCCTACATTTGGAAAAGATGGAATCTATTATCTTCAGTTTAATTAAAACCTCACTTCACTGTCCATGAATTTCAGACTCATCCTTCACAAGCATCTGAGAACAAGAATTGTTCACATCATTGAAGGCCTTTATTGATTTATGTTTCCCTATTGTCTCCATCGCCAAACCTGTCCAACACCAGCTCCATAAAATCCCCACTCTCCCCCTCTGCCTCTGTACTGTTACTGAATAAACCATTATCTATGACGTGGTAAAATTCAGACTTTATAGTTCCAGCTCTTTTCTGACCAGTCTTCTAAGTTATAAATAATTTGATCACACCCTTTGTTCTTGTTTCTGAAGTAATTAACGATAAGAACATCATGTCAGAGCAGTTAAGTCACTCAGCAGGTAATTCCAGAGACACAGGTTATTATTCTAAAGATACTGTTTCAAATCACACCACAGTTGGTGGTAGAACTTAAATTCTAATGATAAGAATTGTAACGAAAGTGAATTTCAGGAATAACAACCATAACATCAGCACCATTTTGACTAAAAAACCGATCTCATTCCACTGATCTCCTCTGATAAAGAAATTTTGGTCTGAATTAAGTGTGAATTCAAACCCACAACAATGTGTTTGGCTCCAAACTGCCTTGTGGAATGGTCACAGTTAAAGGTAATTAACGATGGTTAACATACGCTGCTCTTGCCAGTGATTCTGACATCCCATGAAAAAAAACGTTGAAATCAAAGAAAGAAAGATGTCAGAGATCTGAAACAAAAAGAACCAAAGTGCTGACGGAAATGAACAGGTTATACAGGCTTTAATGAAATGTAAACAGAGTTAGCATTTCAAGTTCACTGAACAGACTTCAGAACTGAAATCAGCTGGTAACTATTGTGATTTATTTTGTTGACAGGGATGTTTGTTTTGAAGGGGAGAAGGAATGAGTTGAATAAATGCTGAAAGATAGAGCTAGAGGAAAACAAGAAACAAAGAAAGGGATTGTTGATGATCAGGTGGGATGGAAATAAAATGTGAAATAAATTACATTTATTTTTCACCTTTTCCCATATTCCTGAATGTCGTACCCATGTAGATATACTTCGAAGTCCCTGTCTGAAATAATTAATGTCCCCTCAGTCTGTCTTCCCTAAGTGTGGTCATCTTCACTTATTCATTAATGGGATGTGGGTGTGACTGGCTGGGCCAGCATTTATTTCCCTTTCCTAGTTGCCCTTGAAAAGACATCTGTGAGCTGCTTTCTTGAATCACTACAGACCTCGTGCTGTACATTGCTGGTATATCGGTCTGTCTTGTGTCATTTCTTTGAGACTTTGTGGTGATTGATACAAGTGAGTGGCTGGCTTGGCCATTCCAAAAGGCAGTTGAGAGGTAACCACATTGCTGTTGGTCTTGAGTCACATGTAGGCCAGACCAGGTGAGGGTGGCAGATTTCCTCCCTTGAAGGCCATTCGTGAGCCAGGTGGCTTTTTCCTAATGATCAATGATGGCTTAATAGTTTCAACATTCCATGTAGTTCATTGAATTCAAATTCCACAATTTGCTGTGGTGGGATTTGAATCAGGGTGTGGGTCATTACCTGGATCCTTGGATTAATAGACTAGAAAGAATACCACAAGGTCATCTCATCCCCAACATCCCCAGTCACCTCCAGCAGCAATAGTGGTGTTGCTGCTATCGCGACTGTGGTGCAGAAAATTGTGCAATTATATGATCAACTGCTTCTATTAAGAGCAGACTCATTAATATTTCAGGCCACTGCGACTGTGTAGAGATATGACGTTTATCAGCCAGGAAAATAAACTAAGTAGAGGAAGGCATTTCCAACACTGAGAGAGTACACGATGTATGCATCAGGGAGAGGGCAGTACTGACAGAGGGCATCAAGGGAACTGGTTTCATTCTAGAACTTACTCAGAGATAGTAGGAACTGCCGATGCTGGAATATGAGATTAGGTATAGAGCTGGATGAACACAGTTGGCCAGGCAGCATCAGAGAAGCAGGGAAGCTGATGTTTCGGGTCTGGGCACTTCATCCAGCTCTTCACATTGTTATCTCATTCTAGAACTTTCTTTGCAGCAGTGGGTGACTTATCCATCATGTGCCAGAGTGCCGACCTCCAATATATTCACGACATGACACACGACGGCTCTACCTGGAGTAGTGAATGTGATGTTCTGTTTCCATGAAGGGAGGAACAGAAACTCTTCCAGAAATAGCAGGGAACATGGTGAATAGTGAAAATGAGGACCTGTGGGAAATTCAAATCATATTTTACTCTGAGATAACTTGCTTCATTGTTCATTACATCACCAATTTTAGTGTCATCTGCAAACTTACCAACTATACCTCCTGTTTTAAAAGTGAAATCGTTATAGAATGACAAAAACAACGGCCCATTACTGGTCCTTGTAGCACACCATTGGTCACAAGTTTGCATTTCGAAAAGCACTCTGTCACTGTGCTTTGTCTTCTTCCTTTGAGCCAATTTTTCTTCAAATTGTTCGTTCTCCCTGTATTCCAAGTGATGTGACATTGCTAACCAGTCCACCATGTGGAAATTGTTGAATGTTTGACTGAAACTGACATAGACAACATCGAACACTCTGCCTCCATCAATCTTTCTCGTCATTTCTTCAAATTTAATCAAGTTATCGAGACACAATTTCCCAGGCGCAAAGCCATGTTGACTGTCCTCAATCAGCCCTTCCCTTTCCAGATACATGTAAATCCTGTCCTGAAAATCCCCTCCAACAATGTGCCCATCACTGATGTCATCCTCACTAGTCTGCAGTTCCCTAGCTTTCCCTGATCACCTTTCTTAAATAGTAGGACCATGTCAGCCAACTTTCAGCCTTCCATCACCTCATCAGTGGCTATCGATGATACAAATATCTCAGCAAGGGGCCCATAAGTCAGTTCCCTAGGTTCCCATAAATACCGAGGATATACTTGATCCGATCCTGATGATTTATTCATCTTTATGCATTTTAAGGGTCAAGCACCACTACCTCCGTAACGTGGACACTTCTTACTGTTTATTCCTGAGTTCCCTCAGGTTCATATGCTTTGAACAGAAAGCACAGATACAAATTGTTCATTTTAGTAACTCACTCATCTCCTGCGGTCCACACATAGGCAACCTTGCTGATTTTTAAGGGGCTCCATTCTCTCCTTATATACTCTTTTCTCCAAAATGTATTTGCATAAATCCTTTGACTTCTCCTTAACCCTATTTACTGAAACTCTCTCATGACCACTTTTTGCCCTCATGATTCCCTTCTTAAGTATACTCCAACTGTCCTTTGCCTCCTGTAGGGATTCATGCAATCCCCGCTGTCAACACCGGATACATGCCTAATTCTTTTTCTTGATCTGAACCTCAATTTCTCGAGTCATCCAGCATTCCCTGCAACTATCAGCCTTGCCTTTCATCCTAACCAAGTGTACTGTCTCTGGAATTTCGTGATAAGTTTGTGACGATTTCCCAGTGCAAGCCATCCCTTTGCTTGCGAATATCACTCATATCAACTTTTGAAAGTTCACGGCTAATATCGTTCAAAATGACCTTGCTGAAGTTTAGAACTTTAGCATTTAGATCAGGTCAATTCTTTTTCATAATTATTTTAAAATGAATAAAATTATGGATTTTTTTTGCCCCAGAGTGCTACCCCACTGACAACTCAGTTACTTTCCCTGCCTTATTCCCCAAGAGTACGTCTAATTCTTTCTTTAACCTTCTCTTGGAAGGAAATCCATATGCTGAACAAAAAAAATTTCATGAACATACACAAAAAACCCTCTTTCTATCCAATTCTTTCACACTATGGCAGGCTCAGTCTATTTTTGGAAAGTTAAAATCTCCTACCGTGGCCACCTTATTATTTTTACAGATAACTGTCATATCCTTAAAAATTTGCTTCTCAATTGAACCACTGACTGTTTATTTTTGTGGTGGGGAGTACAATTCCAACAATGTGGTCAACACTTTCTTATTTCTCAATTGCACCCAAATAACTTCATTGATCACACTCATAGGAATATCCTCCCTAAGTACAGCCAGAATGTTATCCCAAATCAAAAATGCCATCGCCCTTCTTCCCCACCTCCTTTGCAACCTTGACTACCTGTCTGATAGCAGCTATCTGTTTGATCGTTAAGCTGCCATGACTGTCCATCCAGGAGCCACATTTCTGATAGCTATGTTATCCCAGACTCATGTCACTAACCTTGCCCTGAGTTAATCTGCAATACTGTCAGACCACGTGCATTGATATGAATGCACTTTAACCTATCAGACTTAGCTCATTCTCTGCTTTGCTCCAGCCTGCCTTGCCTATTTGACTTGCTTTTTTTAAACAAAACTACTGCACCAGACTCAGACTGCTCCCTTTTCTCACAATGTCGCTTGATCCCTCCAGCATATCCATCTGCACCAACCCTGCATCCCACCCTCACCATCTTACCAGTTTAAATCCTCCTGGATGTCTATAACAACTCTCACTGCTAGAATATTAGGCCACTTCCCATTCAACTACAATCCATCCTCCTTGTAAAGTTCACTTCAACCCGGAAGAGATTCCAAATATCCAGAAATGTGTATCCTTCCCCCCATATCAACTCCTCAGCCCCGAGTCCATCTGCTCGATCTTCTCTATTCCAAACCTCACTAGTTCGTGGTACCAGAAGTAATCCAGGTATTACTGTAATCACCAACCAACTTTCATACATCCTTCCCTAATCTCCCATGTTCTACCCTCAAAATCTCATCCATTTTCTCGTCCTATGTTGTTAGTTCCAAAGTGTACAACAATCTCCTGCTCGTCTGTCGAGCCATTGAGAATATTATATACCCTGTCCAAGACATCCTTAACCCTCGCACTCTGTAGGCAACACACTATCCTGCTCTCTTGCAGTTGGCTGCAGAAACGTCTGCCTGTGTTTCTGCCTTGACAGTTCCCTGAAATCAATCACTTGGAACCTGATGTAACCCTCATTACAGTAGAGACAGTACGGATACCAGAAACTTGGCGCTGAGTGCTATATTCCTCTGAGAGTCTGTCACACCCCAATTCCCCAAAACAGCATAATCGTTTGAGATGGAGATGGCTACAGGAGATTCCTGCATTGCCTGTCTACCCATCCTACATTTCCTACAAGTAACCCATCTACCTCACTGTTTCTGCAGTATTTCTACCCCTGGAACAGATATTCATAAATAGAAAGCGGGACATAACTCCAGCGCTTCGTCGGAGGCTCACTGATGATGTTACCTAGAATGGTGACGAAATATCTGAAAAACTAACCTTCCAGCTCAGCGAGCAAACTCACATCCAGAACCTCAACCTGAGCTACAGATATTCATCACATTCCCTCGCTTATGTAAATTCCTCTTTGCCTCCAGCTACTGCTGTATCTGATCCATGCGATCTGATATCATTCACAGAACATTACAGTGCAGTACAGAGCCTTCAGTCCTCGATGTTGCACCAACCTGTGAAACCAAACTGAAGCCCATCTAACCTACACTATTCCCTTATCATCCACTGTCCCACCTAACCATCAGCAAGTGACATTAAAGTAAGCATTCTGAGGGAGGGTCACCGGACCCCGAAACATTAACTCTGTTTTCTCCTTCACAGATGCTGCCAGAGATGCTAAGTTTTTCCAGTGACTTTGTTTTTGTTCTGACGTTAAAGTCACATGTGTGTACCATTAGCAATGGCATCAGGAGAAACCACATGGAGCAGTCTGTCTGTGCATTCTCTGCTTCATTGGTTTGTCATGTTGGAGCATCAATGACATCCTTCTGTTTCTGTTTATGTGGCTTGAGGGTCGGAATGGCCGACTCCTGGTCTCAGGGAAAAGGCTTAAGGACCTGATTGGATGACCCCGGTACCTGTTTAACAGCTCGATGTGCTGATTAGACTCCTTGCCTTACTGTGTAATAGGCAGGAGAGTGTGAATGGGCTGTGCCTCTTATTTCCCAATAGTCTATTGGGAGTAAAGGTTCAAGACAATATCTCTGTGAATGATTAAGGAACAGTAAGGAAGAGGGGACAGTGGCTGTGCAGAATGGACAGGACTAACGTGATATCGCCCAGTAGGTAATTTCTTCTTCATAGACGGAATAAAACAAAACGCAGAGAAAGAAACTGAATAACTTTGGCTGAAGGAATGGAGAGTGACAATGTCAACTAAACACGATAGTTTGAAATGGATTGGAGGAGAAATGATTTTATATACTGTTTAATCTCTGTGTGTGTGCAGATAGGTAAGATTGTTGAAAACTCATTAGTTAAAAGCTCATTTGTATTTTGCACTGCACCCCCACACCCTATGTTTTCTGTCACCGCTCCTCCACTTCTTTCTAGATATTCAAAAGATAATTTTCCAATAGTTTTCAGTTCTGAAGAAGGATATCGCTGGACTAGAAACCTTAGCTCTGTTTCTCTCTCTCCACTGATGCATCCAGGCCTGCTGAGTTTCTCCAGAAATTAATCAGCGCTCATTGAATTTTCAACAAAACAAAGAACTGTGCATGTTGGAAATCTGAAACAAGAAGAAAAAATGTTCGATAAACTGGGAGCTTTAAAAAGGCATCACTGGATCCAACAGCTTGACTTTGCTTTCACTCTGTGGACACTGCCAGACCTACTGAGTTTCTTCAGCAATTTGTGTTTTCGAATAAATTCCAAAAACATGTGTCAATGTTACTCAAACACCCTGTCCAACATGGATCACCATTCACTGAGAGGTGAGTGGCAGTGCAAGGTGCACAAATGCATTGGTTCCAAACGACATAACGCTGGCATCACTGACACTGCAGAGCTCTTAATCATGGTCAGGGAGAGAAACATTCTCTTTAAAAACCTTCCTACAGTGTGGAAGCAAGTCCTCCACCCTAACAAGTCCACACTGACCCTCAGAGCATCCTATCCAGACCCAACCCCCTATTGCCCAGCTAATCTACACATTGCTCTACACTATGGGCAATTTAGCATGGCCAATTCACCTAGCCTGTACATCTTTATTCTGTGGGTGGAAACCAGGCCACTTGGAGGAAACCGGCACAGACACGGGGAGAACATGCAAACTCCACACAGACAGTCGCCTGAGGGTGGATTCAAACCGACATCCCGGGTGCTGTGAAACAGCAGTGCTAACCACTGAGCCACCCTGCCACCCAAAGATACTGGAAGGGAAAAGGCTCACATGAATATGTTAAAGGGTTTTGAGGAATGTGACAAATTGGACGCGTGAAACCATGGAAAGACCCTCAGATGAATGAGCATATTAAAATGGAAGTGTTACCACATCAGAAATCAGAGTAGGTCACTGCGTACCAGGGCGATGGGAACTCGGTCTGAACCGGGGGATATTACATTGCACTTATTGCAGCACAAAACTGGGCATTTATGTGGTGATGTAAACCACAGCAGCAGCGGCAGAAGCAGAATTGTATTCCACCAGAATCTGTGACTCTTTGTCCCGGATAATCCCTCAGTCTATGGTTCCCATGAAGCTGGTCAATGGTTCAGTGACAAGTGCAGGCAAACACGCTGGGGTCAGAACCATGTGTACCTGAAACTGATGCCAGCCCATTATAAATGCCAGATTTGGCTGCTTGCATTCCAAACCGCAGAACTAATGCATTACAGACAGGGTGAAATGATTGCAAGATCAACAGACCCAACTATCCTGCTAGAGCCAGTCATAAATGGTGATGGGGGCAGTAGGAGCTGCCGATGCTGGATTCTGAGGGAACAAGGTGTGGAGCTGAAGGAACACAGCAGGCCAGGCAGCATCGGAGGACCAGGAAAGCTGACCTTTCAGGTCTGGATTCTTCTTCAGAAATGGGGGAGGGGAAGCGGATACTGAAATAAATATGGGGGCGGCGGATGGAAGGTAGATAGTGGAGCAGACTGGTGGAGAGAATTTGGACAGGCCAAGGATGCTAGGATGAAGCCAGGAAAGGTGAGTATACGTATGGAGATGTGATGAGGGTTGGTCAGTGAGGAGGGAGGGGTGGGTGAGTGGGAGGAAAAAGGACAGGTCAAGGAGGTGAGTGGGAGGCCTGGTTTTGGGATGACGTCGGGGTGGGGTGATTCTGAATCTTGCACAGTCCACATTGATACCATTGCGTAGTAGGATTCCCGTGGTGCTGTTCCTCCAGTTTTCATTGTGGCACTGGAGGAGGCCCAGGATGGACATGTCGTCCAAGGAGTGGGAGAGGGAGTTGATGTGATTCGCAACTGGGAGGTGTTGTTTGTCATGAACCGAGCGTACATGCTCCACAAAGCTGTCTCTGAACCTCCGCTTGGTTTCTCCAATGTCCAGGAGGCCACATCAGGAACAGCAGATACAGTATATCACATTAGTGGATGTGAGGGTGAGCATCAGTTTAATGTGGAAGGTTTTCTTGGGGCCTGGGATGGGGGTGAGGTGGGAGGTGTAGCGGCAGGTGTAGCACCTCATGCGCTTTCAGGCAAAAGTGCTGGGTGTGGTGCGACTGGTAGAGAGTGTTGAGCGAACAAGTGAGTCATGGAGAGACTGGTCCCTCCAAAAGTAGGATAAGGGTGGGGGTGGTTAATATATCCTTGGTAGTGGAGTCAGATTGCGGGTGGTGGAAATGGTGGAGAATGATGCATTGAATTTGCAGGTTGATCTGGTGATACGTGAGGACAATGGGAATTCTGTCTTTGTTTTTATTGCAGGGATGGAGTGTGAGGGCCAAGGTGCGGGAAATGCAAGAGATGCAGTTGAGGGTGTTTTGACTACTGCTGGGGAAAATTACCACTCTTGATAAACGAGGACATCTGGGATGTCTGGCAGTGGAATGCTTCTTCTTGGGGGCAAATGCGGCAGAGGGGAAGGAATTGGGAATAGGGAGTCACATTCTTGCAGGAAGGTAAGTGAGAGGAGGTGTCGAAGTAGCTGGTGGAATCGGTGGGCTTTAAATAGATATTAGTTTCCAGATGGTTAACAGAGATGGAGACAGAGAGGTCCACGAAGGAGAGAGAGGGGTCAGAGATGGTTCAGGTGAACTTAAATTTGAGTTGGAAGGTGTTAGTAAAGTGGATGAACTGTTCAATCTCCTTGTGGGAGCACAAGGCAGCACTGATACAGTTATCGATGAAATGCAGGAAGAGGCATCGGATTTTGCAGTGCAGCTGTGGAAGAGGTCCTGTTCCACGGAACCTACAAAGAGACAGGTATATCCTGGGCCCATGCGGGTCCCTCAGGCCACCCCTTTCGTCCGTAGGAGGTGTGAAGAGTTAAGGAAGTTGTTAAGGGTCAGGCCGAGTTTGGTTCGGTGGACGAGGGTATCAGTGGAGGGCAACAGGTCAGCCCTCGGGAGAGGATGAAGTGGAGAGCTTTTTGGCCATCTGCATGGTCAGTTAAACAGCTCCTGAGAGGAGAGGGTTGCAGAAATAACCCCATTCTAACTCATGGAACAGCCCTGCACATCAGTGCAACCTCAAAGATGTTGTGTCCGCACCATCTTCAGCCAGAAGTATCGAGTTGATGATTCACCTCACCGTCCAAAAATCAGATATGAAAAAGATAACTGGCCCTGATGCCATTCCTAAAATAGGACTGAAGGCTTGTGCTGCACAACAAGCTGTGCCCCTGGGGAAGCTGTTTCATTCCAGCTCCAGCTCTGACACCGACCTGGCAATGTGGACAATTTAGCAGCTATGAGCAGTTTCCTAAGAGGAGCATAATTGCAATCTGACCAATTGTCATGCCCTTAGTCTCTATCTATTCTCCTCCTGACTTTATAAATCTCAGTAAGGTCACCCCTCAGCCTCCGAATCTCCAGGCAAAAGCCTATTCAGTTTCTCCCTGCAGCTCAAACCATCCAACCCGGGAAACATTCTTATAAATCTTTTCTGAACCTTTTCAAGTTTCACAAAATCCTTCCGATAGCAGGGAGACGAGAATTGCATGCAATATTCCAAAAGTGGCCGAAACAGTTTACAGCCGCAGCACGACCTCCCAACAACTACACGCAATGTATTGGCCAACAAAGGCAAGTTGTACCAAATGCAACAGGAGTAGACTCCCAACTTTAAGGGCATTTAAATGGTCATTGGATAAACATATGGATGATAATGGAATAGTGTAGTTTAGATGGACTTCAGATTGTTTCACATTTCGGCACAACATCGAGGGCCTAAGGGCCTGTACTGCACTGTAATATTCTATGTTCTATGTTAAATGCTTTCTTTACTATCCTATCTATCTCTGAATCCACTTTCAAGGAACCAAGCGCCTGCACACCAGGACTCATTGCTCAGCAATAGTCCCCAGGGCCTTACCATTTAGAGTACAAGTTCTGCCCTAATTTGATTTCCAAAATGCAACACCTCAGATTTACTCAAATTAAACTACCTACCATTCCTTGGTCCATTGCCTGGAGAATTGACTTGTGGTCCATCACGTGCAGCCTCCGGTCCCCAATCCCTCGCACCCTCGCTCGCTCCCTCCCCGTTCCTCACTCCCTCACTCGCTCCCTCCCTCCCCAAACACTCCCTCCCTCCCACCTCACCATCCCACATCCCACTGCCCAGTTCCTCCCTCCCTCACTTTGTCTTGTGCTCCCTCCTCCTTTTCCGTCTCTCTGTCCATCGCTCCCTCCCTCCCCAGCCTCGGTCCCTCCCTCCCGTTGGTTGATCATTCCCTCCCCGTCCCTCACTCCCTCCGTCTCCCTGTCCCTCGCTCCCTTGCTCCCTATCCCTCGCTTCCCATCCCACACTCCCTCAATCCCGGTTCCTCACTTACTTGCTTCTCATCCCTCCCTCTACGCTCTCCGAACCTCCCCCATGTCCATCGCTCCCCTTCCCTTGCTCTTGCTCCCGCCCCCTCCATCCCTGTAACCTTTTTCAGTGTCCACTACATTTCCAATTTGGTGAACTTCTAGCTGGAAGTTTAAAAGGCCAATTAATGCCGGTCCAGCTACACTAAAATCCCAAACGAATTAAAAAGAAAGTCTGATTTTCCAGAAAAAAATATTGATTTATAGAGCTAATTGCTGTCATTGATATTGTGGAATATATTTGTAAAATGCAGTTCATGCATAATATGAAAGAAAAAGACAAATCACAGCTCACATCACAGATAATTAAAGATAACGCAGCATTTTTTGAAGCAGCTGGAAGAGCACTCAAAATGCCATACCCAGTGGCTGCAGACTTCAAGATAAGTGTGATTAATGTAGTTTTATTTTTTTGATTGGAATAGACATGTTGAGCTGAAGGTCCTGTTTTTATGCTGAATGGCTCGCTGACCTTAATTTTTGAAAACAGAAAAAGCAGTCTCACAATTTCCATCATACATCAGCTTTTGTGCTCCTGAGATGCTGTTTGGTCTGATGTGTTCATCCAGCTTCACAGTTTGTTATCTTGGATTCTCCAGCATCTGCAATTCCCATTATCTCTGATCACAATTTCCATATATTGTGAGCATCAAGTGATGAGGATTACAATCTCCAAGACCACACAGCATCCTGGCTTGAATCTATATCATTGTCCATTCACTGACACTTCTTCAGAATCCCGAACATCTACATGAAACATATGTTAGTGTCCCTGTGTTTCAGCTACATATTCTGAATTGAAATTAGACAGAGGCAATAAATGCTGGTCTTGCCAACAAAAGTCATCTCAACAGTACAAATAAAAGTAATCTGTACTATTAAAGACATCTATTCAGCCCAATCAGTTTACTAAAGTCGTTTTATTGAGATTTTAACTTTGTTCTATGTCTCTGATCTTGCTGAAAAACCATGAAACTTTCCTGAGTATTTTCGTAGTGTCGTTTAAAAAACGTATTTGGAAGTTCTACCCATCATTCTGAAAGGCAGTGCCTTCGTGGCCATTTGAAAACTTGGATCAGGAGTAAGTGATTAGAAAAATCAACCCAAGCCAGCCATGCGGCGAGCTCTTGAATGATGTGGCCTCAAATAAACGTTCCTCTCCACCCCTTATAACAATGGTGTGTTATTCTTAATCAAGAATCTGTCTGACTCTCCGTTAAGAATATTCAATGATTTATCCTCCATCTCTCTCTGGAAAGACTTCCATAAACACACAATCCTTTGAAAGGGTAAAAGAAATCAGTCACCATTTTCTACCTGAGATATTCTCCAGTTTACAATCCATCCACTGGTGGTAATCTCTTGACAAATGGAAATACTGTTTCAGTATTCAACTTGAAAAGACTGCTCGGAATATTTTGTGTTTAAACAAGGTCATGTGTCATTTGCCTAAAGTCCAATAAATCCAGGGCCAATCTGGTCATGATTTCCTCTGAAGATAAATTCTTCTCAAAGGAATCACTTCAGTCAATCATCTCTGGATGGCTTCTGATTTCATCATGCACACAGCCTAATGCAGTCTCACCATTACCCTGAAAAAGTGTCCAGAAACTGTCCTCTTCGGCCTTGAGACTGCTTGACCATGTCCTGCAGCAAATCAGGTACTACAGCCACATTACCTTCCTTAATACCAGCCTACGGAACTTGATCATCCCCATGGGACTACAGTCCACATTCATGCCTTCCCAATTTGTCCCCAAGCGTGACAATGTCTACATCCAGAACATTAAGACACTTCAGAAGCATTTTTCCCTGCGACTCCTGAAACACACACTCGCAGCAATGTGACGGCAACTCCAGGCACTGAAATCCAGCCTACCCCAGCTCACAGCCTCCCTCTCTCAGACATGCAAATGACCTCTCCTGTTTTTTATTCTTCGTAGGATCCAGAACCTGAACTCACAATTCTACTCAGCTTTAGTGGAGACAAAAACCCGTAAGAACAGTAAACTTCCTGGTGCCTACAACCCAAAACGGGCTTCCTCCACGTCCCAAACCCCAACCCTACCTAAGAACTTCCCCACAATGTGCCCGCCAACATTGGCCATGTGGCCACTCTTCTAGCAACCAGGAATGACGTCACATGCTCCGCCGCAGGATACACTCTTTCCGGGACAGCAAATGCCACCGCCTCCATTTCCAAGTCCAACACCACAGACATTGTGGACATTCCTACCGTCACCGCTGCTGCCTCCTCCTACCCCGCTCCTCCCACCACCAACGCAAATGGCACTCCGCTCACCACCCATGCCACTCTGCCCACCGCCGACGCAACTCCGCCCACCGCCGACGCAACTCCGCCCACAACCGTCACCGTTGTCACTCCACCCACAGCCAGCAGGTCCAGAGGAGACAGAAACACTGAGCGCTGTCGAGTCTTCACCATCCCCACAGACCTCCTCCTTACTGAGGACAAACGGTCAGTCCTCAGTAAGGGGCTCAACTTTGTCCCCTCCACGCACACATCAATCAATACCGGTCACGCTTAGATGTTGAGTAGTTTTTCTGCCGCCTCTGCCTCCATGCTTACTTCTCTAACCGTGAGCATAACCCTCCCTCTACTGACCCCTTCATTCACCTCTAATGCACCCCCTCCTCCTGGGCACCATCCGAAGGTCCCCTACCCTCCCTTGATCTCTTCCTCGCCAACTGCCATCGTGACATCAAACGCCTCAACCTCTCCATCCCTCACACTCACTCCAACCTCTTCTCTGCAGAACGTGCAGCCCTCCACTCCAATCCCAAACTCACCATAAAACCCATTGACAAGGGAGGCGCAGTTGTAGTATGGCACACTGACCTCTACATCGCTGAGCTTACACGCCAACT
The DNA here is from genome assembly GCF_030684315.1 of Stegostoma tigrinum. NCBI lineage: Eukaryota > Metazoa > Chordata > Chondrichthyes > Orectolobiformes > Stegostomatidae > Stegostoma > Stegostoma tigrinum. Next base: position 613,919 of record NW_026728705.1, read on the forward strand.
CTCCAACACCACCTCCTACTGACCCTTGATCATGACCCAACACCCGACCACCAAACCATCATGTCCCAAACCATCCACAACCTCATCACCTCAGGTGACCTCCCACCCACAGCCTCCAAACTCATCATTCCCCAACCCTGCAAGGGCTGCTTCTATCTTCTTCCCAAAATCCACAAACCTGCCTGCCCTCGTTGACACATTATATCTGCCTGCTCCTGCCCCACCGAACTTATCTCCACCTAACTGGAATTCATTTTTGCACCCTTAGCCCAGGAACTCCCTACCTGTGTCTGTGACATCACCCACACTCTCCATCTCTTGCAAAACTTACAATTCCCCAGTCCCCAACACCTCATTGTTGCCATGGACGTCCAGTCCCTATACACCCGCATTCCCCATACAGATGGCCTAAAGGCAATCCGCTTCTTCCTATCCCGCAGTCCCAACCAGTTCCACTCCGCCGACACCCTCATCTGCCTTGCTGAAACCGTCCTCACCCTCAAAGTCTCTTTCAATTCCTCCCACTACCTACACACAAGGGGGGTGGCCATGGGTATCTGCATGGACCCAAGCTGTGCCTGCCTCTTTGTATGTTATGTGGAACAATCCCTCTTCCATACTTACACGGGCTCTAAACTCCACCTCTTCCTCCATTACATTGATGACTACATCGATGCCGCCTCATGCATTCATGAGGAGCTCAAACCTTCCACCCCGCCCTTAAGTTCACCTGGACCATCTCAAATGCCTCTCCCTCCTTCCTGGGCCTCGCTGTCTCCATCGCCGGCAACCACCGAGAAACCAATATCCATTTCAAGCTCACTGACTCTTCGGTGCTGTATTCCAGCAAGAGGGCTGCATGGTAGCTCAGTTGAAGTCTCAAACAGGGGTCTTCTGGTGCTGCGTGTAGGTTGCAGAGAGCCTCAAGCTTCCTCCCTGAAAAAGGCCTAGACTGCCCTGTGAGAGGGAAAGTCCTGTCAGCTTTTAACCTGTCAAGCCACTTCAGAATGTGATTACAGCAATGAGGGGTGCTCTCAGTAAAGCAGAACTCCAATGTGCACTCACTGGTTAGAGGCCTTTCCACTGTGTCCTTTGTTAGCACCCTCGCTGAGCTTTTAAAAAATCATTTTGGCTTGAATCTGAGAGTTGAACGGTGACGTCTGGGCTGTGAGCAGCAATTGTGCTAAAAAAAATACAAAATCAATTATTGGTTCCTGAGGCCAGGCCTGGAAGTTCATTGTAGGATATTTCTTATTCAAAACCTGTGTCGACTCCTTTGGCCATTATTAAGGTCAGCATCTGAGAACTGGTGCCAGCAAGTCTGGGAGAGAATGTGGTCAAACAGAAGGACTTTATAACTGGGCCAAATGCACATCTTTGACGCTGAGCTGGCTGCTGGTGTGACTGAGGCTCAGAGAAAGACCACAGAGTGGAGGGAGAGAGCTGAACAGGGTGGGACCATGTGGTTTGGATATTGGGGTTATTCTTTGTCCATCACCCCACCACAAAATCCAGCCAGTTGTTTCTCTCATTGTCCCTCTTCCCCCACCTTACCCACTTCTGTACCTCCAGCCCCTATCCCACCCCTCGCTTCCCCCAGTATCAGCAAACTTCCAAAGATATTTCTGACATACTATGTTACTTTTCTCAGAACATTCAACAACTTTGAAAACTGGATTGAAAGTGAGCGACAGAGCAGCCACTGCAGAAGCTTCCAAAATCACTCTGCACCTTCTTGAACTGCTGCAATGTGCATAGTGAAGCAGCTCCCATGTTGCAAATTGGTAAGGGGTTATAGGATCGTCATCCAGTGGTGATAAGGCCGTGCTGTTTTTTGTGTCAGTTGTCGTCATTTTGTTGTTATTCCACCCTCAACAGAATAAAAACATAGAAAATAGGAAAAGCGCAGGCCATTGTAGCTTTTGATCCTTCTCCGCTAGTCACTTTGATCATGGTTGATCATTCTGCTCAGCCTCTTCCCATTTTAGAGCCAGGCCCTTTGATCCCTTAAGCGAAGACAACTATACATATCATCTACTTCTTGGAAACATCCAGTGTTCGGCCTTAACTGCTTTCTGTGGCAGCAAATTTCACAGGTTCACCGGACTCTATTTTTTAAAACATTTCCTCATTTCAATCCTGAACAGCCTAGCCCATGCCCCTAGGTTCTGACTCCCTGGTCATTGACAACATCCTTCCTGTATTTACCTAGGATTTTATTTGTTTTTAAACACTGATTCACCATTTATCACAACTGGCTCGTGCCTCATACCGTTTTAACTTCTTTCATTTAATTACAGGACCCAAGTCTCAGAAACAACAATATCACCCTTCAGCTTTGGTGAGGAATTCTATCCAATTGTGGTCACTCATCCTTAAGGGCCCGTACTCAACTCGATTGTCAATTATTCCATCCTCATTATACAATATCCATCTGCTTCTTCAACATGCTGATTCATAAAATTGTACCATATAGACACCAAGGATTCCTCCTGAACTGTACTGCTACAGTTGTGATTTGGGCAATTTATAAGTAGTTTGCAGTCACCTGTAATTAAAGCCATAACTTTATGCCTTATATCTCTCAATTCCACCCTAATGCCTTCCCCAATATTACTGCAGCTTGTGGTCCATATGCAGCACTAAGGTCATTTTCTGTCCATTGGTGTTTCTCAGCTCAACCCAAACAGACTCTAATTCAATGCACCCTATATCCTGGCTCACATCAGTTTCCTGTTTTAATCAGCAGCTCCTGACAAATCCTTTTCCCTCTTTCCTGCCCAATCCATCTTCCTCAGACAACCCACTGATTCCGGGTTTCAATCTTGTAAACCTCTTCTGAGCCACTTTGAATAAACGAACAGAAGACCAAAACCTGCATGTGGTATTCGAGATTTGGTCTGACCCCTTCCTTGTACAAATGAAGTGAACATCTTTTCATTAATGATTATTTGTTGTCATAACAAGGGAGATGGCCTCGTAGCTTTCTGGATTTCAAAGAGATCTTAATCAATTGGGGCAATGGGCTGAGGAATGGCAGATTGAATTTTATTTGGATAAATGTTTGGTTTAACACAACGCAATACTTCGCAAAGGCAAAACTTGCACAATTAATGGTTGGCTCTGGGTAGTGTTGCAGATCAGGAGAAAACCTCGGGTTTCAGGTACATCATTCTTTGAAATTTGCATCACAGGTAGACAGGGTGGTTAGGAAAGCATTTAGCACAGTTGTCTTCATTGCTCAGGAGTTGGGAAGTGATGATGGCGAGTCCTCTTCTGGAGGACTGTGTGCTGCTCTGGTCATCCTGTTGTGGGAAGAATATTGTTAAACTGGAGTGGATTTGGGAACACTTACCAGGATATTGCCAGGAATGGAAGGGTTGAGTTATAAAAATACGCTGGATTGGCGGGAACTTCTTTCACGGGAAGGTAAGAGGTTAGGGGATGACCTTATGTAGGTTTAGTAAAATAATGAGACACACAGATAAGGAATAACAAAGATCTTCTCGCTCAGGTGAGGGATTTCAAAACCAGGGGCATATTTTTAAAATGAGAGGAGAAAGATTTTAGAAAAGGCATGACGGGCATCTTTTCGTTTTATCGAGCGTTCGGTGTGTGGAATGAACTGCCAGAGGAAGTGATGGATGTGTGTAGTTACGATGTTTGAAAAACATTCAGATAAGGACATGAATTTGAATGGTTTAGAGCGAATATGGGCCAATTGCAGGATTTTTTTTTAAATAAGGAAAACATTGCTGCTATCACTGGAAGAGATGTTTCTGAAAAATCATCCCATGAAAACTTATGTTGAAATTAGAAATAAGAAATAAGAAAGGAACAATCATCTGATGGGATGGTACCATATGCTTCCTCATAGTCAGAGGGAAATTGAGGAACAAATATGCAGAGAGATCTCAGATATGTGTAAGAATAAGGTTATAATAGTTGTTAATTTTCAGTTTCCAAACATTTACTGGGACTGCCATAGTGTTAAAGGTTTAGATGGTGAGTATTTTCTGAAATGTGTTAAAGAATTTTCTCTTTATCCATAAAATCGATGTTCCTATGAAATGAAAAGGCTTAGCAAGTTACTGAAGTGACAGGACAGGGAATCTTTGAGTCTTGTGACAGAATTACTGTCAGTTTTAAAACAATTATGGAACAGGATATGCCTTCCAGAAAAAGTAAATGCTTTAAGTGGAGTAAGGCAAATTTTTATGCTATGAGAAAAGAACTTTCAACACTTCTGAGGAAGGATTTACAGACCCACAACATTAACTCTGATTTGTCCTTCACAGATACTGCCAGACTTGCTAAGCTTTTCCAGCAGCTTCTGTTTTTATAACTTTCAAAAGTTGACATGAGTAGACGGCAGGTAGAAGGATGTCTGATAAGTGGGGGGCTTTCAAAAATGTGACAATTCAGAGTCATTATGTCTCAAAGAGTGAAAGGTAAGGCTGGTAGGATTAGAGAACAATGGGTGAAAAAAGATACTCAGGTTTTAGTCACGAATAAAATATATATAAATTAGTAGATATAAATAAAAACTCGGCTCAAATGAATCTCTTGAAAGTGTAAACGGTGCCAGGAGCATTCTTAAGCAGGAGATCAGGATGGCAAAAAGGCAACATGAAATTGCCTTGTTTGATAAGGTTAAGAATAATTCGAAGAGTTTCTGCAAGTGCATTAAAAGCAAGAGAGTACCGAGAGAGCAAGCAGGGCTTCATGAAGATGAAAGAGGTCAACTCTGTGTTGAGCATCAGGAGAGGAGAGAGATTTGAAAGGAATATATTGCATCAGGTTTTACTGTTGAGAAAGAAATGGAGGTGGGACAAGTCAGGGGTAGAAATATTTTGGTTTGAAAACAGTTCACGGAGATGGGGGAGATTTCTAATGAATATTTCTCCTCAGTGTTTACTAAGCAGAGAATCATGGATGCTAAGGAAACAGAGGAAGCAAGTGGGGATGTTTTGGACCATTGAGGTGGCGTTTGTAGCCTTAAAGCACGTTAAGGTTGATAAGTCCACTGGATCTGATGAAGTCCATCTTTGGACACTGTGGGAGGCTGGAGAAGAAATTGCAGAGACCCTTGCAGAGATTTTTCCCTTCATCTTTTCTCACGACTGAAATTCCAGAAGACTGGAGGGTGGCTAATGTTGTCCCATTGGTTAAGAAAGGTAGCAAAGACCAGCCAGGGAACTACAGACCAGTGAACCAGTGGTAGACAAGGTATTGAAGATGATATTCAGGGAGTCAATCAACCAAAGCTGGGATATTCAAGATATGATGAGGGATAGTCAGAAAAGATTTGTCCACAGGAATCGTGTCTGACATATCTGTTCAAGTTTTTTGAGGAGGTAAGCAAGAGGATTGATGAGGTTAGTGCAGCGTATGCTGTCTATATGGACTCGAGTAAGGCCTTTAACAAGGTCCCATACGGCAGCCTAGTCATGAAGGTTCGGTTGTGTGGGATCCAGGGAGAGCTAGATCATGGGATTCGAAATTGGGTCGATGGTAGGAAGCATAGCGTGATGGCTGAAGATTGGTTCTTGAACTGGAGGCCTGTGGCTAATGGTGTGCCACGGGGGTCGATACTGGGATCTTTGTGATTTGTCCCTTACATAAATGATCTGGATGTGAACGTATATGGCATGATTAGTAACTTTGTATCATCTGCAAACTTAAGAGGAATCGCTGAGGTATCAAAAATTACAGGTGGATTGTGATCAGATGGGGAAGTGGGCTGAGGATTGTCAAATGAAATTCAATACAACTAAGCGTGAGGTGTTGGCCTTTGGAAAGTTAAGCCAAGGTAGGAGTTATACAGTGAATGGTAAGGTTCTGAGTAATATTGTAGAGCAGAGAGACCGAGAAGCACAAGTACATAGTTGGTGGAAAGCACCATCACAGGTAGACAGGGTGGTGAAGAAAGCATTTAGCATGCTGGCCTTCTTCGGTCGATGCATTGCATATAAGAGTTGGGATGTTATGTTAAAGATGTGCAGGTCATTGGTGAGGCCACACTTGCAGTGTGGTGTATAGTTTTGGTCACCTTGTTACAGGAAAGGCATAGTTAAACTGGAAAATGTGTAAAGAGGAGTTACAAGGATGTTGCTAGGAATAGTATGCAAGTTCTAAGGAGAGGTTGGCCAGGATTGGACTTTATTCCTCTGGAATGGAGGAGAATGAGGGCTGACCTTACTAAGATGAATAAAATCATGAGGGGCATAGATAGGGTGAATGCAGAAAGCCTTTTTCCCAGGGATTGGGAATGGAAAACTGGAGTGTATAGATTGAGAGGGGGCAGATTTCAGAAGGACGTGAGGGGCAACTCCTTCACACAGACATTGGTGCATATTGGTAATGGGTTGCCAGAGAAAGTGGTTGAGACAGGCACAATAGCAATGTTTAAAACACATTTGGGTAGGTACATGGATGGCAAGTGTTCAGAGGGGGATATGGACCAAATGCAGGCAGTTAGAAATTGCGGAGTGGACACCATAGTCAGCATGGACCAGTTTGGGCCGAAGGGCGTGTTTCCATGCTGTATTACACTCTGACTTTAAACCTCCAGGTCCTGCTCTAGTGCATCAAATCATGTTGTGGGATGTTAAAGAGAAAACATGGGGCCCCTTTGCAGAAATATTTGTATCATCTATAATTACGGGTGATGTGCCAGATGACTGGAGAGTGACTAAAATTGTGCCTTCGTTTAAGGGATATAAGGAGAAGCCTGGGAAATACAGACCTGTGAGTCTGACTTCAGTTTTGGGTGCGTAGTTGAAGGTAATTGTGAAAGGTAGAATTTATGTATTTGCAGAGCCAAGGAATGATTAGTTGATTGAGTTTTTTGGAGAAGGAGCAAAGAAGATGATTGCGGGCGGAGTGGTCGATGTAGTTTATTTTGACAAGAGTAAAGCCTTTGACAAGGTTCCACAAGGTGGACTAAGTAGGAAGTTAGATCGTATGGGACTCGGGGGGGAAGGCTTGTCAACTGGATACAAATATGGCTTTGTGACAGGACACAGGGACTGGTGGTGGAGGGTTGTTTATCAGACCTGAGGCCTGTTCCCAGAATTGTTCCACAGGGATCAGTGCTCGCTCCAATTTTGTTTGACTTTATATAAAAAAGCGATTTAGATGAGAATAGTAGAGACATGGTCAGTAAGTTTGCAGATGACACCAAAATAGGCAGGATAGTGGACAGCGAAGTAGGCTGTCCAAGATTACTAAGAGATCTTGATTTATAGGGTTAAGAGGCTGAGGACTGGCAGGTGGCGTTTAATTTGGATAAAGGCGAAGTATTTCATTTTGGTAAAACAAACAAGATCTGTACTCGTACAATTAAAAGTAGGGCCTTGGGGTTAGTGTTGTCAAACAGAGAGACCTCAGGGTTCAGGCCCTTAATTCTGTGAGGTTGGCGTCACATGAAGAAAGGGTGGTTAAGTCGGTGTTTAGCCTGCTTGCCTTCACTGCTCAGACCTTTTGAGTACAGGAGTTGGGACGGTATGTTGATGTTGTGCAGAACATCAGTGAGTCCTCTTCTGGAATAATGTGTCTACTTCAGATCTCCTGTCATACGAAGAATATCATCATGCTTGGAAGGGTTCAGAAAAGATTTGTCAGGATGTTGCCAGGAATGGAGGTTTTGAGTCGTAAGGAGAGGCTTGATCGGTTTGGGATACTTTTCCACTGCGGGCTAAGAATTGGAGGCGTGCACTTATATGTTTATAAAGTCATGAAGAGTACAGATAAGGTGAATGGAAGATCCCTTTTCATTCACGTGAGGTATTTCAAGAATCGGGGGCTGGAGAAAACCAGCTGAAACGTTCACTCTCCATGTATGAAGCTGGACAGTTGCTTTTGCCAGACTATTTGACGAAGGGCCAAAGAGATGGAGACTAGGTGATGCTTCTCGTGGCTGGATTAACTTTCTACTCTGGGTGGCTTCATGCTGCACTTACAGTCTATAGGTTACCAGTACTGGAGGGTATGAGTTATGAGGAGAGACTGGGACTTCACTGGAAAATAGGAGGTTGAGCAGTGACTTTAGAGAGGTTTATAAAATCATGAGGGGTATAATGTGAACAGCAAGGGTCTTCTCCCTTGGATAGGGGAGTCCAAAACTAGAGGGTATTTTTTAAATGTAGAGGAGATAGATTTAAAGAGCAGGAAGGGGGAGCTGTTTCACACAGAGTTTCGTTTCTATTTGGAATGACTGCCAAAGGAAGTTGTAGATGCAGGTACACTTCCAATATTAAAAATACATTTGTACAGGTACGTGAATAGGAAAGGCTGAGAGGGATATTGACCCAACTTAAGCAAGTGGGACTCGTTCAGTTTGGGAAGCCTGGTCGGCATGGACAAGTTGTAACGAAGGAGGCTAAAGAACTCAGAAATAAATTTTTGATATTTTGAAAATAGTTCACATTAGATGAGTGAAGTGCTGAATGTCTCAGAAAATATAAAGGTGGATAAATCTCCAGTACCTGATCTAGTGTATTCGATGACATTGTGGGAATTAAGGGAGGAAATTGCAGAAATATTCGTATCATCTACAAAATATGGGTGGGTGTGAGATGACTGGAGAGTGGCTGATATTATCCCTTTGTTTTAGAAGGGATGTGGGAGAAGCCTGAGAACTATAAACCTTAGCCTAACACTGGAAAACAGGGACAGAGTTAGAGTCAGTGTGGATTAACGAAAGGGAAATCATGTTGGACAAAACTGCCGGAATGTTGCAAGAATGCAACATTTAGAGTTGAAAAGGCAGTGGATGTTGCTTATGTCGGCTGTGAGAAGGCATTCAAAAGGTCCCACAGAAGAGATTAGCACGTCAATGTAAAGCATGAGAGATTGGGTATTCACAGGGATACAGAACTGTTTGGCACACAGAAACAGTCAGAGTAAACAGTCATTTCTTTTATGCCAACCAGTGACCAGTGTGGTACTGTGGTCCATGGTGGATCCCAGGAATTCATACAATCAATTAGTTATTTAAATGAGAAATGTGTCTCAGATTGAGATTATCCAGTTGGATTAGAAAACGAGGAAAACACAATTCACTGACAGTAAGGATACATGTGTAGCCGGGGGTGAAGAAGGCAAATGGTATTTTGACCTGCAGAGTTAGAGCATTTGAGTACAGGAGCAGGGATGTCTGACTGAAATTGTACAGGATCTTAATGAGACCACACCTGGGATGGTATGTGTAAATTTGGAATTTTTATCTGAGGAAGGAACTTCTGGCTATGGAGGCTGTTCACAACAGTTGATCAGACTGATTCCTGGGATGGCAAGACTTACATATAAGGATAGGATGGATTGGTTAGGATGACATTCACTGGAGTTTAGAAGAACGAGGAAAGATTTCACAGAAACCAATAAAATTCCCGGTAAATACAGGAAGGATGTTGTCAATGACCAGGGAGTCGGAGCTTAGGGGCATGGACTAGGCTGTTAAAGGATTGAAATGAGGAAATCAAAAGAAAATACAGAGACTGGTGACCCGATGAAATTTGCTGCCACAGAAAGCAGTTAAGACCGAACGCTGGATGTTTCCAAGAAGATGATGATATGTTTAGTTGTCGGGGCTTAAGGGATCAAAGGGTCTGGCTCTACAGTGGGAAGAGGCTGAGTAGAATGATCAACCATGATCAAAGTGACTAGCGGAGAAGGATCAAAAGCTACAATGGCCTGCACCTGTTCCTATTTTCTATGTTTTTATTCTGTTGAGGGTGGAATATAAGAACAAAATGACGACAACTGACACAAGAAACAGCACGGCCTTATCACCACTGGATGAAAATCCTATAACTCCTCACCAAATTGCAACATGGGAGCTGCTTCACTGCTTGCAGCAGTTCAAGAAGGTGCAGAGTGATTTTGGAAGCTTCTGCAGTGGCTGCTCTGTCTCTCACTTTCAATCCAGTTTTCAAGTTGTTGAATGCCCTGAGAAAAGGAACATAGTGTGTCAGATATCTTTGGAAGTTTGCTGATACTGGGGGAAGCGAGGGGTGGGATAGGGGCTGGAGGCACAGAAGTGGGTAAAGTGGGGGAAGAGGGACAATGAGAGAAACAACTGGCTGGATTTTGTGGTGGGGTGATGGGTGAAGAATAACCCCAATATCCAAACCACACGGTCCCACCCTGTTCAGCTGTCTCCCTCCACTCTGTGGTCTTTCTCTGAGCCTCTGTCACACCAGCAGCCAGCTCAGCGTCAAAGATGTGCATTTGGCCCAGTTTTAAAGTCCTTCTGTTTGACCACATTCTCTCCCAGACTTGCTGGCACCAGTTCTCAGATGCTGACCTTATTAATGGCCAAAAGAGTTGACACAGTTTTTGAATAAGAAACATCCTGCAATTAACTTCCAGGCCTGGCCTCAGGAACCAATAATTGATTTTGTTTTTTTTTTTAGCACAACTGATGCTCACAGCCCAGACGTCAACGTTCAACTCTCAGATTCAAGCCAAAAATTATTTTTAAAAACTCAGCGAGGGTGCTAACACAGGACACAGTGGAAAGGCCTCTAACCAGTGAGTGCACATTGGAGTTCTGCTTTACTGAAAACACCTCTCATTGCTGTCATCACATTCTGAAGTGGCTTGACAGGGTAAAAGCTGACAGGACTTTCCCTCTCACAGGGCAGTCAAGGCCTATTTCAGGGAGGAAGCTTGAGGCTCTCTGCAACCTACACGCAGCACCAGAAGACCCCTGTTTGAGTCCTAAACTGAGTGTCATGCAGCCCTCTTTCTGGAATACAGCACCGAAGCTGCCCTCCCCTTTAACCTGTACTCACCGCTTGTGGCTCTCATGGAGGACCGTTTCATTCCGGATATACCCGTCCCAGTACGCATGCTCCATAGCTGAATACGCCGGTTTGAAATCTAACGACCAATAGCAAGCAAGTTGCGGGACAGAAAAGGCACCGGAAATGCTTCTCCAACCAAACAGAGGACAAGGGCGGGGCCCATTTCTAAGTTGAATCACCGGACCCGAAACTTCAACTGTGTTTACTCCGTCAGAAGGGGGAGGCGGATTGAAAATGGATAGAGGTGAAGGTAGTTGGCTGTTGGTTTGTTCGCCGAGTTTGGCAAATGAATTGCAAACATTTCGTCTCCAGTGGAGAAGACATCATCAGTGCGTAGCTGCTACTGCGGAGAAGAAGATAGGTGGGGAGGAGGCAGGGATGGAGCCAGTAAAGGTGAATGTTGGTGGTGGGGTAGGTAGGGGATAGGTCAGTCGGGAAGGATGGACTGGTCAAGAGGTCAGGATGAGGTTTGTAGGTAAGAAATGGGGGTGTAGCTTGAGGTGGAAGGAGGGGGCGGGTGAGTGGAAGAACAGGTTAGGGAGGCGGGGACAAGCTGGGCTGGTTTTGGGATGCTGTGGTGGTTGGGAGATTTTGAAGCTTGTGAAACCCACATTGATACCATTGAGCTGCAGGGTTCCCAAGCGGAATATGAGTTGCTGTTCCTGCAACCTTCAAGTGGCATCGTTGTGGCACTATAGGAGGCCCAGGATGGACATGTCATTTGCAGAATGGGAGGTGAAGTTGTTTAGTGTGAACCGAGCATGGGTGATCTGCAAAGCTGTCCCCAAGCCTCCGCTTGGTTTCTCCGATGTAGCAGAGCCACAACGGGAACACCGGATGCAGTCTACCACATTAGCAGATGTGCGGCCTGGGATCGAGGTGAGGGGGGAGTGTTAGGGGCAGCTGGAGCACGTTCTGCAGTTGCAGGGAAAAGTACCGGGTGTGGTGGGGCTAGAGGAGCGTGTGGAACAGACAAGAGAGTCACAGAGAGAGAGTCGTCCATCCGGAAAGCAGATAAGGGTGGGGACGGGGTATGAGGGATGAGTTGTGCAAAATGTGGGAGACACGGTTGAGGGAGTTCTTGACCACTGAGTGGGGGGAGGTTGCGGTCCTTGAAAAAAGAGGACATCTGAGATGTACAGGGGGTGGAATTCCTCATCCTGGGAGCAGATGCGGCGGAATTGGGAAGAGGGGATGGCATTTTTGTAGGAAGGTGGGTGGGAGGAGGTGTATTCCAGGTAGCTGTGGGAGTCAGTGCACTTGAAATGAATATTGTTTTCTGGGTGGGTGCCGGAGATGGAGACAGAGAGGTCCAGGAAGGAGGGAGAGGCATTAGAGATGGTCCAGGTGAACTTAAAGGTGGGATGGAGGGTGTCAGTGAAGTATATGAACTGCTTGAGCTCCTCGTGGATGCATGAGGTGGCGTCGATATAGTCATCTTTGTAATGGAGGAAGATGTAGAGTTTAGGGCCTTTGTAAGTATGGAAGAGGGATTGTTCCACGTAACCTGCAAAGAGGCAGGCACAGCTTGGGTCCATGCAGGTAGCCATGGCCACCCCCTTTGTCTGTAGGTAGTGGGAGGAATTGAAAGAGAAGTTGTTGAGGGTGAGGACGAGTTTGGCAAGGCGGATGAGGGTGTCAGCGGAGGGTCACTGGTTGGGTCTGTGGGATAGAAAGAAGCAGATGGCCGTTAGGCCATCTGTATGGGAAATGCGGGTGTATAGGGACTGGACGTCCATGGTAAAGATGAGGTGATGGGGATTGGGGAATTGTAAGTTTTGTAGGAGATGGAGAGCGTGGGTGGGGTCACAGACGTAAGTAGGGAGTTCCTGGGCTAAGGGTGATAAAATGAATTCCAGTTAGGTGGAGATACGTTCGGTGGCGCAGGAGCAGGCAGAGACAATGCGTCGAGCAGGGCAGGCAGGTTTGTGGATTTTGGGAAGGAGATAGAAGCGGCCGTTGCAGGGTTGGGGAATGATGAGGTTGGAGGCTGTGGGTGGGAGGTCACCTGAGGTGATGAGGTTGTGGATGGTTTGGGCGATGATGGTTTGGTGGTTGGGCGTGGGGTCATGATTAAGCGGGCAGTAGGAGGTGGTGTTGGAGCATTGGTGTGTAACGTCAGCGATGTGGAGGTCAGTGTGCCATACTACAACTGCGCCTCCCCTGTTCATGGGTTTTATGGTGAGGTTGGGATTGGAGTGGAATGCTGCACGTTCTGCAGGGAAGAGGGTGGAGTGGGTGCAAGGGTTGGAGAGGTTGATGCATTTGATAAAGTGGTCGAGGGAGGGTAGAAGTCCTTGGGATGGTACCCAGGAGGAGTGGGTGCATTGGAGATGAATGAAGGGGTCAGCAGAAGGAGGGTTAGGCTCACGGTTAGAGAAGTAAGCATGGAGGCAGTGGCAGCGGAAAAACTACTCAACGTCTTTACATGACCTAATTCATTGATGTGTGGGTGGAGGGGGACAAGGGTGAGCCCTTTCCTGGGGACTGATCGTTTGCCCTAAGTACGGGGGAGGTCTGTGGGAATTTTGAAGACTCGACAGGGCTCAGTATTTCTGTTTCCTCTGGAGCTGCTGGCTGTGAGCAGAGTGACGTTGGAGATGGTTGTGGGTGGAGTTGCATTGGCATGGGCGGAGTTGCACCGCTGGTGGGTGGAGCACCGATTGCCTTGGTGGTGGGAGGAGTGGTGTAGGAGGAGGCAGCAGTAGTGACGGTAGGAGTATCCTCAGTTTCTGTGGTGTTGGACTCGGAAATGGCAGCTGTGGCATTCGCTGTACCGGAAACAGTGTATCCGGTGGCGGACGATGTAACGTCATCCCTGGTTGCTCCGAGAGTGGCCATATGGCCAGTGCTGGCGGGCACATTGTGGGGGAGTTCCTGGGCAGGGTTGGGGTTTTTAGAGATGTAGGTTGCCCGTTTTGGATGGTGAGCACCAGTAAGTTCACTGTACTTATGGTTTTTTGTGCCCACTAAACCTGAGTAGAATTGTGAGTTCAGGTTCTGGATGCCACAAAGAATAAAAAACAGGAGAGTTCCTTTGCATGTCTGAGAGAGGGAGGCTGTGAACTGTGTTAGGCTGGATTGCAGTGCCTGGAGTTGCCGACGCATTGCTGCGAGTGTGTGTTTCAGGAGTCGTAGGGAGAAACACTTCTGAAGTGTCTTAACGTTCTGGATGTAGACATTGTCACGTTTGAGGCCAAATTGGGAAGTCTTGAATGTGGACTGTAGTCCATTGGGGATGATCTGGTTCCGTGGGCAGGTACTAAGAAAGGTGATGTGGCTGTAGTACCTTGCTGCAGGACATGGTCGAGCAGTTTCAAGGCCGAAGAGGGCCGTTTTTCGACACTTTTCCAGGGTAATGGTGGGACTGTATTAGACTGTGTGCATGATGAAATCCAAAGCCATCCAGAGATGATTGACTGAAGTGAGTCCTTTGAGAAGTATTTATCTTCAGAGGAAATCATGACCACATTGGCCCTGGATTTGTTGGACTTTAGGCAAATGACACATGATCTTGTCTAAATGCAAAATATTCCGAGCAGTCTTTTCAAGTTGAATGCTGAAACATTATTTCTATTTGTGCAAGACATTACCACCAGTGGATGGATTATAAACTGGAGAATATCTCAGTTAGAAAATGGTGATTGATTTCTTTTACCTTTCAAAGGATTGTGTGCTTATGGAAGTCTTTCCAGAGAGAGATGGAGGATAAATCATTGAATATTCTTAAGGGAGAGGCAGACAGATTCTTGACGAAGAATAACACACCAATGTTATAAGGGGTGGAGAGGAACATTTATTTGAGGCCACATTATTCAAGAGCTCACCGCATGGCGGACTTGGTTTGATTTTTCTAATCACTTACTCCTGATCCAAGTTTTCACATGGCCACGAAGGCTCTGCCTTTCAGAATGATGGGTACAACTTCCAAATACAATTTTTAAACGACACTATGAAAATACTCAGGAAAGCTTCATGGTTTTCCAGGAAGATCAGAGACATAGAACAATGTTAAAATCTCAATAAAACTGCTTTAGTAAACAGATTGGGCTGAATATATATCTTTAATAGTACAGATTACTTTTATTTGTACTGTTGAGATGACTTTTGTTGGCAAGACCAGTATTTATTGCCTCTGTCTAATTTCCATTCAGAATATGATGGTGAAACCCAGGGACACTGACATATGTTTCATGGAGACGTTCAGGATTCTGAAGAAGTGTCAGTGAATGGACAATGATATAGATTCAAGCCAGGATGCTGTGTGGTCTTGGAGATTGTAATCCTCATCACTTGATGCTCACAACATATGGAAATTGTGATCAGAGATAATGGGAACTGCAGATGCTGGAGAATCTAAGATAACAAAGTGCGAAGCTGGATGAACACAGCAGGCCAAACAACATCTCAGGAGCACAAAAGCTGACATATTATTGAAATTGTGAGACTGCTTTTTCTGTTTTCAAAAATTAAGGTCAGCGAGCCATTCAGCATAAAAACAGGACCTTCAGCTCAACATGTCTATTCCAATCAAAAAAACAATATTACATTAATCACACTTATCTTGAAGTCGACACCAACTAGGCATGGCATTTTGAGTGCTCTTCCAGCTGCTTCAAAAAATGCTGCGTTATCTTTAATGATCTGTGACCTGAGCTGTGATTTGTCTTTTTCTTTCACATTATGCATGAACTGCACTTTGCAAATATATCCCACAACCTGAAAGACAGCAATTAGCTCGAAAGATCAATATTTTTTCTGGAAAATCAGACTTTCTTTTTAATTCATTTGGGATTTTAGTGTAGCTAGACTGGCATTATTTGACCTTGAAAACTTCCAGCTAGAATTTCACCAAATTGGAAATGTGGTGGACACTGAAAAAGGTAACTCCAGAGTACAATGGGATCTTGATCAGATGGGACAATGGGCCAAGGAATGGTAGGTAGATTTAATTTGATTAAATCCGAGGTGTTGCATTTGGAAATCAAATTAGGGCAGCACTTATACTCTAAACGGTAAGGCCCTGGGGAGTATTGCTGAGCAATGAGTCCTGGTGTGCAGGTGCTTGGTTCCTTGAAAGTGGATTCAGAGATAGATAGGATAGTAAAGAAAGCATTTAACATAGAACATGGAATATTACAGTGCAGTACAGGCCCTTCGGCCCTCGATGTTGAGCCGAAATGTGAAACAATTTGAAGTCCATCTAAACTACACTATTCCATTATCATCCACATGTTTATCCAATGACCATTTAAATGCCCTTAGAGTTGGGAGGCTACTCCTGTTGCATTTGGTACAACTTGACATTATTGGCCAGTGCATTGCGTGTAGTTGTTGGGAGGTCCTGTTGCGGCTGTACACTGGTTAGGCCACTTTTGGAATATTGCATGCAATTCTCGGTTCCCTGCTATCGGAAGGATGTTGTGAAAATTGACAGGTTCAGAAAAGATTTATAAGAATGTTGCCACCGTTGGAAAGTTTGAGCTGCAGGGAGAAACTGAATAGGCTTTTGCCTGGAGATTCGGAAGCTGAGGGGTGACCTTACTGAGATTTATAAAATCAGGAGGAGAATAGATAAGGTATCTAGACAAGGTGTTTTCAGCGGGGTCGGGGAGTCCAAAATTAGAGGGTGCGAGTTTAAGGTAAGCTGGAAAAGATTTAGAAGGAACCTCCGGGGTCAATTTTTCACACAGAGGGAGGTGAGTGTGTGGAATGAGCTGCAAGGGGAAGTAATGGAGTTTGGTACAATTACAACATTTGAAAAGATGGGTATGTGATTAGAAAAGGTTTAGAAAGATATGGGTCAAAAGTTAGCAAATGGGACAAGATTTATTGGGTATATGTAATTGGCATGGATGAATTGAGCTGACGCCTCTTTCCATTCTTCACAACTTTCTGACTCGATGATTTGATGAATTTCTGATGAATAGCTACACACAGGATATTTGTCACTAGAAGTTGATTATCTCATTGAATATCAAGGTGGTGCTTTTGGATTTCCTCCTGTTGGAGATAACTCCTGCCGGACAAAGTTGAAGAAATATTCTAGTTAGCCATTCATCACCTAAACCTGAATGGTGCCCACATATTTTGGAATAATGACATAGACTTTTGCAGGAATTGAGCACTGTGAAACGGTGCTGAGGAATCGGTTTCAGTACAGTTGGATCAGTAATATTTTAGCCCCCTGTCAATATGGCCTGATTGTTTGTGAGCATTCACAATCCTAGCTCAAACAGAAACATTCTCTTTGGAAATGCATATTCGAGTGGCACAAACATGGAACCAGATCATGGAAACAGCACTGGAGGGGAGTGGGGATTAAGAACTGGCCGGAAAACAAATACATTCTCAAAGTGTGTACATGGGAAGAAGGAGTTTATTCTTCTTTTGTGGAATGACACCATAACAGCTAAAATACTTTATTCTCATGAAGAGAAAGCTGTATCTATTTTATTGGTTTCGTTAAAATAATGGCGATAAACAGCTGGAATAATCTTGCACTGACCATGTGAAAAATCCTGGTTGTTTTCAGAGACAGCTGGGCTGTCCAAGGCTGAGTAAGTGCTCATACTGTGTGAGTGATGCTATTTTGAAAAACTTTCTGAACACAGTTGATGGAACAGAAAAACAAATGCCATCGGCTCGTACTTCGGAATATATCAGACCTTTCATGGCTGCTCCCCCATAGAATCATTCTGTCCTTGGCTCTTTCGTCCATGGGCTTTAATGAACAACATCATCGTACACACCACATTTGATTTTAGTTTTGGTCACTTGAATCAAGAAATGTAAATGTTACTGCTTTAAAGCACATAAACTGCAATGAAGAACTTTGTATCTTCAACATACAATGTTGTTTTATTAGAGCAGTGAAAAATCCACACTTTCTCTGCAAGGCCAACCCAATTTTGCTCCAGCATTTTTTTTGTACAATCAGCACAGTAATGACATTTTTTGTGGGCAGGTAGTGTATTGGTGCAGGTGGTTACAGCATTGCACGTGGACAACAAGGCAGAGCCACTTCACCTGCAAAATGAAAACATCCAACATTCTCCGTCACAACGACATCTTTAGAGCAATTGATGATGGAATATACGACAAATAGCCAACGATGTTCACATCCAATCCAGCCCAGTTTCAATTGTTAACCAAAGGTTCACTGAAGGTGTATTGAAAGGGGTTAACTGGAACTATTTGTTCAGTGACTGTGATTGATGCCAGTCTCTATGGATTATAACTGCGTCACAGAAAGCTTTCCCTCTCCTATAACTAAGGCGCTCTGTTCAGTGACTTATCCCATAGTATAAGCGGGAGCATCAGCGACAGCACTAACAAGGATCGGCAGCTGCAGAGAGAGGGGGTGGAGAGATCAGAATCTGAGGACAATAGACTGGAATGTTACAACAATGGATCAGAATCTCAGAACAATAGACTGGAATGTGACAACAATGGATCAGAATGTGAGAGCAAGGGACTAGAATGTGACAACAATGGGCAGGGGTTTATCCTCGGGTCTTTATTATCTTACCGCATCTTGGTCAACGTTACCACTTCGAATACTAGGTGTACTGATGATTATTCAGGCTGGTTACGATCCCATTCTCGCAGTTGTTGGTGTTCCTGGTGAGCCTTTCTATCTCTGTCCAGTCACTACTGCTCTAAGGCACATACAACTTTGTTGCCGTTTCTGTTACCTGTATTTGGAAAAGCTGCCAACAACTATCTTCAGTTTCAATTAAAACCTCGCTTTATTGTCCATGAATTTTAGACTCATTCTTCACAAGCATCTGAGAACAAGGTTTGCTCACAACATTGAGGGTGTTTTTTGATTTATGTCTTACTATTGTATCCATCAACAAATTTGTCAAACACCAGCTCCATAATATCTGCACTCTCCCCCTCTGCCTCTGCGCTGTGGCTGGATAAAACATTATCTACGCCTTGGTAAAATTAAGACTTTATGGTTCCAGCTGTCTTCTGACCAGTCTTTCAAGTTACAAATAATTTGATCACACCCTTCTTCTTGTTTTCAAAGTAACAAGCTATAGGGACACCATGTTAGAGTAGTTAAGTCACTCAGCAGGTAATGCAGAGACACTGGTTATTACATGACAGATACTGTTTCAAATCCTACCACAATTGGTGGTAGGACTTTCATTCCAATGATAAGAATTGTAACCAAGGCCAAATTGACTAATAGCAACCATAAAACCAGCAGCAATTTGTCAAAAAAAACCTATCTCATTTCACTGATCTCCTCTGGTCAAGAAATCTAACGTTACTACCCGGGCTGGATTAAGGGTGAATTCAGACCCACAAAATGTGTTTGGCTTCAAACTGCCTTGTAGAATGGTCACAGCTAAAGGTAATTAATGATGGTCATCAAATGCTTCTTTTGCCAATGATTTCGTCATCCCGTGAAATTTATTTTTTAAAAAAACAGTAAAACCAAAGAAAGAAGTATGTCAGAGATCTGAAACAAAAATAAATCAAAGTGCTGAGGAAAGTGAACAGTTTGGCAGGCTCTGATGAAATAAAAGCGAAGTTAATATTTCAAGTCGACTGAACAAACATCAGAACTGAAATCTGCTGGCAAATATTGTGACTTATGCTGGTGGCAGGGATGTTTGTTTTGAAGGGGGGAGGAATGAGTTGAATAAATTGAGAAAGAGACAGCGAGAGAAAAATATAAGCAAAAAAAGGGATTGTTGATGATCAGGTGGGATGGAAATAAAATGTGAAATTAATTACTTTGTTTTGCCTTTTCCCATATTCCTGAATATCATGCCCATGTAGATATACTTCTAAGTTCCTGCTTAAAGTAAGCTATGTCACCTCAGTCTGTCTTTCCTGAATGTGGGCATCTTCTTTTTGCATTAATGGTTTGTGGGTGTGACTGGCTGGGCCAGCATGTACTTCCCTTTCCTCGTTGCCCTTGAGAAGGTGTTTATGAGCTTTTTTCTTGCATCTCTACTGTACACATGCTGTGTATTGCTGTAAATAGGTCTGTCCTGTGTCATTTCTGTGAGACTTTGTGGTGATTGATATAACTGAGACGCTGGAATGGTCATTCCAAATGGCAGTTGAGAGTCAACCACATTGCTGTTGGCCTGGAGTCACATGTAGGCCAGGCCAGGTAAGGACGGCAGATTTCCTTCCCTGAAGGCCATTAGTGTGCCAGGTGTTTT
This sequence comes from Stegostoma tigrinum, assembly GCF_030684315.1. Taxonomy (NCBI): domain Eukaryota; kingdom Metazoa; phylum Chordata; class Chondrichthyes; order Orectolobiformes; family Stegostomatidae; genus Stegostoma; species Stegostoma tigrinum. Next base: position 633,921 of record NW_026728705.1, read on the forward strand.
TTTTTCCCAATGATCAATGATGGCGTAATAGTTTCATCATTCCACGTATTTCAATGAATTCAAATTCCACAATCTGCCATGGCGGGATTTGAATTGGGGTGTGGGTCATTACGTGGATCCTTGGATTAATAGTCTAGAAATAATTCCACAAGGCCATCTCATCCTCAACATCCCCAGTCACCTCCAGCAGCAATATTGGTGTTGCTGTTACTGTGACTGTGGTACAGAAAATTGTGCAATTACATTGTCACTTGTTTCTATTCAGTGTGGGCACATTAAAATTTCAGTTCATTGTGACCGTGCAGAGATATAATGGTTTATCAGCCAGGAAAATAAACTAAGGAGAGGAAGGCATTTTCAACACTGAGAGACTGTGCCATGTATGCACCAGGGAGAGGCCAGTACTGACAATGGTCATCAAGTGAACTGGTTTCATTCCAGACTTGCTCAGAGATAGTAGGAACAGCCGATGCTGGAATCTGAGATAACAAGGTGGAGAGTTGGATGATCACAATAGGCCAGGCAGTATCAGAGGTTCAGGAAAGCTGAAGTCTCGAGATTTGAAAACGTTAGGTGCATATTCTGGCTGGGAGGTTTGCTGGTGTCACTCAGGAGGATTGAAATTAGCTTGGCAGGGGTGTGGAAATCAATGCAAAGTGAATGGACTGAAAGGGAACTGGAGAATAGGGCCAGTAAGACTAGAGAAAGAACAGTCTGGGAATGGTTGCTGATCAAGGGGATCTAGTAGACTGAAGTTCACTTGTTTCAATGCAAGAAGTGTAGGGCAGGTAGGGTAGAAGAACTTGGAGCTTGGATTAGTACTTAGAGCTATGATGTTGTTGCTATTACAGAGACTTGCTTAAGGGAGGGACAGGATAGATCGCTTAACGTTCCAGGATACAGGTGTTTCAGGCAGGATTGAGGCAGGTAGATAATGGGTGGGGGAGTTGCACTACTTGCTAAGGTGATTATCACAGCTGTACCACGGGAGGACACCTCGGGTGGCTCATACAGCGAGGCAATATGGGTAGAACTCAGGAACAGGAAGGGTGCAGTCACAATGTTTGGGGTTTACTATCGGCCTCCATACAGTCAGCAGGAGATAGAAGAACAGGTTTGTAGCCAGATTTTGGCAAGATGTAAAAGTACAAGGTTGTTGTTGTGGGTGATTTTAACTTCCCATACATTGACTGGGACTCACTTAGTGCTTGGAGCTCGAATGGGGCAGAGTTTGTAAAGAGCATCCAGGAGGGCTTTTTAAATCACGATGTAGACAGTCCATCTTGGAAGGGGGCCGTACTGGACCTAGTATTGGGGACTGTACCTGCCCAGTTGGTCGATGTCTCAATAAGGGAATAGCTCAAAGACTGTGATCACAATTCAGTGAGTTTAAGGGTCCTGATGGATAATGATAGTTGTAGTTATCGAGTGAAGGTGTTCAATTGGGGAAAGGCTAATTATAACAATATTAGGCAGGAACTGAAGAATGTAGATTGGGACAGATGTTTGAGGGCAAATTCACATCTGGTATGTGGGAGGCTTTAAAGTGTAAGTTGCTGGGAAGTCAGGACAAGTACGTTACTGTAAGGATGAGGGAAAGTACGGCAAGTTTAGAGAACCTTGGATAATGGGAGATATTGTGAGCCCAATTAAAAAGAAAAAGGAAGCATTTATTAAGGGCAGGAGGCTGGGAATATACGAAGCGAGGGTAGAAGAGGAGGAAAGATGAAAGAAATTTAAATGAGGAGTCAGGGCGACTATCAAGGGGTCATGAAAAGTCATTGACCAACAAGATTAAGGAAAATCCCATATATACATACAAAGAGCAAGAGGGTAGCCAGGCAGAGGGATGGCCCACTCAAGGACAGGGAAGGGAATTTATATGTGGAGCCAGAGGAGTATGGCGAGGTATTAAATGAGCACTTTGTGTCAGTATTTACCGTGGAGAAGGACGTGGTGGATGATGAGTCTGGGGAAGGGTCTGTAGATAGTTTGGGTCATATTGATATCAAAAGTGTGGCGTTCCTCAGGAATCAGTGTTGGGAAATTTGCTATCTGTAATATATATATATATATATATATATATATATATATATATATAATTTGGAGGAGAATATAACTGGTCTGATTAGTAAGTTTGCTGATGACACAAAGGTTGTTGGAATTGCGGACAGTGATGAGGACCGTAAAAGGACAAAGCTGAATATCGATAGGTTGGTGACTTGGGCAGAGAGATGGCAGATGGAGTTCTGTCTGGAAACATGTGAGGTAATGCATTTTGGAAGGTTTCATCCAGATGGAAAATATCCAGTAAATGGCAGAACCCTGAAGAACACCCATAGGCACTGGGATCTGGGTGTCCAGGTACACAGGTCACTGAAAGTGGCTACGCAGGTGGAAAAGGTAGTCAACAAGGCATATGGCATGCCGACCGTCATTGGCCTGGGCATTGAGTATAAAAATTGGCAGGTAATGATGCAGCCTGTCCTGTATCAGAGACCATTGAAGAGTTCAACAAGGGTCTGGAGTCACTTTTAGGACATACCAGGAAAGCACAGTAGATTTGCATCCTGAAAGTACATTGTTGAAGCACATTGGTTTTTACAATCGATGTTGGCTTCAAGGCCCACTTTTACTGACACCAGGTTTGAAATTTTGGTATTTTGTTCATTGTTCTTAACATCCCTTGGCTGCCAAAGCATTAGCCTGGCCTGGATTAGTAATCTAATGATATTTCCACAGCAGCACCATCTCCACATGGGGACCCATCAGAACCCACACTGAGCAGGTTATTTCTGTGCTGCCTGACAGCTCTGACACAAACAACTTCCACCAATCCGACCGCCCTGATGAGACTGAGGGTGTGGCAGTTGCTCAGATTGTAACTATTCTCCTCTTAGGGGACTGGGCACAGCGGAGTGATTGTGCACTTTGCCAGGTCGGTATCAGAGTTGTGGCTGGAATGAAACAGCTTCCCCAGGGGCACGGCTTGTTCTGCAATCAAAGTGGTGTCCTTCCTCATCTTTATGTAAGGATACTAGTGATAGTGGGTCATGTCTTTTTGTGGCCAGTCGATGTTCATGTATCCTGGTGGCTAGCTTTCTGCCTGTTTGTCCATTTGATTGTCCATTTGTCCTGTTTGATTGGGACAACACATCCATCCTAGGACAAGCCAAACAGAGACACGCACGAGAATTCCTCGAAGCATGGCATTCCAACTGGAACTCCATTAACAAACACATTGATTTGGAGCCAATGTGTCATCCTCTGAGAAAAAGAACAGGAAATGACATCACCAACCCAAGGAAACCTAACCAGATAAATAGAATGCGGGACATAACACCAGCGCTTCATCGGAGGCTCGCTGATGATGTCACCTAGAATGGTGATGAAACGTCTGAAAACTAACCTTCCAGCTCAGCGAGCAAACTCACATCCAGAAGATCCTCTGTCTAACCTGTCATCTATT